>NC_072414.2:66357500-66732500 GCF_028858775.2 Pan troglodytes
GCAACCTCCGCCTCCCAGGTTCAAGCAATTCTCGTGCCTCAGCCTCCCGAGTACCTGGTGCACACCACCACGCCTGGGTAATTTTTGTATTTTTAGTAGAGACAGGGTTTTGCCATGTTGGCCAGGCTGGTCTTCAACTCCTGACCTCAAGTAATCTGCCCACCTCAGCCTCCCAAAGCGCTGGGATTACAGGTGTGAGCCACCGGACCCAGTCTCACATTCTTTTTAGAGCTGTCTTGAATTCCATCATGGGGACATACCATTGGGATATATCAGTCCCAAGCTGATGGCTATTAATGTTTTTGATCTTCTGCCATCACAAGTATGCAGCTTGGTGTGTGTGCATCTGTCATATTCGTTCGGGTGTCTCTGTAAGACAGACTCCTGGAAGTGGGATTACTGGGTCAAAGGTAGCTAGTAAAGCACGACGGGCCTTGCCAGCCCAGTGTGCTCCCCACCAGACCCAGGATCTAGCCCCAAGTCTGAGTGATGCAGAATTCACGCCCTCACCTCTGTGCCATCCTGCCTCCTTCAGCAGTAGGGCTGGAGCCCATGGTGAGGGGCCAGCTCTACTTTCTGCCTCAGTCAGGATCGGCCCACTTGAGCGTGATATGTGGGGCCGAGCTGGGAGGCGTTGGAGTTAGCCGAGGAGGCGAGGCCAGCCCCCAAACACTTCCAGAACACTTTGAGCCTTCATGCAGGAGGGAGCATGGCCTCTTGCCCACATTCTCCCCACCTGGGCTCTTCTCTCTGGCGGCTGCCTCTGCCTCCCCATCAGCGCCAGAGCAGGACTGGCAGTGGCACCCCAGGCACCAGTGAGCAGGCTACAGGGTCCATCCCCACCTAGGGCTGGATGGTCAGACCCCTTGAAGAGGGAATGGCAGAACCTCAAGACCTTGGGTGGAGGGCAGCCCAGGAGAGCCAGCCCCAGGCCATGCCATGGCTCCATGGCTCATGTGGGCAGCCCCCGACTGGCCCTCACAGAGGCAGAGCTGAGTCAGCAGCCAGGGTCAGGGTGCCTCTGAGGCCCAGGCCTACTTCACTGGGAGGTGTCCCTGCACAGAAGTGAGAGGGCTCAGGAGGGGCCTGGCTCTCTGCCTCTGCTGCTTCAGGAAAAGTCCTGCTCCTTGGCTGAGCCCTCAGGGTCCTTCTCCAGCCCCCTGCCCACCGCCTGCCCTCCGGTCTCCTACACCCCCTCACACTCCAGTCAGTCATGTGGAAATGCTTGCAGTTCTCCACATGGGTTATTCTACTGCCTGCCTCCACGCCTCTGACCACGCAGCTCCTTCTTTTCCAGCTAACTCCCACTTTTCCGCAAAGACAATTCAAGAGTCCCTTGGAGCAGCCTGTTTGCACCTATGCACTCACACAGCACCTTGTTTGTTTAGACCCGCCCAGTCCCTCACAGCACCCCCATCTGGGTTCACTGTCAGAGCTCTGAGCCCATGGGGCTACTCGTTCGTCCCAAAGGCATACAGCACGTCCCAACATCTGACTTCGAAGCTGGGACGGGCCTGGCTCCGGGAGGGGACAGAGGCTTCTACCTGGGGTAGCTGAGCTGTCCAAAGAAGTTTCAGCCATGTCAAGCCCCTGGCGTTGCCGAAATCCCCCACCCCACGGTGCCACAGCACCAGGGCAGCCCCTAGGAAAAGCCAGCCCCTCAGAGGCCCTGTGCTAAAGACCAGAAATTGCCCCTGGGTCCCCGCAGGAGTTCCGCAATGGGGAAGTGAGCCCTCCTGAGGCCTGGCTGGCAGGAGGCTCTTCAAGGCCAGCATCATGTGGACTTCCCCCAACCACTCGCGTTTCTGCACAGCAGCCACGGAGACAGGCCTGGGGGCTGCTGAAAAACGAGATCAGAAGGCAACGTCAGCCTGAGTGGGCTGAAACCTGCGATGAGGAAATGAGAAGACGTCACGGGGCTGGAGGACATGGGTTTGAGGACAGCCAGCACCCAGCACTGCAGCTGAGGCCTCCTGAGGGAGCCAGAGGGAAAGCGAGTCCCCTCCCTGCGGCCTGAGTCTCTGCCAGTGCCCAGCACTCCCAAAGGATCCACCCCAACCTGAGAGACCCCAAAGACATTGGAGCAGCCCCAGACACCTCCTCCCAGGGCCACAAAAGCCCCTGACAAGCCCACAGCAGTCCAAGGCCTCCAACTGGAGTCATCTTTGGTAAATCTGGGACCCATCAGCACCCACTGCCCTTCCTGGTGCCCTAAGCATGCTGGCAGGGGGACTGGAAACTGCATCCCAGTTTCCAGTGGGTGTATGTCTCATACACCCACAATACCTGATGTGGGCGTGACTCACCTTGGGGACCTGTGAGTCAATAAGGGTGTATGAGTAAGGGGCAGAGCATTTCAACTTAGTCCCATAGCACATGAGCTCACTAAGCAAACATTACCTATGTCTAGATTTGGGGCCAGTCACTACCCACTGGAGGCTGTGGGCTCCAAGGTATGGCAGCAGGGGAGGCCAGCCAGGCTCTGCCCAGCTCGCCCCTCCTTGTGAGGACGGACCCAGCCAGGCCTCCCGCATCCGCCCTTAGACTGGGGGACCCTGGGTGGGGGTAGGAAGGGGGACTGAAAGTGGTGTCTGGAGTTGAGCCCATCTCCTCATCCCCCACCATGGGGATCAAGATGGGGGCTAAGAGTCACCCCACCACCACCCCAACCCACTCTGAACGCTGGGGTCTCAGGGGACAAGCAAAACAGAACTGAAACTGGGCAAAGGAGAAACAGGTCTGGGCCCGCCCCAGGGACCTCTGTATCTCACCCCTTACCTATACACATCCTGACCAGGGCCTCTCCCCCAGCCTGGGAAAACCTTTCAAGCTTGGCCCTCTCTCACCTGGGCTCTCTCAGCCTCCTGCCCTCCCCGACCTTCCCTGCTCCCAGCCTCATGCTGCCCCAGGCCTCACCCCATCAGAGCTAAAAGGACCCCAGGCTGGGCATCTGTAGATCAGGGATCTGGTCTCCCTCTGCCACTACCTTTTGGGATGACCTTTGGGAAGTCATTCCCTTCTCTGAGCCACAGTTTCCTCATCTTGCCTGGGCTGTGGGCATAGAATCTGCAGGTGAGGGCTCTAATGGGTGAGTTTCAGGCCAGGCTGAGACTTTTCACATTATAACACTGAGGCACCCAGCACCTTGACTACCACTCATCCTGGGGACTTGGGAAGGGGCAGAGGCTGGGATTGGACAGTAACAGCCAAGACCTTCCCAGGGCACAAACGCTGCCTCCCTGAAGCCTGCCCTGCCTGTCCATGCAGGTCACACCCATCACTTCACCTCCTCCTTCCCTCCACTCAGCACCAGCCACCACTGGGTCACATCTATGTCCCTTTGGCTCTGCAAGAGCAGCCTGGACCCCTGCATCCCCTACCCCAGCACAGGCCTGACACCAAGCAGGGGCTCAACAAAATATGTGTTGAAGGCCAGGCACAGTGACTCATGTCTGAAATCTCAGCACTTTGGGAGGCCAAGGCCGACAGATCTCTTGAGTTCAGGAGTTCGAGATCAGCCTGGGTAATGAGGTGAAACCTCATCTCCACAAAAGATACACAAAATTATCTGGGTGTGGTGGCATGCACCTGTGGTCCCAGCTGCACGGGAGGCTGATGTGGGAGGATTGCTTGAGACCAGGAGACGGAGATTGCAGCGAGCCAAAATTGCACCACTGTATTCCAGCCTGGGTGACAGAGCAAGACCTTGTTTCAATCTCTCTCTCTCTCTCTCTCTCTCTCTGTGTGTGTGTGTGTGTGTGTGTGTGTGTGTGTGTGTGTGTGTTGAAAGAATAAAGGCAGAGAGAATAACAAGTGTTGGTGAGACTGTGGCAAGATTAGAGCCCTCACACTCTGATGGCGGGGATGTAAAATGGTATCACTTCTGTGGAAAGCAGTTTGTCAGTTGCCCAAAACGTTAAACACAGAGTTACCATGGGATTCTGCAGTCCCACTCCCAGGTAAATAGATGTTCCAAAGAGTTGAAAACATCTGATCACACAAAAACTTGTACACAAATATTCATACAGCGTTATTCTGGATATTATTATAACAGCCGAAAAGTGGAAACAATGTCCATGTCCATCAACTGAGGCACAGATAAGCAACATGGCCTAGCCACACAATGAGCTCTCATTCAGCAGTGAGAAGATGGGGCGTCCTGGTTCAGGCTACCACATGATAACCCCTGAAAACAGTATGCTAAGTGAAAGAAGTCAGACACAAAAGGTGACATGTACAATTCCATTTATATGAAATGCCTAGAAGCTGGATGCAGTGGCTCACGCCTGTAGTCCCAACTATTTGGGAGGCCCAGGCAGGAGGATTACTTGAGCCCAGGAGTTTGAATCCAGCCTGGAAAACATAGCGCGACCTCATCTCTGAATAAATTATTTAATTTAATTTTTTTTAAAATGTCCAGAAGAGACAAATGCATAGAGACAGAAAGTACATTAGTTGGGGGACAAGGAAAGGGGAAGTGACTGCTAACAGGCACGAGGTTTCTTGGGGGTGATGGAATGTTCCGGAGTTAGCTAGAGGTAGGTGTCATAGGGCATTATGAGTATACTCAAAACCACTGCAATGTGCATTTTGAAATGGCAAAATTTGTGTTATATGAACCTTTTCTCAATAAATAAATAAATAAATAAATAGGCAACAACAGCCACCCCAGGGACAGGTTTGGAAAGCCAAACTTGTCTGACTGGCTGGGTGGCTTGTCTATTTGTGTGTTTCTTAAAACAGCATCCTACAGGAGAGCTATTCTTTGCTCAGGGAAACCCCCACCCCCTCACTCCACTCCTACCTCGAGACAAGGCCTCTGAGGAGCAGATGGGAGGAGAGGGGCTCTGGGGAAACCTAGGGGGCATTGCAGTGGGGTGCTGCCCTCTCCTTGGGCAGGTGCCCCCATGATGAGCAGACTCAAGGTCCAGCTACAGTCCCAGCTCTGGTACAGGTCCTGTCCCTTTCCTCAGTTTCCCCATCTGCAGTCTGCCTCCTGGGGTCTTTCTGAGGTCAGGATGTAGCGTGACAGAGCCTGAGAACTGCCAAACTGCCATGTCCTCTCAGAGACCCCTTTTTGGCATGCATTCCAGATGTGGGACCAGAGGTTGGGAAGTTCTTCCTTTGGTCTGACCACAGTATTCCACTTGGAGACAGCAGTGGGAAGAGGCCTTCCACTGAGTCACCGTGACTCAACTTTCATCAGCTTCAGGCCCCCGTGGGGGTCCTTCCCCCACCGGATGCTCACTTTGCTGTAATGGGGCAGGATGTGGGTTCCCTGCTGTGGGAGAGCAGCCCCCACAGCAGCTGCTCCCTAAGATGGTTCTGGCAGGAACCAATGAGAGGAGAAAGCTGATCCTCAACCCCTGCAGGGGCCCTGCAGCCCAAGCAGAGGGCCTCTCAGCCCACCTCGGTCCCAAGTAGGACAGATTGACAGGTGACCTCCCTGTCTCAGAGCCTCAGGGTGTCTTGGAACAAGTGATCCCATCATCTTCCTCTGAGGTCCAAGCCTCGGGTGCTAATGGACTCTGTGTAGGGAACCCTGGTCACTGGGGCAGACTCTGTCCCAGACCTGATCTTTGCCATTTTGCCAGAGTGGCCCACCTGACTGCTTCTCTCTGCTGTGTGTATCACTTGTATTAACCGCGAACCCAGCAAAGAGAGCAGGAGCTTGGGCCGGGCACAGTGGCTCACACATGTAATCCCAGCATTCTGGGAGGCTGAAGCAGGTGGATGACTTGAGGTCAGGAGTTTGAGACAAGCCTGGTCAACATGGTGAAACCCCGTATCTACTAAAAATTAAAAAAAAAAAAATTAACCAGGCGTGGTGTAATCCCAGCTACTCAAGAGGCTGAGGCAAGAGAATCACTCGAACTCGGGAGGCAGAGGTTGCAGTGAGTCAAGATCATGCCACCGCACTCCAGCCTAGGCAACAGAACAAGATCCTGTCTCAAAAAAAAAAAAAAAAAGTAAAAGTAGAACCCCTGTTTCTTGAGGACAAAGATTAGATGCATCTTTTTGTTGTGAAATTTTGGTAAACTACTTACTCTTTCTCAGCCTCAGTTCTTTGAACTATGAAATGGAGACAATAGTAATAGTATCAACCTCAAAGGGCTGGTGAGAAAACTAACCAAGACAATTCACACAAAGTTTCAGAACAGTCCCGGGCAGGTGCGTGACTTACGCATTTGGCTTTTGTTCACCACTATTACTACTTGCTTATTGAAGCTGAGCCAGGTGGCTGAGCAATGTCCCTTTCTGGCAAGGAGGGTGGAGGCAAGTGTCACATTTCAGAAAGATCCCTGGGCTCCTGTTGAATCTGTCCCCACACCAAAACATGCCCGTGGGGGCTCTAGCTCCTGCCCCAGCAGCGAAAGGGGCACCTCCTTCTCTGGTGCCCAGTCCTAGCTCACCTGCTCTTCACAAGCCTCCTCCCAGCACAGCCTGCACCACACAGGTGCTCAGTAAGGGGGTTGCTCTGAACAGGGAGCAGGCCCACATGCTGAGAGTGGTGGAGGCGTGCAGGCTCTGATGACCACCTGAACCCAGACTCCAGGGCAGGACAGGTCCTTACAGACGGTAAGGGCTTCCTGCCTACCCTCTTCCCATGCAGTTGCCTCAACCCTGGGACACAAGGAAGGTTGAGCATTCCAGGAAAGCCCCGACCCACCCAGGAAACCCAAGTACCTGATGGGGCCTCATCTGGCCCATTGTCCTGAAAGGACAGGAATAAAGGCTCTCTCATCATGGCCACACACCCTAGGGACGTCCAGCCTCCAGCTTTCTGTGGGTGGGGCAAATGACTGAGGAGGCTTCCCTCCCTGCAGGCGCCTCCCTCTGGGGCCTCCTGTGGTCCAGTCGTCCCTGGTCCCCAGCTCTCAGGTGGGTCATAGGGCATCTCAGCAGGACCACCAGGAAGAGCATCAGGAGGGGAAGGAGCCAGAGAGCCCTCCAGGCCAGTGCACTGCTAACTCAACATCTCATCTTCCTATCTCGTCCCTTCTGCTCACCTCCGGAGACTCCCCCTCCCCTCTCACGCTCTTCACTGGCAGGTTATGATGGCCCAGAGATCCCCACCAGAGTCCCAGATATCAGGGGGGATCCCAGCCTATTCCTCCAAGCTCCCAGTTGCCAGTGACAGGGAGGCAGAAACAGCCTGGAAATTAACTGTGGGTTCTCCCTGAGCCTGTGGACACGTGGAAAGAGAGCTTCACCACCACCCCCTTCTCTGAATATACATACAGGATCTGAGGAGGTAGGATTCTGTGTAGATGCATGTGTGCACAGATGTGCATGTTTGTACGTGTGTACGGGTGAGCAGGTCATACGTGTGGTCCCATGTGCCCACCTGTTGTATATATGCATGCTTGTTTTGTGTAAGTGAGCATAAGAGGTCAAGCCAGAGAGAGAAATAGGAACAAGGAGAGACAGAGAGAGAGAGAATAGAAACAGAGACCAACAGGGAAACAGAATGAGACTGAGACAGAGAACAACAGAAGGCCAGACAGGTAGACAAGCCACAATTCCATCTTCCCTGGTGCTGGCTGCCAAGGCAGACAACTCTCCTCTCACTTCATTGATGTTCTGCCTGTGTTTATACCCATGATTGGGGTGGAGTTCAGGAAAGGATGTATCAGGGCTAGGACGCCCCCACCTCCACACTCACAGGGCCAGTCAGGGCCCTCTGCAGGGGCTGCCATTTCCTCAAGCTGAGGAATGGGCTTGGATCCCTCGGATGCCTTCCAGGGTGCAGGGGCGCTCCCAGTGACTGGGCTCTTGTGGTGGCTGGGGAGGGGGAGCTCCTCTGACAGGCCCCATGCTGGGGGAAACGTCCTGAGACTGACCTATCACGGGCTGACATGCACACCAAGGAGGTCTCACATCTGCTGGGAAATGAGGGGCTGGTGGAGGTGAGAAAACCTCAAGTTCTAATGCCTTCCCAACACCTTCACCTCGCCTGAGAAGCTTCTAGATTCCACCCACCCCTGTTTCCTTGGGGGAGGGTGTTGTGTGGAGGTGGGAAGAGGCAGGAGTCCAGGTTCTAGGCCAGGCTCTGAAGGGGCAGGTAGCTCAGAGCAAGAGGCTGGCCTTGCACCTGCTCTGCCTAATGGGACAGTAATGCCCACGATGGCACTCCGCCTCTGAGGGCTGTGGTGAGGCTGTGGAGAGATGTCAGGGACAAGAAAAGGCCTTGGAAACCAGCTGTGGGAAGAACAGCCCATAAGCTCAGCATTTCCCCTGGCTTCCCCAAAAGCCGGCCCCCAGGAGAGGAAGGTGACTGTGACTTCTGCCGCCACCACTTCCTGCAGCTGGGACCCTGCTCACTCAGAATGTGGAACCGTCATGGGCCAGCAGTGTCACCTGCACACTCACTCCTGCCACCAGGAAACCCTTCTGCAGGGCAGGTCCCCAAGCCCCGTATCTCAGGTTCTGACCAGGATGTGTCCTCAGCAGTGGTCGCCTGACATTGATGGGAGGGACGGGTCCCAGCTGGGCATCAGGATATGGAGGGTTTCATTCCAGCTCTGCCACCAAGGTACTGGTTGCCTCGAGGAATTCCCCTTGCTGGACCTCATTGAGGAGACTTCCTGTATTGCTAAGCAGGCAGGAACCCCAGAAGCTCAGAGCCGGAAGGCACCAGGGCTTCCCACAAGATGTGGAGGACCCAAAACAGGGAGACAGGCCCTGGCACCTAAGCGTTCCTTCTGGGCTCTACACAAGGTGCGGGTGGCACCAGAGCTACTGCAGGCTACTTGATCCAAGGGGCAGTCCTGCTCCACCGTGGGCTGGACAAAGACATCATCTACTCCAGGGCATCCATGCGTGGGGTGGGAGCCAACAGACCTGCGGTGCTGCCTTCCAGCTTGGGACTGGCCCCCGTACTCCATCCTGTGCACCCAGCCCTTCCGGCTCACCCTTTCCATGGCATGTTGTGCTCTCTCGCACCCCATGCTTTGCATGTGCTGGTTTCATTACCTGCAACACCTTCACCCCACTTGTGTCTGGCTAGCGTCCCCTCCAGAATGGAGAGTGGACAAAACATGGGGTCTGGAATTCCAGGGGTCAGGGCCCAGGCTGTTAGGAAAGGCAGAGTGTGAGGCAGACCCTCAGCAGGCCTCACAGCAGGGAGTGCTGAGCTCAGGGTTCTCAGGGGCCAGGATGGGACAGACGCCGAGGAGATGGGGGTCGGTGGCTGGGGCAGATTGTGCAGACAGTCTGGATTGTGGAGGAGCTGCCGGGCGCAGGGCCCCACTTGGCGCGGGCGGCTGTGGGGGAGGCTGAAACTGCAGACTATTTTTAGGCTCCTGCTGAATTGAGAGATGAGGATGCTCCGGGCTACAAGCCCTCATTCGCTGGGGAAAGACTAAGGGGGCCCCAGTTCCCCCGATCTGCCCCCAGAGCTCAAAGTCTCCAGAGCTTCCTCTTTTGTCTCTAGGGACCAAGGGCTGGGGTCAGGAAGTGGACTGGAAGTATCCCCAGCACCCTAGATAGGCAAACACCCACAAGAAGTGATTTCCATACCATTTGCACACTGCCCTGCTTCCTGATCAGAAGGAATGGAAACGTTCCCTTTCAGAAGACCCTCAGCGGAGCAGTGCATTCACCAGAGTCCACTTTCACCTGCCCCACTGGGTATCAGGAGAGTCCCAGGAGAGCGACACAAGCTCTAAAGTCAGAAAGCACAAACGGGGGTTGTTAGCACTGTGGTGTAGCATCCGCTAGGCTCGGGGTAGCAAATAAGTTCCATCTGATCAATTGCTGGTGACTCCTAAGGAGAAATGCTGGTGAGGATCCATTCATTCATTCCACAAATAATTTACTGACCACCTACTGTGTGCTAGGTGCTACTCTAGGTGCTATGAAATTTAGCTGTGAACAAAAAAAGACAAAATTCCCTGCCCCCGCAGAGCAGATATTCCATAACAGTGTTGTCCAACAGAAATACAGTATGAGCCACACACATAATTTAAAATGTTCCAGTAGCCACACTAGATAAAAGTTAAAGAAGACCAGGAGCGGTGGCTCACGCCTGTAATCCCAGCATTTTGGGAGGCTGAGGCGGGCAGATCATTTGAGGTCAGGAGTTGGAGACCAGCCTGGCCAACATGGTGAAACCCCGTCTCTACTGAAAATACAAACATTAGCGGGGCGTGGTGGCGGGAGCCTGTAATCTCAGCTACTCGGGAGGCTGAGGTAGGAGAATCGCTTAACCTGGGAGGCGAAGGTTGTGGTGAGCCAAGGTCCTGCCACTGCACTTCATTCTGTGCTACAGAGCAAGACTCCATCTAAAAAACAAAACAACAACAACAAAAAAAGTTAAAGAAATAGGTGGAATTAATTTTTGTATGTTATCTAGCCAAATATATCTTATATCTGAAATATTATCTTTTTTTTTTTTTTTTTTTTTTGAGACGGTGTTTCATTCTTGTTGCCCAGGCTGGAGTACAATGGAGCAATCTCAGCTCACTGCAACCTCTGCCTCCCAGGTTCAGGCGATTCTCCTGCCTCAGCCTCCCAAATAACTGGGATTACAGGTACACGCCACCATGCCCACCTAATTTTTGTATTTTTAGTAGAGACAGGGTTTCACCATGTTAGCCAGGCTGGTCTCAAACTCCTGACCTCAGGTGATCTACTGACCTCAGCCTCCCAAAGCTCTGGGATTACAGGTGTGAGCCAGCACGCCCAACCTCTAATATTATCATTTCAAAGTGTAATCGATGTAAAAATTTAAGGTCATTTTTTTCATATTATGTTTTCAAAATCCAGTGTGTTGTTTATACTTACAGTACATCTCAATTCAGATGAGCCCTATTTCAAGTGCCCAGTAGCCCCCAGAGAATGCAAGTTCTGAAGAAAATCACTCATCTGAGCTCAGGAAAGGAATGCCACAATTGATCAGCAATGCCTGCTCCAGGCATAGGCTACAGCTGAATCAAGCTGCAAGCCATGTGTTTCCCCACCATGATATAGGCTCAGCCCCAAGGACGTATTCACCTCTACCTAAGCCCTTCTGAGCTCATTTATTTTGCCCAACTTGAAAGAACTGCCAGAGTTCTGGGACCTTGACTTGGTTCGAGTGCAGCAGTTCTGGTGTGAACACCACCCTACAGAAATGCCCCAGCATACTAACAGGGCCAGCGCCTCCTGAGTGTGTTTCTGTGCTGCTTCCCTTGGTGGGGGCTGACTCATGGCCATTGGTGACCCTGAGAATGTGGATTTTGTTTTTGTTTTTCTCCCAAGGTCTCTTCCTCCCAGAGTTAACCAATATTGACATAAAAGTGTTTCCGAGCCGGATTTAGCCATTTCAGCCCCATTCCACTGCCCCACGCCTACAGACCTCCTGTCTGGCACTGTAGCCAGGATGGCTGCACTTTCTTTTCCAGTAAGCAAAAGGCTAAAATTGGACCATATAAGGAGCTAGAAACACCTGGAAATGGTGAGGAGTGGGTCTTTGCTGTAAGAGATGGGGTGTAAGAAAACACGGATCTCAGGCTCCCATTATCCTCACCATTATTATCATTATCATCTACCCCACCCCTGCTCAAAATCCTTCAATTGCTCCCTAGTGTCTGCAGGATAAAGATCTTGCTTTAGTTCCCAGGATCGGGAACTGTTGGAGTCATCCAGTCTCACCTCTAGATACTCTCCCTTCTCTCATCTTATTCATTCATTCAATAAGAATGTCCTGAGCACCTAATATGTGCCAGGCACTGTTCTAGGTACTAGAGATACAGCTGTGAATGAAACTGCCAAGGATTTCTGGCTTCATGGAGTTCACTTTACTCCAGCGAGCCCATAACACCCCAGGCCCTCTCACACTCCCAGGACTTTGTAAATGCTGTTCCCTCTCCATTCAGTCACTCTCCTCCTGGGGAACTTCTACACATCCTCTAAGGCCCTACTCAAAGCCTTCCCTGAGCACTTCGCTCAATGGGTTAGGTTCCTCCTCTGAGCTCCCACCTCCCACCTAGGACCGTCACACGTATGGTCACTGTCCAGCCCACAGCCCTTCCCTACCAGGCTTTAAGTGTCTCCAGGGCAGGGGCTGTGCCTTCTCCCCCAGGGACCCCAGAGCTTGCTTCCAGGTGCACCCTCCCAAAGATCAGGAGTGAACAGGCTGAGGCATTAGTGTAGGGGGGATCCAGGATTCCTCTGGAGAATTCCATGTCATTCTGAAATCTTTGCCTGGGAGCATCCTCCTCCTGGCATTCCAGGGTAGGGAATCACAGGAGCAAATGCAGAGTGGTTCCAGCAAAGGAAGGTAGAAGTCTGAGGAGAGATGGGAAGGGTATGATTTGATGTAGCAGAGAGACAAGAGGACAGCAGCCTTCCCTCGGGGAGAGAGGATGACAGGACATGTGGATGGGGGATAAACCGTAATGACTCTACATTCCTAAAGTGGGAGGGAGGCAGAACGAAATCTGCAGTTCCCTGCTGCCTTCCCCAGGAGAGCTGAGCTTTCAGTCTCGTCCCTCTTCCTCCTCCCCAACGAGAATGCACAAGAGAGGGGAGAAGGATGGGCCTGGCTCCTGCCCCTGGCCTGGCTCTGGTCCCTGGCCTGGCCCTCAAGAAGCCAGTGCTGGGACTGTGGATATCGTGTGGTTATGGCTAGAGCAGATCCTCCCACCACCCAGGCCCAGCCTAACCGTCCTGCCCACACACCGCCAGCCAGAGGCCTGCTGTGCTGCTTGTCCATTGGGGAAAACAGGGCAGGAGGCTTGTGCCTGGCTGGCCTCATCCCTGCCAGCTCATTTACATGGAATTTACACGGGCTCATTTCATGCCTTAATGCACACGGCTTCCCTCCCAGCCCAGCCTCTCCTGGTGCCTCCACAGAGACAATGGAGTGGGTTCCATCACTCAAATCCCCAGCCATGGACCCATCAGAGCACCAGGAGCATCTCTGGAAAGAGGGAGGCTGCTGAGGCCCAGAGAGGACAGGGAACTCAGTGGAGACCACCACCAGCAGCACTCCAGGAGGGACCAAGGCTTAAGCCCACACTTTGTCCACTCGCCGCTCAGACCATTTGGGGCTGGAATTCACTCCCATCCTTTGCTTTGCCACCAGCCTCCAGCTTGCTGAGCAGGAGCCTGTGAAACCCCCATCCTGCTGCCGATGCTTGGCTGTGCACTGGAATACAGACAGACTGGGACAGACAAGATGTGCAGGAAAGGGTCCACAGAAGCCCAGGTCCAGCCCTGCCTTTTACACAGGAGAGAAATGAGGCTCGGGAAAGGCGAGGGTCTGCCCAGGACCACAAACGCCACAAATGGTGGCAGCAGCCCCAGGTCTCTGCCCCAGCTGCCCAGGGCTCTTCTGGGTCCCCCAAACTCCCAAAGACCCCTGGTCCCATGTACCTGCTGAGACCTTGGTCCCCCAGGGCATGCCGAGTGTTGGGGGAGAAAAGGATGGGGAGAATCCTCAGGAATGGGCTGGCTATGAGAGTGCAGAGCAAACTGAAGTGGGAGGGAGCACTATGGGTGGGGGCAATTCCAGTCCTGTGGGGTTTGCCAGAGCCAACCAGAAGCTGGGCTCGGACAGAGAAGTAAACTGCCCCAAGTCTGCCATGGACCCCTCCAGCAGTCACTGCTCAGGAAAAACGCCTAGCAGACCCCAAAGGCCTAGGTCCTTGCCTCCAGGGACAGGGGACAGAGAAGGGAACAAGGGGGAGGGGAGGCCTCTGGGCTTCTATCTGGACTTCTATCTGCAGTGCTCCCTACTGTCCCTGCCCTTCATCCCAGGGCCACTGCTCTCATCCTGACCTCCACCCACCACTGGACAGCCTCCTAACTCCCCTGCATCCTTCCACCCCAGCCTCAGAGGCTCCTTCCTGCATAAACTTATGTGTTCTAAAACCTATTTACTTGATCTTGGAGGGAGTCCTGAGTTTCTACAACTCAAATCCTACCTCATCACTCATAAACCCTCCCCACAGGTCCCTCCCTACTCTCCAACCCTCACCCAGACCCCTACCCTGCCTGGAGCAAATCCCATTCCCTCATCTCTTCAGCCGGCACCAGCCTCCTGCACACACACTCAAGGCCACAGCATCCCACAGGGCCGCGTTTGATCAGCTTGCCCTCCAGAACTGCCCCTTGAAGGCAGGGAGTCCTGAGGCTGTTTCTAGCATGACCCAGGCCAGGCCTTCCAGGGGGAAGTGGTGGGAGGTGAAGGCTGGGAATGGGGAAAAGGGGTGCACGTGCTATTGGGGCTCTGGGGTCAAGGCTCGAGCAAGCAGCACGCTGCTGAGGAGTCGTGGGTTCAGGTCCCCATTCCTGCCTCTCACTAGCTACAGCCCTGCTGAGCCGGCTCCTGGGCCCTAACCAGGACATGAAAGAATGCATGTGATGCTCACGCAGCCAGGGGGTGGCGAGTAATAAACAGGAGCCCCCACCAACACCCCCTGACCAGGACAGCTTTGCAGGCAAGGAACAGGCGCAGGTAAATAAATAGCTTGTTTATTAGTAACATGTTACATTATTAAAGTGCATTGAGAAGAGGTGCAGGGGCCAAAGCTGGAAGGCCACTGGCCCCAGCCACTGCCCTGGGTGGCCAGACACAGCCGGAGAAGGGCCCAGCTCCCCCCTGAAATGGATGGACAGGGCTGGGGGCAGGGCCGCCTGCCTGGAGAGCTCGGCCCAGGCCATCCCCACCGGAATTTTCACAGTTTAGCCTAAGTTATAACATGTCCTGAGCGAAGGTGGGAGGCTAGGAGCATGGAAGCACAGCCCCTGGGGAAGGGGGCTGAGAGGAAGGGAGGAGGCCCCCCGCCCCCCAACCCTCAACGCCAAGGGCAGAGTCCTGGAACCTCCCCCTGAGGACCCGGCTCGTCCTTCCAAATGAACACGGTGAAACTAGGGCTCAGTTTTCTCCTTCATTCTCCCGTTTCCCTCACCCCACCCCCTCCCATAACCACCCCCAACACTGGGGGCTCCAACAACGTCCCCCTCAGACCGGGCTCCCAGGGCAGAGCCAGCTCATGCCACTCTCCAAGAACCCATGCCCGTCTCCAGACTCTTATCTCATCCCCGGGAGCCTCAGACTGGGATCACCCCCGCTCCCCAACCCATCCCTTCCCAGCCCCTCCCTTTCCCACCCACCCCCCCGCATGTAGTTTTGGTATTTTCATACAGATGCAGTCGGAAGTAGCTATACATGAAATAAGCCTAACATAAAAATAGAGCTTTTTCCGTCCTTCCGTCCGGAAAGCAAACATCCTTCAATAAACATGCAAGGCGGCTGTCCTGTGGGACCCAGGACCAGAGAGGGAGCTGCAGAGGACAGGGCTGGACAGAGGGTAGCCCTGGGTCTTCAGGAACACCAGCCATCCAGCCATGAGAGAGGGAGGGGAAGGAGGCAATGCGGGTACCAAGAGTCCAGAAGGACTCAGGCCTCAGCCCCAGGGTCGAGATGGGGTCCCAGCTCTCCTATCCAAACCCACTCCCCGACCCATGGGCTCTTGGGCTGGGAGCATCGCTGCATTTAGTCAAGTTTGAGGAGTCTGAAAAATATTTTCCAGAAGATAAAGTCTTGGGTCATCGATGCCCCAGCTTCACAGTCGGTGCCCTCATTCTCAGCCCCTCACCATCCGTGCGCCACCTGGGGCCCAGCAGCCGCCTGCGGCTGGACGTCTCCAGGCCTGGCATCCTCCACTGGGTTATTCTGTCCCCTGGAAGAAGTGGCAGGCAAGGAGCTCCCGGGCCAGCCGGCTCTGAGTGTGAGACGTTCTAGTGCCCTGGGCTGCAGAAGCCTGAGGCATGCCCAGCCTCGGGAGGCCCTAGTGGACCAGCAAGCCAAGAGTGAGTGTGGGCAGCACCCCCAGCCAGAGGGAGGCGGCCAGGGCACAGGCATGACCCAGCAGGTGCTCGGCCATGATGCCGTCCTCGGGCAGCAGCTGCCAGTGCTGAGCCTCGCGGAAGTAGGAGCCCTCCTGGGCCTCGCAGAAGTAGTGGCCGTACTGCTGCGCCGTGAGGTTCTCGATGAACAGGATGCAGTTGGGGCTCTGGTGACCAGGTTCGCAGCTCTGCTCCACGTTCTCCTTGTGGCGCCATGAGTAGGTGGCGTGGCGGGATTCCATGGGGCAGCTCAGGTAGTAGCGAGAGTTTGGGGCCAGGGAAACCTTCTGCAGTGGGGCCTTGTCTGGGGAGGCAGTGGGGAAGCAGCCATGAGGAGGGACAAAGAGCTCCCAGGGGAGGATGTGTCCTCCCCACGGACTGGGATCCCAGGACAAGGCTTCTGAATGAACGTGGGGAACCCAGCCCTCAGCGTCCTCCTTTTTTCTCCCGTCTCGCTCATCCCACCAAGAGGGCTCCCTCTGCAGGACTGTATCCTGCCCCGTGTGCCTGGGGCCCACAGGACAAGGCCATGTCTCCCTCAGACCAGGACAATCAGGGCAGGGCAGTACCCCACTCATTGGGCCACAGCCGCCAGCAGGGCCAGATCAGGTACCTGGTTTGGGGTTGGGACACTCCTTGTGTGGCTCGGCTGGATTAATGGATTGCAGCACTGACCTGGAGTGGGAAGGACGAAAGAGGATCAGCAGATACAAGGCTGCAGACCTGACCCTCCTATCCTTACCCCAGTGCAGTTCCAGCAGAGAGGAGGGTCCCACAAGAAAGGCCCAGTACCGCCACCTCCTCCAGCCTGACAACACCTCCCCCTCTCCCATGCCCACCTTCTCCCAGGGACGAGGGATCCCGGCCAACGTACCGTTCGGAGCTGTAGATGGAGACGCAGCGGCCCTGGTCCCAGCCGCAGTAGGGGTCTCGGGACATGAGGCAACCGTGGCAGCCCCCGCCATAGACCTCACACAGGTCCAGGGGCACCTGGCTCACCTCCCACTGGGAGCTCACATACAGCTTCCTCTGGAAGGACAGCAGGACTGGGTCAGGCCCGGGCCCCACCCCACACTCAGTCCTAAATGTCCAGGCCCTAAGGCCTAGAAGCTCTTAAAAGAACACACAAATCACATGCAAAGGAGCCCTGTCCTCAGCTGCAGTCACTGCCATAGCCCATGGGACGCAGTGGGGGAAGGCTCACCCGCTCAGCATCCAGCGACATGGTCTGGATGGCAGCCGCGCGGCGGAAGGGCTGGATCTCCATGATGTTGAAGGCGAAGCTGTGCTCCTGCTCCCCCGGTTCTACCACCTTGTGGATAGTGCCCCTGTCTGTGTATGGTGGACAGAGGGTCAGTGGGCGGGAGTCCCACTGAGGGGCCAGGCAGCTTTCCTCTAGGCCGGGGAGGGGTGGGAAGTCACAACTCAGGCGAGGGTCACAGGACTGGTGTGGGCAGGGCGAGGAGAGCGTGACTGGGGAAGAATGTGGGAGCCTAAGGGCAGCCTGGAACCTTCCAAGGCTGATCCAGAGAGGCCATCCCAGGAGGCCCAGGGGTCCCTGGATACGGCCTCCAACATTCCCAAGGCTGCACGGGAAGAACAGAAGCAGGAGCCCCACACCAGCAAGGTCAGCGCGGCTGCTGTCCATGCATCACCTCGTTTAACCCTCCACAGCCCTGCGAGGTGGCTGTCATCTTCCCCACTCCACAGATAAGGAAATCAGGCTCAGAAAGGCTAAGCCACTTGCTCAAGGTCACACAGCTGGTGAGCAGCAGAGACCGAGTTGGAACCCAAATCTGTCAGAGCCCAACCACTCAGCTGCTTCTACAACTCCCCTGCCTCCTGGACTCTTAGGGAATATATTTACTTTAAATACATTTTTTTTTATTTTGGAGTAATTTTAGATTCCCAGAAAAGTTGCAAAGATAGTACAGAGAGCTCCAATCTACCCTTCTCCAGTTCCCCCTAATGTTACCATCTTACATAACCACGGTATATTTGTCACAACTAGGCAACTGACATTGGTGCATTACTATTAACAAAACTACAGACTTTATTTGGATTTCACTAGTTTTTCCACAAATGTCCTTCTTCTGTTCTAGGATCCAATTCAGGACTCCACGTTGCATTTGATCTTAGGGGATATCTTAATTTTATAAAATCTTAGATCTAAAAAGGATCTTGGATTCTAAATCAAGAGTTCCCAAGGTCTTATAACCGAGCTGCCTGCCTCCTAGACCAATGCTCTCTCCGTTCACAGTTAGGGACCAATGGGCACCCTGACCCCTGGTCCTCCCAATCCTACCTCACCTGCTGTCCCAGTTTCTAGAATAGCCTACCTCCCTCTCTCCCTCCCTCCCAATTTCCCAGGGCATCACCTGCCCCAAAAAAGCAGTCAGATGATCGCCTGCCTAGGATGTTTCCTCTACACATCCGTGATCCTCATCTGTGGACTCTGAGATGTGGCCAGATGCTCCTTGGGCCTGATAAGGCCCCACCCCAGCCACTGCCTTCACAGACATACTGCCCTATACCTCCTTCCAAACCAGCCCCAGTAACAGCATACCCTTGGCAAAATTCTCAGGAAAAGAGCCAATACTTCTCCCAGTTGTGAGAGCCTCCCATTCTCTGCAGAGGACTTAGAAAGCTCTATTTTTCAATCTAGCCCCAATATGAATGATGCAGGCTCCAAAATGGTGCCTCCTCCACTGCCCTTAGAACAAAGACACCTTCTCTAATCACTCAAGTGTGCTCACCTCCCAAGTCTGCAGGAAGGGAATCCATGGCCCAAGTCCAGCCTTCCTTGTCCTAGCTCCTGCTCCCAGTTCCGCACTGTGTGACCTCTCCTCTTCTGCTCCCCAGTGCCCTGCCATCCCTGGCTGACCACAACAGCTGTGCCAGCCACTACTGGAGCCAAGCAAGGATGGGGGCCCAAGGGTGTAGCCGGGATGAATAGGGAGTAAAGAGGCAGGGAATCAGGACCCAGGCCCTGCCCTGTGGGAAATTCCTCTCCCCAAGGCTTCCAGGAGCCAAACAATGGTGCTGGGGTTCCAGTTTCCTACAAGGTCACCAAAGCCGAGACAGTTCCAAGGTGAAGCAGCAACAGGAGATCACATGGGGAATGTGAACAACTGAGGTTGGGCGCCTGGGCCTGAATTGAATGGCCCCAGGGGTGGTAGAGGCCCTTTCCAGTCTCAAGGAAGGCAGCTGGCACGGGAAGCTGCGACAAACCCAACTCAGGACTGGCTCCTCCGTGTCCTGTGGCTTTCCAGAAAGCAGGAGCATCTCCCACGGCATTCCACCCAGCTTCCCCCAGCAGGGCCTACTCCAGGGAAGAGGAGAAGCTGCCCCTGTCCTCTGTGAGATGGCAAAGGTTCTGCCCCCTGGAACTCCTTCCTCATGCCTAATTTGTGCCCCATCAACTCCTCAAATGTTTCCTCTCACCTGCACAATCCCAAAGACAGGCGCAGGGCCTGACTCCCTCATTCTGCCTGGCAGAGGCCAGTATCCCTGTGGTTCAGGCCCCTCCTCCTCATTTGCCACGTCTCTTCCTACCATCTTCTTCCCTGAGTCAGACATCTGGACCAAAGGTGCACCTGGCTTTGCTCAGACTCTCCAGATTTCCGCCTCCAAATCCCAGTGCTTGCTTTTCTCCCATCCCCCTTTCCCTCTTGCCCCTACCTCCTCCAGGAAGCTCTCCCTGCCTGACTCTTCCACATCCACACACATTAACCCCTGACAACTCTAGTCACTCAATTATTCCTTCCACATGTAAAGATCCAACCAGATGTTAACTACATTATTCCTTACACCTTTCATGCCCATTTTTACAAAGCAAACTGAGGGTCCCGGGGTAGCCTCTCACCTGTAGTTAGGTAAAGCACATGAAAGGTCTCCCCGTGGCTGGCTTGCATGCGGTGGACGGCCACTTTCTGGTAGTGGTATTTAGAGTGGAACAATGGCGTCTTCAGAGGCCCCATGGGCTCCACCCTCTGCGCCACCTCTGGGTGACCGTCAGCCACCTGGAAGGTCTCTGTGGGTATCGGCTGCTGGTCTGGGAGGCACTGGGCAAGGAGAGCAGGCCCAGGTCAGTGGGGTGGTGGGAGGTGAGGCAGAAGGAGGGCTGGGCCTGGGCCACGGCTGGTGTCACGCTCACCTTGCCAGGCCGCGGGTTGGGAAGGCTTGAGTGGTAGCCCTTGAGTGAGGAGGTACGGAAGACCTTGTCAATGTCACCGAGGGAATACACACAGACGGCTGAGTAGTTCCTGCAGTGACATGGAGACCAGCTCAATGGGGGGCCCAGAACCCACCCATCCACCTCCACTCACCCAGGCCAGTCTTGTGCCTGGCACTGAGTTGCCAACCACCACTGAAAATGGGGAGGGATGGAGAGGAGGGAGAGGAGTTCAGCCTAATTTCTTTGTGCCGCAATCTAAAACCACAAACTTGTATCCTGTTACAGAATCACTGAGTCTAGAGGCCATCTGCTCTACCCAACCCCAAGGCAGGAGGAACCCCAACATAGGCTGAGAAGTTCTCTAGTCCTCCCTGGGCACAGGCTGTGGGGTGCTGATGCCCCAGGAGGCCAGACCCCCAACCCCTTCCCAGCCTGGGGGACCCCACTCACCCAGGAGCCACAGAGCAGGGTCTCGGCTTCCTCCACTCTATCCCTAACTCTCCCCACACACACCCAACACTTTTGCCTGCCGTGTTTTCAATCAATGAGAGTGATTAAGAAGTGTGAATTATCGGGCTCAGGCAGCGCCTGAGCAGGTGTAATAGCACCCAGCTCCCCGAGAGATGCTTCAGCAGCTTCCTCCTGGGCCCAGTGTCCACTCTCGGCACACGCAGGTGGTGGGACACACAGGCACAAGTGCAGTCATGAGTGTGCATATAGGGCATGCACACACACCCATGAGTGCAGACTCACTCACACAACAGTACACACATCGCACTGGCTGTCCCCCCACCCCACACCCAGCAACAGCCCAGCCTCTTGAGCCTGCAGTCCCTGCTCCTGCCACACCAGGGAGGCCCTCAGCAGGGCCCAAGGCCTCCTGTCCCTACTGGACACTGAACCAATGCCAGCCCCGGCCCCAGGACAAGGGCCACTCACCAGGGGTTGGAGAAAACACCATAGACCCTGGTGTCCCTCCACTGGCCGCTGGGGTCAGGGAGCAGGAAGACGTCTTGCAGCCTGTTGAAGTTCTTGTTGGTGGCAGCATCACTGCATACCAGCATGGCTTTCAGAAAAGTGTTCCACTTGGAGACTGACAGTGAACTTTCCCCACCCTGGTCCCCCTGGAAGGGCAGAGGGGAGAAGAGGCCCCTCAGCACCTGCCCGGGCTTCCCCACACACCCCAGGAAACCACTGCCAGCAATATCAACACCTGGGCCCAGAGGAGGAAGGCAGGCTGTGAGGGGCCAGGACCTGCCGGGGGTGCCCCAGGACTCAGGGCAGGTCTCCAGATGAGACTCCAGCAAGCAGGCCTGGCTGATCCAGAGCCCAGGGCCAGCAGTGCCCAGGGTCAGGGCAGGTGAGAGTGCCAGGTCCCCACAGAGCAGACGGACTCAGACACACATTTACTGACTCACACACCCACACACGTGGCACAGCACATTCACACAGGCAAAACACACACACACACACACACACACACACACACCCCATCATACACACGCTCACACGCCATCATACGTGCACAGGAGCTCAGCCACCTTTACCCACACACAGACACATGATGCTCCATGCACACACAGCTGCTCCCACAGTCCCTGATACAGACCCACTCATACATCCACACAACTTCTACATGCACACGGACACACAGAACTCACCCTCACTCAGGCCTATTCATGCACAGACACGTAGCCAGCAGCCCTCACGCCCCTGCTCACCCTGCACAACTGGGCCACACGGGACACATTGAGAGGAGCCTCAGGATTCTTGTCAGGATTGTCCTCTCGGAAGAAGTAGTAGATCTTGTCATCGTAAGCCTGGTCTTGGTGCACGATGGTGGCTTTGATGAACTGTGGGTCTGCCAGGGACAGAGGCGAGTGGGCGTAAGGCTGGGAAGCTTGCCCGGGAGACCATCCCAACCCTGCACACTCTCCTCCCTCCTTCGGGTCTGCACAAACCATGGCAAATCAGATCTGGAATAGGACTCAGAACATCAGGTCCAACTCCCCGAGGGGCCCTAGACCCTGCACCTCCACCCCACACCTGTTTTGCCCTCTTCCTACAAAGATGTCATCGGCCCAGGAGCAATGACTTCATGCCTGGGGACTGGGGGAAGGTCCCTGGGGGCCCCTATGTCACTTCTGCTCAATTGGCAGAGCCCTGATGAGGAGGGAGTTGGGGGCTGCCTCCACGTGAACTCAGCAGAGGATAAACTTTGGCTCCTGGGGACCCTGCACTGGGTCTGGGGCTCCCTCTGTTTGTGTTCCTGAAGAGGGCTGGGCCCATCCCACTGCTATACCTTGTCTGTTCCTCTGCTCCCAGCCAACCCTAACTTCTCAGGCCTATACCAAGGTCCTGCTTTCCTGCATGGCCCCAGCGGCCCTCAGGGAGCCCTCCCAGAAACATCAGGATCCCATCTGCCACCTTAAGTGCTCACACCCCCTTGCCCACCCTCAGCCCAGCCGGAGCCTGACTCACTCTGCATGACAGTATCACTGGTGTACAGCTCACTCTCGCCCCGGATGCGGCGGAACCGAGGGATCTTCCCATTGTATTCCTGCTTCCGGATGGTGGAATACACCTCGTTCCCTGGGGTCAGTGGGAGGGAGAAATGAGTAAGGGCAGGCAGCTCCTGGAAGTCCCTCCTCTGGACACTGGACAAAGAGCTGACCACTCCTCTCCCAGCCCAGTTCAGAAGCATCCCCCTGGGGCGCCTGCTCCAGCACTGCCCTACCTTCAAACAGAACCAGGGAGTTCTCGTCCGGGCTGAAGGGGGCATAGCCTCTCATCTCGCCAAGTGGCACCACAGTGCCATTCACCTGTGGGAGATCCAGAGGGTTGGATGGCCACATAATCCCACAGCCACTGCCTCCCATGACGGCCAGTTTCTCGGCCAGGAGCCCCATCCTCCCAGGGCAAGGCCAGCATTGGAGTCTCGCCATCTCCTTCCCACCACGAGGGGCAGAAGCCCACGCAGTAGAAGGTGAGCTGATCAGGCACATGGGGAGCAGCCTTCTCACCAGGTTCCAGCAGCTGGGGTGCCGGGCGTTGGTGCCACAGGCCAGCAGCCCCTCACTCCGCCTCTCCAGGAGAGTGATGTAGTTCTCGCAGTCCTGCCCGGGGAAGAGAGAAGGGAGGAGAGAAATTGGTTGCTGGAAGGCCCTGGCAAGCCTAGCACTAGGACCCCCAGGATCAGGGAAGAAGGTGTCAGAAGGGCTTAGCATAGGTGACAGCCTCCCAGGACAGCCCAGAGTGTGTGCAGCTGACGCCATCCCCTAAGCACAGAGGACCACGTCTCCCCATCAGTCTGGGACTCGCGGGGCAGGGCCATGCTTCCTTCCTTACACCCTCGAGGTCTCCTCTCCCTTTACCAAGTGGCTCAGACCCCTCCATACTCCCTCCCCCACTCACCCGCTTATCCAGACAGGACCCCTTTGTGGAGCCGATATTCACCTGGGGGGAAGGGGAGAAGCATTAGTTCAATCTGCCAGGGGTGAGGTACCCCTGAAATGCTTTCCACACAGCCTCAGGATAAGCCCCAAAGGAAGCAACCATTATTCTCATCTGACAGATGAGCAACTGGGGCTCTGAGAGGGTGAGTGATCTACCTGAGGTCAAACAGGGTCTCATATCCAGAGCTGAGGCCCAGAGGGTTCAGAAGACCAGGCATGGGCTCTGGGGCCCAGCTTCCAGCCTGGGCTTTCCGCAGCAGCGCTGCCCAGCTGGCCAGGCCCATTAGCTCCTGTTTTTCTCCACACCGCCCCAGCTCCCCACTCCAATCTGGACTACCTTTAGGGAGCCTCCCCCAGGAGCCATTTATAGGATACGGAGGTGGGGGCAGTTTAGGAAGAGAAGCCAGCTCCCTCGGATTCCCTGAGGACCCTTGGCAGGGCCAGAGGGGAGATAAGAGGGTAGGGGGGGTGTTGGGGGAAGAGAGAGGCTCACCGTGCGCACAGATGCGTTCTTGCCCTCGGGGAAGTCAAAGAGGTAGACCTTGCCACGTCCTCCCACCCACACAGAGGAGCTGCCTGGCTCGTGGAAAAGCACCGTGTGCGGCTCAGTCTGGCCAAAGTCCACCCGGTCCTGCCCTACATGGCCTGAGGAGGAGACAATTAGTAGAAACATTGAAGCCAGGTCCCGAGAGAGAAGACTCTGGGTCCCCTCCACATGGCACACTGGAACCAGTGCTTGGTGCTCAGGGTCCTGGCAGGGCGTCAGACAAGCTCTGGGCTGGGGTGGTACCCAGACTCAGAGAGTCAAGGACAGGAGAAGTAAGAGATCCTCCGGTGGGCTCCAGCAACCAGCTGTCCTCACCCACAGCACGGCCCCTCCCCTAGTGTGGCAGCCTCTCCTTCCTTCACGGTATGTGTGATCTCAGAGTGGGGAAGGATTTAGGGACCTCTTGGGGGAACAGACCCCCTCCTCTGGCACACACTTTTGAGGGCTGGGCTAAGGCAGGAGGACCAGGGCTCCTTGGCCATGCTCTGGGAGGTTCTCTGCTGCCCTAAGCCAAAGCAAGCAGCGCCCCCCGACCCCGGGCCTTTCAGCAGGCAGCAGGGCCTTCAAGCACCCCCCTTGGAGTCCAGGTTCCCAGGAATCACAATGCTCAGAACTCCTTCTCCTCCTTCAGGAATCCCTCTCCAACCTCTCCTGGCCCATCCCCAGCCCCTTAGTGAGCACTAGACTAGAGGAGGAAAGGAATCTCAACATCTACTCCCTCCCATTTCACAGATGGGAAAACAGAGGCCAAGGGAGGGGCAGCCCAGGGGCACATGGAAGCAGGTCAGTAGCAGACCCTGAACCAGAGCCTGCACTCCTGCCTACCAAGCTGGACTCTGCTCCATGGCCCACTCTGGCCTGGTTTCACCCATGAGGATGCTAGCTCTCCGGGGGGTGAAGATCGGCTCTTCCTCCCCAGCAACTCTGGGACAGGGGAACCTTCACAGAGCACAGCCTGGGACTTTCAGCAGAAGGGCTGACCGGGAAAATTTTCCCCAAAAAAGAAACTGACTGCAGCCACTGCCTCTGGGGAGGTGTCTCATCTCCAGTGACACTGCTGAGGTTGTCCTGGTTGCAGGAGTAAATTATAGGGATGGGATGGCCTGTGGTTGTGCCCCCAGCAATCAGCCACACCCAGCATCTTCCCACCTCTGACCAGCCTGGGCCTCACCCAGGAACTGGGTCTGACCACTGTTTTTTCAGCTGCAGGAAACTCTGGGGCAGCCAGCTTGGCAGTGACACCCAAGCTCCAGCTCTGACCAAAAAGAACTACCATTTCCTCAACTCTGCCCCCGATCCCTCTTATTCCCATTGGAGCCATCCCTATTGATTCTGCATTTAACAGGGGCAAGGAGCAGCTGGACCACACACTGTGCCACCACACCTTCATTCTTTAAGAAACATCCCTTCATGGCCAGGTCACCCCCGGAAGTGAGCATTCTTCACCTCTTCTGTGGCCTGGCGCACTGTGCAGAGAAGAATGCTGAGGTACCCTGGGAGACATGCCAAGGTCACACCAGCAGGCAGGACACATTAGCTTGTCCCAGGCTGCAGTATCAGTTCTCAGGAGCATGGCAGGCTACAGAGAGAAGTGCTGAGCTCACTGTCCTTGGGTGGTGTGGCTCTCCTGGTGCACATCACAAACAGCCCAACTGAACAGCTCCGGGGATATCAGCCCTCCCTGGCCCCCAAGCCTCCCTCCCTGTAGGCCCCAGATGTGCAGAGCAAGGGCTGAGAGGTACTGGCACTTCGGTGGGAGGGAGGGAGAGCTGGCAGGTCTTGGGTGCTGCCCTGCTCCCCCTCCCTTCCTGGGATAAAATTAGAGTGCTGGGGTCACAGACACTGTCTTCCTGACTCAGCTCCCGTAACTCCCCTTCCACCCGCAGCCCAAGCTGCAGCCACCATCCTCTATGGCCCAGCCAGAGATCCAGACAGTCTGCAGCCCCAGCTCCCCTCCTGCTCCCCTCCCATCCACCAATAGCCAGACTGGCAGCCAGGAAAAGGTGTGTGTCTGCATCTAGAGATGCTGGGCTAGGACCTGAGATCCATAGTCCCTGGGAGTCAAAGCAGAAAAGTCCTAGCCATCAGACTGTGCTAGCCACCTCCATCAGTCACCTTAGCCCCACTCCTGCACCAAGGCCACAGGCCCAGGTCTCCGAGGGGGCCAGCAAGGCCAATGTACAACTACTCAAGGGAAAAGAGGCACCAGACAGGACTCTGGCTGGGGGCACCCTGGTCTAGGAATTGCAGGGCTGTTGAAGAGAAGAGGAAAACAGTCCTGCCCTGGGGAGTCGAGCCTGATGGCAGAGACATGACTGGGTCCTGGAGAGCAAGGTCTGAGGGGGAGGCCTGGCCCTACCCTGGGAATACATCTGAGGGGTCAGACAGCCACACCACAGAAAGCTTCCACAGCTCTCCGGCAAAACTGTCTTAGCATGGACCCCAGGGCCGCCCACAAAGTATCTGCTGAAGACAGGAAGGGAGGGTGAGGGCTGCTGGCCCCTGGGTAGGAGCTGCAGCACTAGGGCCCGGACAATCCCATGCGGATCTGCAAGCCTGAGCCCAGTTCCCTTCAAACCCTAGCCACAATGGCTAGGGTGGAGGAAGCAGGGACTGTTCGTCCCATTTTGCAGGAAAACGAACAGGAGCCCAGGACCACGGCCTCCCATGACCCCCAGGTTCCTGGCCCTCCCAGCTCTGTTCTTGGTGATGCATA
Source organism: Pan troglodytes (assembly GCF_028858775.2). Taxonomy (NCBI): domain Eukaryota; kingdom Metazoa; phylum Chordata; class Mammalia; order Primates; family Hominidae; genus Pan; species Pan troglodytes. The sequence goes on from NC_072414.2 coordinate 66,384,236, forward strand.
TGGACTAGAGGGAATGACACCAGCTCAGCCCCAGGACAAGGCCTTGGCCCATTCTCCACCCCAGCCCCAGCCTGGGCTCCCGCACTGCCTGAGGCCCTCAAAAGGCCTGATTGTGCCCGGGAAGTGTCGAGCAGCAGCAGCTCGATGAATACATGAAAGGAAGCTTTGTTCAGGTTGGCAGGAGCGGGGGCTCGGGGCTCAGGGGCAGGAGGGCTGCCTGGAAGTGAAGGCAGCACCAAGCCATCAGGGCCAGGCCTCGAGTCTCTGCCCAGGCAGGGGCTGAGCAAGGCCAGGGGCTACCCCTAAAAAGGCCAGGCCAAGGGAGTATGTATCATATCCCCGAACATTTTCTTTGTGATGCTTTATGAACCCAAACGGAGAGGTGAGGTAGACAAAAGCTGGATGGGCCCTGAACAGGCCGGGAGGGAAAGCCAGGCAGAGGACGCAACCTGAGCAAAGGTGGGGAAGGTGGCTGTATGGAGGACAGAGGCCATGCGCTGCAGCCTGGCAGAGTCCTAATGAGAAGAATCGGGAAGGTGAGCTGAGGCCCACGTGTGATGGGGGAGGGAAGATGCAGCCTGTCCAAGGACACACTGACCCACTGCCCACCACTCTCCCCTGCTGCCTGAACCTACGAGCAGGGCCAGGAGTGGAAAATGCCTCCCTATCCTCTGGCGTCCCCCACCTCCTGGCTCCCCCTGCTTCCCATCCTGCTTGTCTAAAAGGAGCACGGTCTGGCACCGTGTCTCCCCCCTCACTCCCCAGCCTGACGCATTAGTGGCTGACTAAGTGGTAGCTAAAAGCTCCCAGAATAACCAGGGGCTCAGGTAGGGGAGGGGGCTAGGGACATATGGGGAGGGCATAGCCCAGAGGCAGGCCAGGAACAAGACAACCCACCTCCCACCCCATGTGATTCCGAGCCAATCCTCACTCGTGCTGGACCAAGAAAGCACATTCAGGCTGCCCCGTACCCAGCCGGACTCCATAGTTCCCCTGAGTACCATTTCTCATGGTGGCAGGGCCAGCAAGGCCCAGCTCCGGCCAGATAGGAGGGCTGCAAGGATGGCTGGGTTGTAGGAGATAACCTCCACCACACACAGCCGCAGGGCCGGGTGCTCACAGGGCTCTGATCCCATTGGAAAGAATGGGGCCTGACTCCTTAGGGACCCTACCCTCGATCACCACCCCAGCAGCTGACCGACTGTGGCAAGTCTGGGCCTCTGGCATGCATTTCTTAACTCAGGCCTGCCTGGTGGAGCACGTTTCCTCTTCTCATTCACTCTGGTGCTGTCACCGTCTGGCCCGCTGTCCCCATACTCTTGTTGTTTGTGAAAGAGGAGTGCAGCTCCAGGGGAGGGCAGAGTGGGAGGTGTTGTTGTCCATGAAGGGGCTGGGTCCCATGCTCTGGTCTGGCAAAGCCAGCCTTGCAACCTGACCCACTGACCCAGTGGGCCTTGAATGTAACCTCAAGGAGCCTTTTGAAAGTGGGCAGAGAGTCAGGCTCTGAAAATGGCAGGAATGTGGGCACCCCCACAGAGAATGCCTAAGTCAGGCAGTCAGAGAGGCCCCAGGCCAAAGAGCAGAAAGCAGGCCGACCTCAGGTTGGAGAGCCAGCACATCTGGCAGGAGCGTCCTCCCACAGTTGTGCCCCCACCCCTGCACTGCCAGGCCTACCTCACACCCTCGCCCAACTACGTGTCTGGAAAAGAGAGTAGAGGGAAGGCCCACGTGATGCCTAGGCATTAGCCTGCAGCCTCTCCACCCTTTGGAATCCCACATCCACATGTCAAGGTGGAAGGGAGAGGATCTAAACAGTCATTGAACTGAAGGACACAGAGGCCAGAGAGGCTGTACCACCGGCCCAAGGACACAGAGCGAGGGAAGCTCCAAGTTTCCAGTACCCATTACCCAGCTGCTTCTCTCCAGGATCACATCCTGGGCTTCCTGGAGAGCCTCTGATTTGCAAAAAGCTGTATATTCAGCCTCTCCCTACTTCCCTGAATCATCCCTACTCTACCCTTCCCTCTCTTGCTCACTAGGTGCCGAGTCACTAACCTGATAACTAAAGGGAATCACCCGCCCACCCACCTTCCAGGTGAGGCCCTGATCTCCCAGGGGCCTTTAGTGATCAAAGCCTTAAATCCAAAGGAGTGACTAATGGTGGAAGTGTAGGTGCCGTGCATGTCAGAGTGGTAGAGGAAACCCTTCCACTAGGGGTGGGAATACAGGAACAAATGTTTCTGTCTCTCCTGATATGGCCAGGAAGAGGGTGTGAGAAGCCTGGTTTCCAGGGTGGCACCGGCTTGGTGCTAAGGATAGGTCATGGTTGCAGGTGGGTCCTGGCAACTCTCAGGCAGGGTTAGGTTCTAGATTAGCTAGTCGCCTGGCAGGGGCAGAGCCTGTGTGCTGGGGCAGGAGGTGGGGCCTCAAGACAGCACTCAGCTCCTGGAGGACTGAGAAGTCTAACTTGTTTAAGAGCTATGAGAAGAGCGAGCTGTGTGCTGGGCCAAAGGGGAGCATCCTCCCACCCACCAAGGTCAGCTGTGGGTGGGAGGGGAGTATATCTCATGTGTGGCTCAGCCCTGGCTCCAAGAAGCCTCATTATCTCTTTGGTGGCTGGACAGCTGGCTGGCTGTGACGGTGATTGGGGCTGGGTCTTCCTGGGTTCATTTTCCTCCCTGTGGATTAGCTGGGTGCGAGTCGGGGTGGGTGCTGGTACTTGTTTGGGCCTGGGTTTTATGACCCACCAGGATTCTTGAAACAAATCACAAAACAATCAGGGTTAAGCCCATGGGTCTTTTTGGGAAAGTGTGACTCTCTGAGTGCCAGAGAAGTCAGACAGTTTTCTGGAAGTGGAGGCAGCAGAAGAAACTGACATTCTCATCTGCTTCCACTGACCAGCCCACCAAACCTCCAGCCACCCTGCAAAGAAGGCAGGACAACCTGTATTGCCGTTTTACAAACAGGAAAACTAATGCCCTTCCAAGCCACCAAGGTCTGGATGCTCTCCCCATGGCACCACTGTGCTCAAAGGACCAGAAGAAGGTTTGGCTATTGGGGAGACTGTCTGGGGCAAAGTCCTAGGGAGAAGGGACAGTGTGGAAAGCAAGCCCCTTGGTGAGAGGCTGTGCTGAGCAGGATTCAGGGACTCAGGGAAGGAAGGCTGGCACTGAGGCCCAGCTGGAGTGGGTAAGATGCCCTGAGCCCACGCCCAGGGAAGGCCGGAAGCCCAGGACAAACATCATGTCCCATCTACCTTCCAGCTGTTCTCCAGCCCAGCAGGTTCCAAAAGCCCCAGAGTGGGGCCGAAGTCGCTGGTGGCTCCTTCAAAGCAGACAAAGGGTAGCGGTGCAGGGCCTGCCCTTGGGCCCACAGCCAGGGCAGGGGTCGGGGAGAGGGCGGAGAATGGCTACACAACCCCAAGTGGAGGGAGGGAGGCAGGTGGAAGACTGCTGAGAAACAGAAGGTTCCCCAGTCTTAGCCTTAGCCTGAACCAGCAGGGGAGACTGAGCAAGGGCAGCCAGCCAGCAAAGCCCATTAGGGAGAACTGGCAGGGGCTGGGCTGCCAGGGCTGCATTCCATCAGAAACCAGAGATGCCAGAGGAGGAGGAGGAAGATGATGACGACGATGATGATGCCCCTACCACCCAACCTTTCCATCGCATTTACTATGTGCCAAACACTATTCCAGATGATTTTTAGATATATTAACTCATTTAATCATCACTGAACTCTCATGAAGTAGGTTCTTTTATATTATCCCCATTTTGCAGATGAGGACCATGAGACACAGAGAAGCTGAGTAACTTACCCAGCATTACACAGCTAGTAAGGGGTGGAGCAGAGGTTCATACTCAGGCAAGCTGACTCCAGAATCTGTGCTTATAACATCGTATTCCAGAGATGAGCCCTTGGAGGCTTCCAAGGTCAGCCCTTCCCAGACAGATGAGGAGACCAAAGCCTACAGAGGGTGAGGCCCAGTTAGAGGCTACTTGGCCAATGAAGTCCTGACCTCTGCCCGTAACACCCTGAAGACAGTGTGTGCAAGTGAGCACAGGTGTGCAGGCCCAGGTGAATGTAGTGAATTCCTATGCTTTGATGTTGCCCTGGCATCCGTTTTGAATATAAGCTGGGTTTTCTCACACTAGAAGCAGGGCTCAGTCAACCTTGACATCGTTTCCAGCTCCCCACCTCCTCCCAGTTCCTCCATGTGCTCAATCCAGATATCTACCGTAGACAGTCGTCTCCTGGTGACTGCTTCCCTGTGGGATGGCTACATACAGCCCACTTGATTGGTCCTGCTGACCTTGTCCCACAGCCCGCATGGACTGTGCAGATAGGCCAGTGACCTTGTCTCAAGTCACAACACGACCTCCTGGAACTCATGACTGCTTGCTGTAAACCCACCAATTAAAACTCCCCATGGAGGCCAGGCACAGTGGGTCATGCCCGTAATCCCGGCGCTTTGGGAGGCTGAGGTGGGCAGATCATTTGAGGTCAGGAGTTCGAGACCAGCCTGGCCAACATGGTGAAACCCCATCTCTACCAAAAATACAAAAAAATTAGCCAGACATGGTGGTGTGCGCCTGTACTCCCAGCTACTTGGGAGGCTGAGGCAGAAGACTCACTTGAACCCAGGAGGCAGAGGTTATAGTGAGCTGAGACCACGCCACTGCACTCCAGCCTGGGTGACAGAGCAAGACTCCATCTCAAAACAACAACAACAAAACAAACTCCCTGTGGAAAACTTGTTTTAATAACACCATGGACCCCATAAAGATGCTGGCCCATGGATCCCCCCACCCTGCACATGCTCCCTGACCTCCACCTGTGTGTGGCTTCAGGTACACCAGGTATCCCTCAAGACCTGTTAGTAACAAAATCTTTATTTCCACCTGTCTCTCTCTTAATCATGGAAGAGGTGCTCTCCATCTTAAAGATCCTAAGTTACAACAGTGGGGCAGGAATCTTCTCGAGGTGCGGCGTGGGGCCCCGGTCCTCAGTGACTGATTAGAAAGACAAGTCTCCCAAGATCTCTGCTCAGAACATAAAGTACTCTGTGGGGCCGGGTGCCATGGCTCATGCCTGTTATCCCAGCACTTCGGGAGACCAAGGCAGAAGGATCACATGTGTTCAGGAGTTCGAGGCTGCAGACAGCTATGATTGCACCACTGTACTCCAGCCTGGGAGACAGTGAGATCCTGTCTCTAAGAAAAAAAGTACTGCATGCTCTGAAGCTGACCACAGTGAAGGGCAGAGTGTGCTCACCAGCCAGGTCCCCACTCAGCCAGCCCTGGCGAAAACACTCACCTCCACTCCTCAGCTCAAGGACCCACCATGGCTCCTAACTGCCCATCCAAGCAGGGCCCAAAACCTCAGGGCAGGGCAGTCAAGGCCCACCTCATCTCTGCACAGCTCTGCCGTGGCTCATTCCCATCTCTGCACTTTGCTCCTGTTCTCCCTTCCCTGGATTGACCTTCCTCCTTTTCTCTGTGCACATGGATCTTACCTGTCCTTGAAAATGTAGCTAAATCCCTTGGATCCAGGAAGTATTCCAGACTGCTCCAGCCCTCACTGCCCGTACCTTCGACCTTGTACCACAAACCATCTGGCACCACCATCTTCGCTCAGATCACGCTGTCTGATGGGATTTCATCTGGCCTATGGGGCCCTGAAGGTGAGGACCAGGCTTCCTCTTGCTCCAAGTCTTCCATTCCCAGGGAGCAGCTCAGACAGTGGAGAGAAGCAAGAATGGGGCAGGCCAAACTCCCATGCCAGAGGGACAGGTATCTTAGAACAGATTCCTGGGCCACCAATGGGGTGCAGAAGTCATCACAGTGACCTTCCTTCCTCGACAGGCTGGGCCAGAGCTCCTGCCTCAGCCTCCCAAGTAGCTGGGATTACAGGCGTGTGCCACCACACCCAGCTAATTTTTTTGTATTTTTAGTAAAGACGGGGTTTCACCATGTTGGCCAGGCTGGTCTCGAACTCCTGACCTCAACTGATCTGCCTACCTTGGCCTCCCAAAGTGCTGGGATTACAGGTGTGAGACTCTGTACAAACAACAATATGAATAGCTGTCTATGCTGCACTCTGCCCCCACCCTATGCTCCTGCCCCTAGCTCTAGCCTGGCTCCTCCTCCTCCCCCAGGAAGCCTTCCTTGATTGCACCATCCCACGCTGACCTTTCCTGCTCTCACCTCCTGTCACAGTCCTAGGCTACATCTGCAGGTCATTCCTGACCTCCCCAGGGGTCCGCCCTACTTCACAGGCAGAAGACCCACCTCTCCAGGAATGTGGGGGCTCCCCAAGGGCAAACCCAGGGCTTCTCTTCCTGCCTCTCCCCCAGAGGAGCCGAACACAGACCTAGGCTGGCTGCCCTCCATGATGAGGGGTCACCCAGGGGTGCTGGCACAGAGCCCAAGCCTCTGGCTGGAAGCATGGGGTGCAGAAGGCATGGCAGGATCAGCATAATCCCAGGCTGTCATGACAGTTAAAACCTGATTAGCCCGAGCCGGGACACAGATCAACCTGTCCTTGGGACCTGAGGCCCAGCCCACCTGAGGAAAGACCAGAAGAGGTATATGGAGCTGGTCCAAATCCAAGGTCCTGAAGAGAGGACACTCACAGCTGGTGTGGCTCCTGGGAACAGACAGCACTGGGGCGGGAAGAGTCTGGGCCCAACTGAGCTAGCAGAGGAGGAAAGGCACTGAAGGGGCCCCCAGCCTGGGACAGAGTATGATGGCAGACAGAAAGCTGGAAACAGGCTGAGAGCTGGGGCAGAAGCAGGCTCAGACGACTCAGCCCCGGTCCCAGCTCTGCCTCTTTGGGTGACCTCGGGCCAGTCCCTGTCATCTCTGAGCCTCAGTTTCCCCATCTGTGGAATGTTTGGCTGGCCCAGCTAATCTCTGACATTTCTTTTCTGACATCCTAAGCTCGCGCTGTCAGGCTGTGTGGGTTGGGGTCATCCAAGAAGTTTCCTCAGAGGAACTGAGAAAGAACCAGCAGCCTCCTTTCTGGGCAGAAAGGAGGAGGAGGGTGAGTGGGGTGCAGAGAGGAGGCGGAGCCAGGGAGCAGTGAGGGAAGAACTGTGGGAGTCTAGGAGGCAGTGGGGCCAGGCCACCATGCAGGGCCTGGGGAAGGCGGCAGCTGTGTGCCGTGTGTTCCGGATGGGGTGCAGCATAGGGACAGAGGTCCTCTGGGAGGTTGGGCACAGATCTGGAGAGATGGCAAGGCCAGGGCCAGGGAGAATAAAGGGCTTGGAGAGCCACCCCATACCATTCGGGGCAGAGAGGGGACAGTCCCTCAAGGCCTGGCTGGCTAGGGAAGGGGGAACTCTGTCCTCTGAGGAGGCAGGGCCCAACAAGGCGCCGTGGCCCTCCATCCCCCTGCTTTCTTTCTGGCCTGCCTGGTTCCCTGAGGACAGGACAGCTGGCCATACACCTGGTGGCTGGCCCTCCCTGCAAGGGTACGGAACCCTGGCTCTTCTGAAGGCAGGACAGGTTAAGGGCCCCTTCCTCCCCCAACCATGGCGAAGGAAGGCTCCTGGGGCAGCCACGCTGGGCCAAAAAAGGAAATCAAGAGAAGTGGAAACTTTTCAGTCCAGAGCTGCCGACCAAAGCAGGGGAAGTGCAGTCAGTCTCTTGTGACAGAGCCGAGTGAACCTGGGGGTGGACAGGCTATCAGCTAGTGGCCCATCTACTCCAGCTACTGCCCCCTGAGGGCTGCCAGACCTGCCCCCTGGGCTGAGCTTCACATCCCACCTTGCTTGGCCCTCCTCAAAAAACAGAGCCCAACTTTCCCTGCTTCCCCCAGGGCGCCACCCTCAGCCCAGATAGTGACCTATCCATGCCACCCCCACCCTGCCACCTCCATGCTCCTTCCATCTCTGCAGAGGAAGAGCAGGAGAAGACAGAGCTGAGGGACAGACCTTCTCACCTGAGACTGTCCTGCGGTCAGGAGTCAATGGGGAACGCCATGGTCTCCCTGGACCCAGACCCAGCCTCCCACCAGGGAACTGTGACGGGGCTATGGCCTTGCCAGCACTCGAGAGGCCTTCCCTGCCTGCCACGGCCCTTCTCCAGTGGGTGCGTCCTTCCTCCTCACTGCTGCGCCAGTCATAGGATGACAAGTATCCCCTCATCTATGCCCATCTGGACAAGTTTCAAACTTTTCGGGAGCCCCCAGGCCCAGGCTGACTCAACGCCTCTTCACATGGGGGCCCCTCACATGGCTTCTCTCCTCTCTGTAGTCCTAGCTGTAAGTTCTTGGGTTTAAAATCCTACTAAGTGGGGTGCTTCCTCCTGTTCCTTCCCTCCCCCAGCTGGCTCCTCCTCCTGCCATTTCAGCTTGCTCCCTCTTCCAGGAAGCCCTCCCTGATTGGGAAAATTGGGTTAGGCATCTCCTCAGTGCCCATAACTGCTCTCTGTTACACATTCTGTTGTACCTGCAGGTTTATCTGCCCATCTACATCTACACTGAGAAGTCTACAAGGGCACGGAATCATCTTGTTCCTCATCACCAGATCCCCAAGCTCATCCCCAAGACCAGCACAAGGGTGGCCCCAGCAAATGTTTGCTGAATGAATATGTCCACCCTTGAGGGCACATGCTGATGATCCATTTCCTCCAAATGATCCTCAGCCTTTGGCCCACGAGAGAAAAAGATAGGAAAGAACACGAACTTAAGGGTTTCCCCTGACTTCCCAGGTTTCAATTTCTCCTCCAGATTTCTCGAAATCTAAGATTTAAACAGGCCACCACAGACTCTGCCCAGCCCCTCCCATCCCAGAGAGAGAGAAATCCTAAGACATTAAATCTCAGAAAAGGATGAGCCCCCTCCCCTACCCTCTTTGGGCATTTGGGGAAACTGGGGTTCAGTAAAAGGCAAAGAGTTGCCCAGAGTCACAGAGCAAATTAGGTCACAGCCTGAACCAGGCTCCCGACCTCCCAGCTCTCTCCCCTATACCATGGTCATCATTGGACCTGTGCCAGCGTCCATTCCACCGGACCTGCTCTCAGAATCTTCACTGTCCAGGACAGAGGGGTCACAGAGCTTGGTAGGAAGCTCCTGGTGACCTCACCAAGCATCTCTCTTGGCTTAGGAAACTCCCCCTCTCCTCCGGGGAATTGCCCCCCCACCATGAGACTCTGCGGAGGGAGTTCACCTTGAAGGTGATGAACACATCTAAGTCACCAAGGGGGCAAGGATTTCCACTGGAAATGCTGATGCTTGGGGAGCCCCAGATGTGACCTCATCCCCTGGAGGAGGTAACAACAACCTCCTGCCCTGGGGAGCAGCCCCAGAATGGCTCCCCAGCAGCCACCAAGTCAACAATAACATCCCGTTGTTTCACTGGACAAAAGCGAGGGAGGGCAGAACCAGCTGGGCAGGTTGAGACTGGGGATGTGGGCTCTGTTTCCCCATGGACAGGCTGGTTCACCTCTGACCTTGGGGTTCCAAGCCTTCTTTAGCTCCTCCAACCACTGATAAAATGGAAGAGGGGTGCACAGCTTACAAACGCATGCCAACCTCCTGCTAAGCCCCAGCCCTCACCTGCAATCTACTCCCTTACAGTTCCTGCTTGCAGGAAGATCAGGACCACACATGCACATCCTTGACTGGCCCATGTGTCAGTGACAGCCCTTGGGGGACAACCCCTACAGCCTTTCTTGCTCTGGCAGGCTCTAAGGGTCAAAGACAAGTGTGGAGCTCAAGGACACCCAGCAGGTACATGATGGCCCATCTCTCTCCCTGGCCTGAGCTACGCAGTGCCAGACTTTCATCAAGCTGCAGAGGCAGCAATCTCCCTGATCAGTGCAGGCTGGGCCCCTCTCAGAGTTCCCTGCTTTAATCTTTCTCTAGAACTTGGGGATCCAAGCAGCAGAAAATAAAGAACTTTCCATACCTATTCCAGTCCCCACAGCTGTCCTGACTCAAAACTAAAACCCCCATCTATGCCTCATAGAGAAATGGCTCCAGAACCACCACCATCCCTGATTTTGTCATTCCTGGATACCACCATACTCCCACCCACCACTGGTAGACAGAGCTCTAGGCTTCCAGCAAGACCCCCTCTTACCCTATTCCTGGGTTTGTCCTACCCAAGCCCATTCCTGTCCGATTGCCATGTGTCACCCCACAGGAGACAGGAGGCAGCTGTCAGTCGGGCACACCATCACCAGCTGGTGGCCCTGGGGGTGGGGGGCAGGTGAATGGCAGGGCCTGTCTGGCCAGTGGGGCACCTGGCACTGGTGAAGGAGACCACAGACTGTCGTTGGACAAGACTGGTGAACGGTTGGCAGACCCCAGCCAGCGGGCCTCAACAGTGCATTACTAAGCAGAGGGCACAGCCAGTGTGGCTACAGCAGTGAACTGCGGGCGGGGGGGTAGGCCATGGAGCTGTGCTGGGAGCTTCGAAAAGTGGGTAAGAGGACTGAAAGCAGCTTTAAATAGCCTCAGGGTGGGAACTAAGTGCCCAGGATGGGATGTATGCATTAAGTGCTAAGAAGTGGGTGTGCATTAAGTGGGGTGGGGGTGGGGGGTCATGGGAAGACTTTGGGACAGGCAAACAGAGTCAAAATGCAAGGGGTTTGATGGAGGGAAAGATTCCAGAACACTCAGATGTGGCCATTTGTCCCCTCCAGAGTGCCCACACGCTATGATGTCCAAGACAGCCAAGGGGACTGAGGGAAGGCAAAGCTGCTGGGAGGGCAAAGGAAGCTTGGGCTGGAGCTGGGATGGCAGAGGAGTGTGCAGGCCTCCTCCATGTACAGGCGGCCGGAGCTCTAGCAGCACTGCTCGGCTTCCTCCAGGAGCACCTCAGGCTGGGTAGCCGAGCTGGTCCCCAGAGCACCTCATTCATGGTCCCTGAACCACCTAAATCCTTCTCCCCTCCCTAACCCAGAACCTGGACTGGTCCTGTGCCAGATCAGAGCTCCTGCCTGCACCTGGGCTCCCACACTGCTCAGTGACCTTGGGCAAGTCACATTCCCTCAGCTACTGCGGCAGTTCGGGCCACTCGTTTTGTGTATGGTTTTTTTTCCCCTCTGCTAATAATACCTGCCCCAGATAATGCTCAGACTCCCGCAATCCCTGCAAACTGCCAAAGGCATCAAAAGGCTCCCGGTGGGGCCAGACCTGACCAGTTCCCCCAGCCCCCACTGCGAGTCCCCCACCATCACGACAGGGGGGCCGCAGACACGCCAAATTTGGGGACAGAGCCGAATCGGACTGGGGGCGGGGAGGCATTTGTGTGCAATGCAGGGGAGGGGAGATCAGTTCCTCGCGGCAGAAAGCCTCAAACCCCCGCCTAGCCGGCTTTCTGTCCCATAGTACAGGGTCTAAACTGAGGTGCCCTGGGGGAGACTCCAGTCCCCCAGGTTCTTATTATCTACCCTGGCCTAAAGGCTGCACCCCCGCCCTAGATCCACCGCCTGGGGGTCCCAACGGCCGTGCCCCACCCAACGGGCACTGCCCCCCAACGCTGGAGCCGATTTCTGGTGACAACTGCCACGTGCGGGCAAGGGGGGAGCGGCCGGTCCCGGCATTGCGGAGGCAGCGCCCTGGTACCCCAAGCCGCCGCACCGCACCATGTCCCGCCGCTCGCTGCAGGATGCCCACCTCCTTGCCTGGCCCGAGCTCCGGGCCGGGGCGGGGGCGGGGGCAGGCGGCGGGGTCTTTGTTCCCGCTGCCGAAGCGCGGCGGCGGCGGCAAGGGGTCCGCGCCCCCCTTGCCGGCCCAGCCTGCGCCCCGCGCGCCAGCAGAGCCCGCAGCTCAGAAGGAGGGTACCCGGGTTAGGGTCCCAGGCGGGGAAAGGTCCTCCGCCGAAGCCCCCGAGCCAGAGGACCCAGAGTGGCTCGGGGCCGAGAGAGGGGCCCGCCCCCTCCCCTGGCGCCCGGGCGTTGCGGCTCCTGGCTGCCAGGGACTTGGTGCGACTTAGCCGGGGCTCCGGCCCCCGCCGCTCGCTCGCCGCAGCGTTACAGCCGGCTCTGGTGTGCCAGCGCGTACACTCAACACACACTCACCCAAACCTACACGCTCCACGCGGGGACAGCGCGGGGACAGCCCGGGACCCGCAGAGCTGCGCGCACGCACTCCCTCCGGGTGCAACACACTCCGCACCCGCCCCGCGCAGCGTCTGATCCCGCGCCCGACCGGCCGCGCGGCGCCGCCTACCTTTCCAGGCGGCGAAGATGCGGGGTCCGCTCCTTAGGTGGCCCTGGGCGGAGGCGGCGGCCGCCCAGAGCAGCAGCAGCAGCCGCAGCGGAAGCCCCAACCGAGCCGGCGGGCCAGGGACGCGGGCGCGCGGTGCGCTGGGGGCGGCACGTCCGGGCGGAGGAGGCGTCATCCCGTGGCCCCGGGAGCGACAGCGGCAATCAGCCGAGACTGAGCCAGCGCCCGGCCGCAGGCAGACCCAAGCGCCAGGAGGCGGAGCCAGCGCTGACCCCACCCCGCCCCTCCCCCCGCCCCTCGCAGCCTTTTCTCGCCTCACTGGCTTTCCTGAGCGAGAGCGGAACTGCTGGGGGAACCTTCGCCACCCTCTCCCGGGCAACTCTACGGGGAAAGCCCAGCTGCGGACAAGCCAGACTTGTGGTCTTCTGCCAGGGGCGGCAGGCCCTATCCCCTCTCTGGGCCTCGGTTCCACTCCCCGCACCCCGTAAAAAGACTGGCGTAGAAGTCGTGGAGGACCTCTCTCCAAGGGCGCAGAGGAGTCCAACACCCAACAACCTTGCTATGGCCAGCTAAGTGGTTCGCACCCTGAGGACTATGGTCCTCGGAGGATGCGTTCGCCTAAGTGGACACGGCTCCCTGCTGAGCCTACCAGCAGGCACAACGATGATATGTGGGGAGCACTCAGGGACCCGCTGTTGCTTTGCCTGGGAGAACACTGGAAATTTTTCATCTTGGCCTGGCTCCTTCCCCTCCCTCTCCTTTCTCCTCCCTTTCCCAGCCAGCAGCCTTCTGGGCTGCCTCCCCCCAAGCCAGCTGGTGTACGCTCAGAAAATCCAAACTCATTTCCATGTGAGTGGAGGGGGATATAATTAGGAAGGCCCCTTCCCCAAGTAGAGAGGGGAGCATCCCCCGTGCCCGACTCACTGTGGGGGAGGGAGAGTCAAAGCAGCTTAAGGGGATCTCTGCCCGCAAAGTGCCTAGGGCTCAGCTATCTCAGGCAACCTGACCATTCAGTGGGGACTCCCTTGGGGGGTCCAGGCCCAGACCCTCTGCAGTTACCTGAGCAGCCCAGCCAGCTCTGCCATCAGCTCCTCCTCTCAGAACTACGTGCCTGCCCTTTGTAAAAGTGTCTCCTCTCTCTAGACCAGACAGGGCCCAGACCTACCACTTCCACTTGTGCCCCAGGGAACCATGAATGGAAAATCCACCCAGCTCAGTAAGTACTTATCTAGTGTTTACTGGATGTCTAGCTGCACTGAGAGGAGACAGGCCGAGGAAGGAGTAGAGGTGAATATCCAACCTTCAGAACTCACAGACCCAGACACGATTCACGCACTGCAGACACCAGCAAAGGCGGTGGGCTGGCTGCCCTCTGCCCTCTGCCCTGCTCCATGGGGCCAGGACCATTTGGTTGTTGTTTTTACCTCCTGGAACCAGGAAAGTTTTGCTACCAAGAAGTTTGGCTTTACCATTCTACATTTTGCTTCCAGTTGTCCCCTCCTTCTTCCCTCAGAGTCCTGAGGCACCCCAGCAGGCCAGGAAGGTAAACTCAAGGTACCTCCAGAGACAGTGCAGAGTGAGGTTCCTGGCCCACTGGGTGAAGCCAACAGCCTCATGATACACAGGGGCACACTGCCCCAGAGAGGGAGGCTGTGGACAGTCTAAGAGCTCCTCCTCAGGCCTGCACCTAAGCCTGTGGCCCTGAAGCCAGCAGTGGAGCCTGGCCCAGGCCAGCCTCTAAGATGGACATTCGGTTTCACCTGCTAGACAGGTATTGCCCTCAGTGTCTGTCCTGTCTATGCAAAGCTAGGGCAAACTAAGAAATCACCTGTCTCTGCCTTTTGGAACTAAGAATTCAAATGGATTCAAAATCAATGATAACACTGCCCATGTGCATGGCAACTCACAACACATAACCCACATTCACCTACCTCATCTCTGCCAGTCCTCCACTCTCTTCCTCTCACTGAGGGAGGGAGCGTAACTCCACTGCAGAGAAGAAAACTGAGGTACAGGGAGGGACAAGGACGGACCTGCCCGAGGTCAACCGGTAAATGGTAGAACGAAGATGGGTTTTCTGACTGCAATAACAATTGCTAACACTGTGGTTCCTATGTGCTGTGCCATCTCATAGCCTCTCCCAACTCATTCAATCTTCGCACTCCTATGAGATAGGAGCTATTAGTCACCTCCCTTTACAAATGAAGAAATCAAGGCACAGACAAGGGATGTGAAGTGCCAGGATCGCACAACTAGAGGCAGGACGGATTGAAACTCAGGTGGTTTCTCAAGGACCCACACCCTTGACTTCTCTCTGTGTGATGTACCCTGGCACTGCTGCCTCCTGTCTGTGGCTGAAGTCTGGGTCCAAACCATCCCCAGAAGGACCTAGATAGGGCCCAGGTCACCAGGTGCTGAGTAGGAGGGCAGACCAGGGAATGGGCTCAATCTCCCAATCAACAGAGTAGCAGATGGAAACTGGGGTAGATGCCAGATAATTTTTTTTCCAGACTGGGGGGTAGGGGGGAAGGAAGTAGTACTTAAGACCATCCTCCCCACAAGCCAGCCAACCTGGGGACAAAGGGCCAGGCGAGATGGCAGCCCACTCTCTCGGTTGGCTGTAGGCAGCCAGGGGAGGAGAGAACTAAGCCCATGACTTGAGGCAATAACTTTATAAAGGGAAAGGCAGCTAGACTGTGGGGCAGGCACTATGACCAGAGTTTAGGCATGGACTTTCCTGCCTCAGGCAGCATAGGAAAATCAAGTCAGAATGGTATAGGTGGTGTCAGAGGCCTGCCTGCCTCATTGGAGGCCAAGGCTGGCTCTTGAGCCTGGACCAAGAACAGGGGCACAATTCCCACTTACAGCCAGTGATGGGAAGTGGACGAGCAGAGGAAGCAACACATGCTGACACGTCTGATGGGGAGGCACATTCTTGTCCCTCCCTTCTCCATGATTCCACATTCAGGGGAGGGAGGAAGAAATGATTCAGGGCTTCTATCGATAAGAAAAATACCTTGAGAAGGATCACTTCCTGAGCCCTATGGACAGCTGAGGCACAGCCCAATCCAAGAAGGCTCCTTTTGGAATGAAAGAAATGGATACACACAGACCTGAGATTCATGGTCTTGAAGCAGTAGCAGAAGCCCCGGGCAATCCCCCCAACATTCCAACTAAAGCCTCTCACCTTTCAGGGTCCAACTTAACTCATCCTTCCATTCTCCAGAGTTATCTGACCTCCTCCTCAGCCCTGATTCCATGGCTACACATGGCCTTCACAGGAGTGACCCACCTCAAACAAGAGGCCTGTGGGAGATAGAAGGATTCCATGAGGAGATAACATATGCAGACGTGAGGTCACCCACACACAGTTCACTTCCTTTCACAGATACGATGATCCAAGAATCCCAATTCTTAGGATTAGAAGTAGCTCTCAGAGGGCATTCAATCCCCAACAGCCCCCTCCATGCTAGATCCCACGCCTTCTTTGAGGCCTCAGAGCTTGGTGGCCACTCAGACCTCCTGGCTACTAACAGCAGCAACAATTCCTATTGCCTACCACCATTACTACCTATTGCAGGGGGCAGAGACTTGGAACTGATGAGAACGAGGGGAGTGGGTGGGCTGGGGTCTGCAGAACCCTGTGCTGTCTATAAGGCAATTTCGACTCAGCTCCAGCCCATGGAAACATGAAGAAGTAAACCCAGTAGTGAAAGGTAGTATGATTTTCAAGAGAAGCTGAAAATTGAGGGCTGGGCGCGGTGGCTCATGCCTGTAATCCCAGCACTTTGGGAGGACAAGGCAGGTGGATCACCTGAGGTCAGGAGTTCAAGATCAGCCTGCACAATACGGTGAAACCCCATCTCTACTAAAAAATACAAAAATTAGCCGGGCATGGTAGCGAGCACCTGTAATTCCAGCTACTTGGGAGGCTGAGGCAGGAAAATCACTTAAACCCAGGAGGCGGAGGTTGCAGTGAGCCAAGATCGCACCACTGCACTCCAGCATGGGACACAAGAGTGAAACTCTGTCTCAAAAAACAAAAAGAAAAGAAAAGAAAAAAGAGGCCAGGCGTGGTGGCTCACGCCTGTAATCCCAGAACTTTGGGAGACCGAGGTGGGTGGATCACAAGGTCAATGATTTCTGTCCTAATCATTCTACATGCATTTTTATCTGACAAGGTCAGGAGTTCGAGACCAGCCTGGCCAAGATGGTGAAACCCCATCTCTACTAAAAATGTAAAAATTAGCCGGGCATGGTGGCACGCAACTGTAATCCCAGCTACTTGGGAGGCTGAGGCAGGAGAATCACTTGAACCTGGGAGGTGGAGGTTGCAGTGAGCTGAGATCGCGCCATTGCACTCCAGCCTGGGTGACAGGGCGAGACTCCATCAAAAAAAAGAAAAGAAAAGAAAATTGACTCTTTGTTGAAACTCTCTCTTTTAAAATATTGGCAAATAATTCAAAAGTTAAGGAGGATGGATATGGGCAAATAAAAACAGGTCTGGGGCCCATATCTGGGACCCCCAACATACCATGTGCCCACTGTGACTATCTCACAGGCACAAGCACGACAGTCACTATACCTGGCCCAACTCTTGGCAGACCATGTCAGGCAAGGAGTGCCAAGAAGACACTTCTCAGGCTGCCCAGGCCATGCCTCACCCTCCCCTCAGTGCTCTGCCTGCCTCCAAACCTCAGCCAGGACATTCCCCTCAAGTGCCTGCCTCTTCCTCCTAGACCAGTTCAGAGATCACCACCTTCCATACATCAGTTCAGCCCACTGTGAATGGAGAACTTCTCAGAACTGCCACCACCTTCTTAGCCCTGAGGGTCGTGCTCCCAGCAGCATCCCATGCCTACATCTCTGCTTTCTATCCTAATCATTCTACGTGCATTTTTAGCTGATCAACCCTACCTAAATTGCTAAGATCTAAGTAGGGCCAGCCAAGTTAAGTAAGACAAAGGAAAAATCCAAAGAGGAATATTCAGTCAGCAGAGAAGAGACCGATTTTTTTTCCTTCTAGCAGGGCACTAAGCTCACCTGAAAACACTACAGGTCCTGTGCCTTCCACAGACAAATCAGCAACATCCTTAGCACCAAGCCCCAAACTTGGCCAACATGGCACTGGGCTTGTGGTGGGAGTGCCACCTGGTGGCCACTCTGGAACAGAGCCGAGTCTTAGCAAAGACCAAGTGCATCTCTGCTCTCTGTTCTAGTCATACATTCTACATGCACTTTAATGTGATAGACACTCCCCAGACTTTCTGGAGACAAACTTCTCCCTCCCATTCCTATGCCCCTAATCCATCTCTGAGCCTCTATTCTCACTTTCCAAAGCCTGAGGCAGGGCAGAATCTCATGGATGTCACATAGAATCCATCTAGACTAACAAAATCTCCTGACTAGACATGGCTGGGAGGCCAAAGATGAAGTCTCAGCCTGGATACTGACTCAAGCAAGGCCCTGACCCAGTCCAGGCCTCTGTTTGTGTACAAAATGAGAAAGAAGAGCTAAAATTCCATCTCTTCTCCTGGTCTATCTTCTCTCTGTATCAGAGAGAGACAAAGCTTTCTCATTCCATCTTCTGCATTTCCTTCTATAGGATGAACTAAATATGCTTTTAAATGATGTCGGCCAGGCATGGTGGCTCACGCCTATAATCCCAGCACTTTGGGAGGCTGAGGCAGGTAGATCACCTGAGGTCAGAAATTCAAGACCAGCCTGGCCAACATGGTGAAACCCCGTCCCTACTAAAAATATAAAAATTAGCTGAGGATGGTGTTGTGTGCCTGTAATCCCAGTTACTCAGGAGGCTGAGGCAGGAGAATCACCTGACCTAGGAGGTGGAGGTTACAGTGAGCCGAGAGTGCACCATTGTACTCCAGCCTGGGCAACAAGAGCAAAACTCCATCTCTAAACTAAACTAAAAAAATAAAATAAAAATAAAGTGATGTCTATAGGAGAGAAGATGTCCCAGGACCCTCCCAGCTCTGATGTGATCCTTGGGCCTGCTGAGGCCACTTCAGTGAGGAGATACACATGCAAAAGGGTGGTTACCCACAAACAGTTCACTTTCTTTCATGAATATAATGATCCAAGAATCTCAATTCCTGGAGTTAGGAGTAGCTGTCAAAGGGGATTCAGTCCTACCTGAGAGCCACTCACAAGACTCCTTATGGTGGCCATGCAGGTTCTGCTTACATACCTCCAGTGATGATGAGCTCCCTCACAAGCCAGCGTTGCCCATCTTGTTTAGCTCTGACACAGAGCTTTCTTCCCCAGTGGAAGACTCCCAAACAGTGGTCCTAAATCTGCCCTCTGAGGCAACAAGGACATGTCTAATCTCTCTTCCTGGAATACGGCCCTTCAGTGATTTCACAGAGGTCACATCCTTCTAAATCGGCTCTTTATTCAGGGTAAATAACTCCAGTTTCAAATAGATCCCTCATGGGGCTTTCCTTGAGAGGCTCTCTAATCCTGGTTGATTTCTAAGACACAATCAGTCCGTCATTTAGCAAACTTTTACTGACCCCTCCTAGGTGCTAAACAGTCCAGATTGTGTCTTTCTCTTTCAAAGATCAGGCCTCAGATCAGAACACAACACCTAGTGTGGAGGCTGAGCAGTAAAGGGCTGAAAGACTAGCTTCCTTCCTCCTTATTCTAGCACCTCTAAAGGCACTCTTAATGGGTTGAGACAACACGTTGTTAAATCCTCTTGATCTCAGCCCAGGGTTATCCCTGGGCCAATTCTCAACCATCAGTAGTGGCTCTCTGGGATGCTCATTTGAGAAAGATTATTGAATCTGGGCCCAGGAGAAGAAATGAGACTCGATTCTGCATAACAGCAATTAATTTTCTGGTCCCCCTTGGCCGGGCGCGGTGGCTCATGCCTGTAATCCCAGCACTTTGGGAGGCCGAGGTGGGCAGATCACGAGGTCAGGAGATCGAGACCATCCTGGCTAACATGGTGAAACCCCATCTCTACTGAAAATACAAAAAATTAGCTGGGCATGGTGGCGGGCACCTGTCGTCCCAGCTACTCAGGAGGCTGAGGCAGGAGAATGGTGTGAACCCGGGAGGCAGAGGTTGCCGTGAGCCGAGATTGCACCACTGCACTCCAGCCTGGGCGACAGAGTGAAACTCTGTCTCAAAAAAAAAAAAAAAATTTCTGGTCCCCACTGCAGGACCTTAGACTTTCTTTGCTTCTGTCCTTGTTAGGGTTACTTCATTGTCTGGGCCCTGATGCCATCTAGAACATTCACCGGCCCAGCTCTGAGTGCCTGGCATCTCTGATACACATACTCAATATCCACTTATAGAAATTGAGGGAAAACATCAAACAAGGCACAACTGACGCTCCAAGAAGCTAGGTCATATGTGGAAAAGCAATCTAAACCTCAATCTGACTTAGAAGCCTAAGTCCCCTCCAAGACCTGAGCTGCCACTCCGAAGGTAAGTGGTTAGGAGACCCTTCGGCCAGCCAGGCACAAGGCCCCAGGTGGGTGCACTGATGGAATCATGCTGACACAATCCCACCCAAGCCCTAGAAAGGCCACTTCCCCAGCATACAGGAAGCACTCCTCTGTACATGGGGCTAATAATATCTAGTTTTCAGAGTCGCTATGAGGATTAACTAAGATGGCACATGTGAGTGCCTAGCTCAATGCCTGGCACAGAGAGGATGCTTGATAAATAAGCACTACTGTGCTGTGTAGTGTGCTACTAATATTAGCTAGTTTTGCCAAGATAGAGTAGGCCAGTGCCTGGGTTGCCACGAAAGCATTTCTAGCATAGAAGTTGAATTCTATTCCCAGCGATCTCAGAGCCTACGAGAATGAGACAGGCCCAGGCCCAGAGGAACTAGGGGCACAGCTGAACTGACCTGAGCCCAGCTCAGGGCCAGAGGGGACCCCACCTGCTGGAGAGGTTGGGTAAGCAGAAAGAGGGAGGCCTGAATAAACTCCCCAACATCCTCAACAAACACCCAGGGCCAAAGTCTGTGGCAACAGCAACAAGAAGCCACCTCAGGGTAGGGCTCTGTGAGCTTGGTCTGGGGCCCAGGCCAGATGGGGCTGAGGCGAGGAGCAGATCTGGGGCCCATGTGCCCAGCAAGCTGTGCCAGCCCAGCCCATACCAGCCCAGCCAAATTTGAGTTATATCAGGAGAACGGATCTGTTAGAAAACTCACCCATCTCTACATATTTGCATATTCTATTTTGGGGTCTTTTCCTTTTTTTCCCTCAGCTTCCTAGAAAAGTTCTTGTGATCACTTCCAACTTCACCTCTGCTGAACTGCAAAAACTCACACGCAATCCCATCTCTCCTCTAACTACTATCCTCTCCCTCACAAGCAAGGTCCCCTGCCCTCTCTGCATCCACTGCCCCTCACCTATTCAGTCCTCAACCCCTGCTATCTGGCTCCGGTTCCATTGGAATGTCTCCCCAAGGTCACCAAGGCACAAGTCAACAAGTCCAAGGTCAGCCCTTCTGTTACTAGGTTTGTCTGTGGCATCTGACCCCACTGAGCATGCCCTCTTTGTCCAGGTCCTTTCACTCCCTCAGCTTTGCTGACTCCTGCTCTCACCTTCCCAGAAGCAGTGGATCCTGCGCCCGTTCCATGCCTCACATCTATCAGTCACCATTTTCTATAAAGCTGAACTCCTTAGTGGGTATCCCTTTTCCTCTACCTTTCTCTGAAAAGCTTAATTGCCTTCTCACATGACACAGGCCCAGTGTTCAACTTAGAACTTCCTGATCACTACCTCGGCCCAAAGACATCCAACTGTCTTTAATTATACACATCCCCACCTGGCTGTCCCATGGCACCTCATTCCAAATTGTCACCCCAGTCCCTTATTCTTACTGCTGCACCACCATCCGCCTGCTCACATCCTGCCTGCCTCCCCACTTTCAGCCCCCAGAGCTAGTCTGTCCTTCACACCTAGCAGCTCCCCTCCACCCAGCTCCCCTGCAGCAGCTCCAGTTGAGGCCCCCTCCGTGTCCCATCTGGAGGATCCAGCCAGCCTCCTAGCTGGTCGCCTACCCCATCTCACTTCCCACAAATCCAGCCTCCACACAGCTGTCAGATTATCTCACACACAGATCTGGTCCCCCACTGCCCTGCCTGCAGCTGCCTCAGGGGTGCTCTTTGCCCTCAGGATAAAGCCCTAGCTCCTCAGCCGGATCTAAGCCCTCATCATCTCCCATTCCTCCACACTTCAGAGGCCAAGGGCAGTGGGAGGAAGGGCGCCAGCTCTGAAGTAAGACAGACCTGAGTTTCTGGGACCACTTGTCCACTTCCTGCCCATGAGACTGTGGGCAGATGATTTCAACCCTTGGAACCTTGGTGTCCCCATCTGTTCAGTGGAGACAACAGTATACTCGCTTTTCCCAAAGATCTGGTATCAATTCTAACTCCTAAAGCCTCTCTACCTCCTCCTCTTCTTCCCCGCTGCCATGCCGCCAGGTCAGCCTACCAGCAGCTCTAAGTGGATCACTGCCACAGCCTCCTCCCCGGCTTCCTCATGCCTGCCCTCCCTCAGTCTTCTACTCCCACTATACTCACCACACAGCAGCCAGAATGACCTTTCTAAAACACACATTGGACTCTCTCCCCTGATTGCCATTCTGACTCCCATTGTCCAGGGTAAGTCTAAATTCGTTACATAGCTTCAAATGATCTAGCCTCTGCCCACCCACTTGCCTTGCAAGCCACCCTGACAGACAGGGCTACAAAAGCCAGGTTTGCTCCCCACTCCCAGCCCCCTCAGTACATATACCTTCGTGCCCAATTCTCCCTTACCCTTCAGGTCTCAGCGTAGTGCCACTTTCTCCATGAAGCTTTCCCTCACCCTCACACCCCCACCCCTAGCCCACGTTAGCCCCCGCTCCTGTGAGCGCCACAGCCCCTAGACTTGCCTCGCCCAGTTCTCATTAGGCTTTAATGCAATCATCTGTTTGTCCATCTTACCAACAACACAGCATTGTCAGAGCAAAGATACCGTCATGTTTATCTGGCAGAGAGTGGAGGCTCAGTCAATGTTTGTTGAAAGGATGAAAGGAGGCCCGGCGCGGTGGCTCATGCCTGTAATCTCAACACTTTAGGGGGCCAAGACAGGTGGATCATTTGAGGTCAGGAGTTTGAAACCAGCCTGGCCAACACGGCGAAACTTCATCTCTACTAAAAATACATAAATTAGCTGGCTATGGTGGCACACGCCTATAGTCGCAGCTACTTGGGAAGCTGAGGCAGGAGCCCAGGAGGTGGAGGTTGCAGTGAGCTGAAATCGTGCCACTGCACTCCAGCCTGGGCGAGAGAGCGAGACTCTGTCTCAAAAAAAATAATTTTTTTTTAAAAAAAATAATAAAAATAAGAAGAAAGGATGAAAGGGACAATGGTGAGGAAAGAGTCCTTGGCTCATGGAAAGCCCCAGGCTCAGTGGGGGCACTTATCAGACTCAACATAGACTACTCAAAACATGGCCACAGGAAGCAAAGCCAACTTGCCAAGCCCCTGGAGGAAAGAGCCAACAAAGAAGGGAAAGGGAAACCGTGGGGACGGCTCTGTTCTGGGAACTGGTATTGGGGGTTGGTCCAAGGGATAGGGCAGGGTGACCCAAATGTTCTGCAGCATAATGGGATAGGGGAGTTAAGGAACCCCAGCACCTTTGAAGGCAGTCCTCAGAGGCAGGGTGAGAGCTGCCACAGAATGGAAACGAGCTCTGGGCAGGCTGTATCATGGGCACAGGAAGGGCTGTGTCAGCCCCATTTGACCAAGACAGACCCATGAGGATGGGACTGGCCTTTGTTTCCACCACAAAGAAGCAAGAGACACTGTGTACAAAGACAGAGCTTCCTGGTCTTTGCTCTCAACCACAAGTAGGCAGCTGGGCTCCAGGCAGACCACTGAGGCACACAGAGGCGTGGCACTGAGAAGCCCAGTTCTGAGTCTTTTCTGTCAATGCACATAGAGAGACTTCTCAAATTTTCTGGAAGAGGCAAAGAATAACATCCTGTTCGGGCCATATCTGGACGTTAAGAGTATCACTGATACACTGGAGGTCATCCAGAGAAACGAACAGGATGTGCTGGGAACCAAAACCAGGACAGGTCAAAGGGGCAAGTCAATGACCCACCATGGCATTCTGTAAATAACTAAAGCCCTGCTAAGGTAGAAGAGGAAGCAGGCTTGTTCCGAGTGGTTCCTTAGGGCAGAGAGGGGACCAAGGGGTAATGCCCTGGCAAATAGTTAAAGGACAGAATAGGCTGTAAGTGGTAAATCTTTTGTTCCTGGAGAAGACAAGCAGAAACCAAATGACCATGACTGGGAATGGTGGAGATGAAACGCCTGCCAAGGCAGAGGGCAGGAGCAGATCTCTGAGCCCCTTTCCACCCATGTTATTCCCAAATGAACCAAAACACCATCTGAGGGGAAGAAGTTTTCTCCCAACGAAGTATTCAAAGCATTTAAAACCCACTTTCTCAACTTGGACATGTCTGCAATGCCGCAGGGAACGTCACAGGGAACGCCATGCCAAGGGGAACATGAGTGAGCACAGGCAGATGGAGCAACAGCTTGGGGGTTGGTGCCCTCTCTTCAATATTAAAGCTGAGCCCTGTTCATGTTGGTGTTGTTGTTTAGTATTGCTATTTAACTGCTCTTGTATTTATGCCTTCAGGACAAGGAGGGCCCTACCTCCTGGCGAAGCTCTGAGGCCTGGATTCTGGAATCATTACAGAACAAGCATCAAAAAATGCTTGGTGAGAATAGACTGGTGGGGTGGACAAAGAAATCTGTGGAAGCCATTGAGAGAGAGAGAAATGTGGAAGGCAAGCTGCCTCCATGTGCTTCCCCTGAAAGTCCACCCAGCCACTCCATAGACTGGACATCTCGGAAGCATAAGCCTCTTCTGGGCACAGCTGTAATCCAGCAGCCACCCTGAAGATTGGGTGGCAGCTCTGCCTAGACTTCGGCACATCCTGAGGCTCCCAAACTCCAAAGCCCCAGAGAGTCTGGGGGCTACGGCTGGAAACTTCTCCCAGAAGTTAACATGGGTATCTCACAGCATCCCATGATGTAGGGTCTAACATCCTCCATCCAGGGCCCAGAACTAGGGGCCAGCCCTGCTTCGATGCCACAGCATCAAGACCAGCACACCTTGTTTGCCCCACTGCCTCCACCAACTCAGATCAGCCAGAAAGGTCAAGAACTGGACAAAGCAGGAGAGTTGACCATCAGGTATATTGGGGAAGGGAGAGATGGAGGCACCTTCATGAGTGCCTCCCAAGGGCAGTAGCCTCTGCAACTTGCTGGGGGTTCAGGGGAAGCAGGGAGTTCATGGGGCTCCTCCAGCAAAGATGAGCTCCAGGGCTGCTTGGATGTCCCCACCGGTGGCCTGCAGGGCCCGCAGGCTCAGCTCATCGTCCTGGATGCCCATGTCACGTAGCTGCTGCAGCTGGGGCTGCCACTGGCTCTGTGGAAAGATAGGAATGGGCAGAAGCTGTTAGCTGGGATCTGGTGAAGACTCACTTAGGTCTGTGCTTTCCGGGGAAGGAAAGGAAGATGGGGGAGTCCTCAGCAAAGCTGCTGATGCTGAGTTCCACAGAACACGGTGCTTCTAGGAAGACTAAAAGATAGGCTTGAGGGTTAAGAGAACAAATCCAAAGTTTTACAATAAAAAAAGGAAATTCTTGGCATAAGGATCAAAAGAGAATGTACAAATTATTCACTGTCTGAATTCCAAGAGGCTAAATTACTTTCTTTCTCTTGCTATGTGTACACACACAACAGCAAGATTTTGCTCTTTATGTGATGAGTGTTACAGATTTTTTTCCCAGTTTGTTAGCCTTTGGACTTTGCTTCGGTTTTTTGTTTGGTTTGGTTTGCCACGCAGAAATTTTCACCTTTTTTTAAATGTCTTAAATTTTTGTGGTATATATTAGGTATATCTATTTGTGGACTGTAAGAGATGTTTTAAATTTTTCACTTTTACAAACCCAAAATGCATAACTTTTATTTAATGGCTACTGGATACTGAGTTTCGGCCAAGAAAGCCCTTCCCTACTATAAGGATTTGAAGAAATTCACCCATATTTTCTTCTAGTACTTTCATAGCTTCATTAATATCTCTATTTCATGACAGCAGGGATGAGCACAATTTAGGGAAAACAACGTGTTCACATGTGGGAAGAAGGCAATGCAAAGGGGAAGAAAAGCAAAGTCAAAGAGGCAGGCAGGGATGAGAACGTGGAGGGCTTAAAAAAAAAGACACACAGATCAATTTGAATTCATTTTACAGGCCAGGTGGAACCAGTGAAAGCTTCTGAGCTAGGGAATAAAGTAAACAGGCATCTAGCAACAGGGGAGATGCAAGAATGGAGAAGACAAGTTGTTCACGAATCCTGCCTCTGTTCCCTCACTGTCCACAAGGACCACATGGAACAGTGAAAACCACACAGGCTTGAACCCTATCGTTATGACTTCATGGCCTTATGACCCCAGACAAGTTCCAGGGATGATGCTCTACCCATAGGCTTACTATGTGGAATAGAGGAAAACAGACGTGAACCAAACCGCTCATGCATGGAGCTGTGAACTACAATGCTGGCCCCTCAGGTATTCCACTTAGCTGTTAGGGTGACCTTTCCCCTCCTTAAAGCCTCCCATGGGCCGGGTATGGTGGCTCACACCTGTAATCCCAGAACTCTGGGAGGCTAAGGTGGGTGAATCGCTTGAGCCCAAGAGTTCAAGACCAGGCTGGGCAACATAGGGAGACCCCCCCATCTCTACAAAAAATACAAAAAATTAGTCAGGCATGGTGGTGCATACCTGTAGTCCCAGCTACCCGGGAGGCTGAGGTGGGAGGATCACCTGAGCCCAGGAAGTTGAGGCTACAGTAAGTTGTGATCACACCACTGTACTCCAGCCTGGGTGACAGAGTGACACCCTGTCTCAATCAATCAATCAATCAATCAATGCCTCCCAGGGATCCCTGGTGACTGCTACATCAAGTCATTAAGTCTAATCTCCGCAGGTTGGCATTCGAGCCCCTCTCGTAGGCTCCTGCTCTTTCTCTAGCCCCATCTGCGGATCTTCTACACTGGACACTGCATCCTAGCCTTGTAGTTTTGAGTATGTCACATATACCTCCACACATGTGCACAAACAGGTAGCTGTCTTCACCTGGAAATCAGCCCCTTCCTACCTCAAACCCCCTTCCCTGGCTAGCTAACTTCTAACTAATTCTTCTGACAATCAGCTTAAATACCCCTCTCTCAGAAAAGTTTTGTCTGACCTAGGCCCTTACTTCAAGCAGCTGGGTTTCTTGCCTTGTTGCTCCCCAGCTCAGTACCTGCCTGGTGCCCCTCCATGGCAGGGATGAGAACCAGCTTGCCACTAGCCCAGCATCTGGACTCAGGCCTAGTATACACATGCTCAGTCAATGATCACTGAATGAATGAATGAAATGGCCATGATTATCTAAGCCAGGTGGTCTAGGGAGTCAGGCCATGGTCACTAGGGGCAGGAGAAGCCTAGTGACCACTGTGTATGGTCTGAGAGTGTGCCCTTGCTAGGAACACTCTGCACCTGTCCCACTGCCATGCTCCAGCTGTTCCTAGAATGAAGCATGCCAGGTGTGAAGGACCCCCAGAGAGCAAAACAAAGGCTGGGCATCCAAAATAACAAGGAAGCCACATGGAAACCAAGACGTGGGGAAGACTGACCTGGAGGCTGGGCTGCCCAGAGGCCTGAAGGGCATGCTGTAGGGCTTGGCTGAAGAGATCATTGGTGATGGGCGTCCCTGACTGGACACCAGAGGACATTGGTGAGGTCCCTGAGGAATGACCCTAGAGACAAATCAGTGGTCAGTGCCACCCTCAGAGCCATCTCAATCTTATAGCAGATGCTCGCTGTTGTCCTATCACCTCACAGCACTCCTGAGGTACCCAACTTCTGCCTCCCAACAAAGACCTGCCATAAGACAACCAAACAAAGGTACCTAGAAGCTCTCTATGTGGGCAGGAAAGGTTCCATTCTCTTCTGCACTGAGCCCCTTGTCCCAGCCTAGGACCCCAGCACTGCAGCACTGGGAGAGATGGCCTTGAAAGCTGAAGTGACTTGTCACCCAGAAATGCTTAAGCTGGTGATGTCTGCTCCCTGTCAGGGATGAGGAAGGGCATATTGTGTGCGGGAAGAGTCTTCTGAACTAATAGGGGGGACTACTCGGGACCATGTTAAAATCTAGACTTCTGAGTCCTCAAGGCAAGTGAAGGGGAGGTCACTCAAGCTGCAGTAAGAAATCCCCACCAGGACTCCAGGGTTCAGCTTAAACTAGATCTAGCACCAGGGTCAGCAAAGGCAAGTCTACTCTACTGCTGGGGAGCTTGTTCCTTGGGGGCCCAGCCTTGATCTTCCCGGCCCCGTCTTCATACCTGGGTGCCAGGAGTCGGTGTATGAGAGCTGCTCTCTGGAGTGCTGGCCAGGGCCAAGGCGGTGGCCAGCTCACTCTGGGTGATGGGCCGGGGCCCAGCAGCTCCACTGTACCCCAGGGAGGCTGGGCGGGAGCTGGGAGTACTGCTAGAGGGTGTGGACCTGGTGTTCTGGAGAAAGAAGACACTCAGAATCAGGGAAGCAGTACTGTGAAACTCCCAGATGAACTCCACCCACCTCCAGCAATAGTTCTTGGGGAAACTCTTAAGTTCCCAGGTTCAGAAAGGAATCCAAAAGCAGAAATAGTATGACATGGTCTTGGCCCCCCAGTGGCGTATGTCCATCTCCCAGCCTTGGGAGTGCCAGGTCCCAGGATGCAGCTCATTCCCAGCACCATCTCCCCCACATGTCAGCATGTCAGGCAGGCAGGCAGGCCACTTACTGGGTGAAAGTCGTCCTCATCATCTGAGAGCCCTTCGAACAGGAAGCCACCTGGAGGAGGACAAACAGATTTCAGGAGGAAGAACAGAAAGGCACAGGCGCAGCTCCAGAATCTCAGCTCAAGTTACTCTCCAAATTCATATTTTCATCTCTCCCCTCGGAAAATTACAGGACAGATGCACTTCCTGACTCAAACCGAGAGTTCCCAAGGAACGCCCTCTGCCAACGCTATACATAGCTGCTGAGTAAAGCAAATTCCTGGGCCACTGCCGGCTCCTGAGGGGCCCACATTACGCTTTTCAGGCGCTCACCTGGCATATCCCGGTATGAGCTGGAGGGCATGCTCCGGGAAGAGGAGTCAGTCCCAGGCATTGGGGCACTGCCTGCTACGGAGTGTAGAACCAGGACAATGGCATTGACGAGGGCTGGGTGAGCAGGCACCAACCTAGGACAGAAGCAGGAAGAAACCCAAGGGTGACTCCAAAAAAGCACCCTCAGCCATGACAGGAGTTTTGGGTGCCCCCTCACAACAGTGCAGCCACTTGTGCCTGCTCTCAAATTCCTCGGTCTTTAGCATCTTCCACCAGGAAGCTTTATCCTCCTGCTGATCTGCCCCCAGCAACGGGGGCAAGGCCTTCAATTCCTGGGGTCCACTGCAGATTCTTCACCCTCTCCGCAGGCAAGGCATGATGGGAAAGGTGCAGCCTGGGAGGCTCAGGGTTCTGGCCTGAGCACATGAGGAGTGTCTGGTCTAGGCACCACTACTACATCAGGCAACTCTGGACAGGTCCCTTCTCTTCCCAGGGTGGGGCTGTTTTCTTCACTTGCAAAATGAGGACATGTCCCTTTTAGCTTTGACACTTTACGGATCTGTACACCTGCTTCTCCTTTCGCCAGCTTAAAATCCTTGAAAAGCTCCCTAATTTCTACCACATGAAACCTAAACTGAGCCTGGCAGGCAAGACCCTTTCCCTCAGAATCCTGCTTCCTCCCAACACTCTTGACAAAAGCCCTGCTCTTGGGCTTTGTTCTTTCTCACCCCCTGACGTATCTAGAGGGTAGACTTGGTGACAGACTATGGATGGGCTCCCAGAGCAGACTGCAGGGTGACAATTAGGCTTCTGGCCTGAGCACGAGGAGAGAGAAGGTACCCTCTAATAGGACAGGTACACTTACGTATCAAGCATATTGGGATCAGCGAAGACAGAGAAGAGGTCCTTGTCCTGGAGAACCCCTGAAAAAGAGCAGAGCTCACCTCAAAGAAAGGAAATCAGCCAGATCCAGGAGGGAGAAGAGGCTTTGCGTCTCAGAGCAACCAGCTCAACAGGGACACAGGACAACAAGCCAATCTTCATGAGAAGTAGAGGAAGCAAAGCGCCAAGCAATACAATTCAGGTACTCCTCATCTTGGTCTAGTGAGGATGGTCCCCTGCTCTCCACCTCCCCTGCACTTTAGTCACATCACAGACTGGGTACCAAGACACCTGTCTCTTTCTCCCGTATCTCTGGGTTCTTCCCTTACTCAGGGTGTGCAGGACGCCTTCCCTGATTGCTGTGATGTGGGCTAACTGCTATCCTCATTTGGCATCCTCATACTCTTATTTACGATGTTAGTTAGGCCATTATCTCTCTGTGGGACTGAGAGCTCTTAAAGGGCTGGGTATATCAAACACACCTTGATTACTCTCCCTCTTCCCCCAAGACCAGTCATTCTTCAAAAGATAGTCCAAGTCTCTTTATAGGAATTGTCTTCTCCTGTTTTCTCCTTTTCCGACAACTCCTATTTCCTCAAATTCAGTCCTGCACTTACCAAGAGCAATAGGGTCACTGCTGAGGCCTGGGGTGGCCACAATGATCTGATCCAGAGACTCCTTATTGCTGAGCATCTTAAAGACCTGCAGGAGAAATGGGGGGGGGCTGAGCACTCCAACCAGCTCAATGCACTCATCAAATGCCCACACTCTGCCAAAGGACTTCCTCCCTCTAAGTGCTTGCATGTACATCACCACAATGGAACAATAGCCCCGGAAACAGATGAACCTCTTTTTGCTCTAAGATCTTAGCTTACTGGAGGGGAAACAAACAATTTAAAAAAAAAAAAAGGCAAGACCACAGTAAACCTTCAAATCTCTGTGCTCCCTTTCCCCACCTATAGTTTAATGCTTCCAAAATAAAAGCTCTCATTACAAGCCCGGTAACAAAGGTTTCTCTAGGTTCCAAAAGTCCTTTTCAATCTCTGTACAATTACTATTTCATATTTGTATATATCGCTAAGTTCACAGCTGTACTAATTTTGCCTCTCAACTCTCCTACAGAAAGACATCAGCCCACTTCCCCAGTGAGGACATCTAGGTCAAGGGGCAGTAAGCAGGCAGTTCAGCCAAAGTCAAAGAATGAGGCCCAGCAGAAACAGTATGAGGATCTTTTGGCTGTCACCATACGGGCAGGTTGTATCGTTATCATTAGAGGGAATCAACAACGCCTGACTGAGACAGGCTCTTTGGGGAAAGACAGGGCTCTACTGAGGCCCACAGACATGGCAAAAACTCCCCAAGGAACTCTTGGTTGCCATGGCAACGGGCTTCCAGCTCCCACTCCACACCACTCGCCAGCCAGCGTTCACACCCTCTCCTACAGTCCTGGCTGGGGGCCGCAGCACACACTCACCGCCTCCCTGTAAGAGGAGCTGCTGTGCAGGGCAGTGTGCAACACCCGGAACTCTCTCATGGCAGCCACTTTGTCCACAGGTTCTGGGGGACAAGACACTCAGAGTTACCCTATAGCGCAGGTCCTGTCTCTGCCACAGACATGGCAACATCATTTCAGCATGTGCCAAGGAGCAGCCTGGTCTGTGCATTCCCTTCCCTCATCACCCCTTAAGAATGTGAGTGCCCGCTCAGAAAAACCCATTTGTGCCACGGATGTGAAAACTGCTAGTAAGCATCTTTACATTCACTTGTAAGCATCTTCCACAGATAAAACAAACAAACAAATTCAAGTTGCAGCAGAGGAGACTCTTACCACATGAAAAATAGTGCTCTGATCAACATACCACTGCAGGAATTCTAGACTAATAACATTTGTTTTTTGGTGTTTTTGCCTTGTTTTTCAGACAGAGTCTCACCTCTTGCCCAGCCAGAATGCAGTGGCGCAATCTCGGCTCGCTGCAACCTCCACCTCCCTGGTTGAAGCAACTCTCGTGCCTCAGCCTCCCGAGTAGCTGGGATTACAGGTGTGCAACACCACTCCTGGATAATTTTTGCATTTTTAGTTGAGATGAGGTTTCACCATATTGGTCAGGCTGGTCTCAAACTCCTGACCTCAAGTGATCCACACACCTCGGCCTCCCAAAGTGCTAGGATTACAGGCGTGAGCCACCATGCCCGGCCCTGGGTCACACTTTTTAAAGTATGGTTATCCTCACGAAGGACCACTACTTGTGACTGTACTGACTGTGTACTGCCCAACTCCAGGGCACCACTCCCAAAGCAAGGTGAATAGCACCCCTGGGGTTCAGGGTGGCAGCCACATCCTTATCGACAGTCCTGATCATGAGGCCGTCTTTTGAAAAACAGTCATCTTAAGTAAATTACCTAATTTATTCATTCAACAAACATGTACTAAGCATTTACTCCATGCCTGGCTTTAGGCAAGGAACTAGAATATGAAAAATAAGAACCCCTGCCATCAAGGAACTCTTAGGGCAGGAGGAGAAATGAGACTACATCAAATACACAATTACAAAATGCCACGTTGAAGACCTCAACAGAGACGTGGATCCCAGCTAGGGTACCAGGAACACAAAGGCAGACAGCCACCACTGAGAGGGAGGGTGAAGACAGACAGCTGCCTCCCAGAGGAGACCATTTGAAATGGGTATCAAAGAGAGAGCTGATATTTACTGGGGGGGTGAAGGTATTCCAAGCCTAAATGAGAACATGTGCAAAGGCATGGGAGAATAAAAGAATGTGGTGCTTTGAACAAACAGCAAGTCATTCTTTGTGGCTGGAGCTTGGGGTACACATTCCAGCTCAAACAGCAGGCTAAGGTGACGTCCTGAAGGGATTTGTAACCCACCATGGAGAACTACCAAAGAGACCCAGGTGGGAAGACAGACAACAGTGGGTTCTCCTCCTATAGGCCCTAGTCTGTGGGGGAACACAAAATGTGATTCCTTTGTGAAGAAAAGCACTCAAGGAGCAAATATCTAAAACACTGTCACAAAACAGTTTCTTCACAGATCTAAAAGTTTATTGTAACCTTCCAATAAAAAGGTCATTTGTTTCAAAAATAATCCTCCAGGTAGAAGGTGGGAGGAAAAGGACTCTTAATATCTTAAGCCATTATTCAGCTAAGAGCCATGGCTGTCACTGTAAGATCTCTGAGCTAAATTCATCCTTTAGAAGTGGAACGCAGCCAGCCCAGTGGAAATGGTTTTCCTCTTGAGCCAGGAAAACCCCTGGTCCATATCCCAGCTCTTGCATTCACTTTCTAAGTAGCTGACCTTGAATAAATGCCCTAACCCTTTTCTTCCTCCATAAGATGCTAATGCTGTTACCTACCCTGCAGGGCCACTGTAATGATTAAATGAGGTATAAAAGGGAAAAAACCTGGCTCACAGAAGCCACAAATGTTATTTTCCTTCTGTTAATGCCCTCCAGCCAAAGAGCTGAGGGGCATATGTGTATTTAAACAAGTTGGGTTTACTGCTCAGTACAGAGAGAAGAATGCACACCACAGGAAACCGTGGGCTGTCTCAGTAAGAGGATATTAGAAAGGACTTTTTTTTTTTTTTGAGACAGAGTTTCGCTCTTGTGGCCCAGGCTGGAATACAATGGTGTGATCTCGGTTCATTGCAACCTCTGCCTCTTGGGTTCAACCGATTCTCCTGCGTCAGCCTCTCAAGTAGCTGGGATTACAGGCATGCACCACCATGCCTGGCTAAATTTGTATTTTTAGTATAGACGGGGTTTCTCCATGTTGGTCAGGCTTGTCTCGAACTCTCGATCTCAGGTGATCCGCCCACCTCGGCCTCCCAAAGTTCTGGGATTACAGGCGTAAGCTGCTGCACCCAGCCAGAAAGGACTTCTTACAGGATTTTGGTTTTGTCTGGCTGATTTGGGGAAAAATTTAAAGAAGTGAGGTTTTACTCTGGATAGGATGCTTTTGGGCAGTGGGAGTGATTTTATAATTGAGTATCTTAATAACTCTTACCTAGAAGGAAGGAAAACTAGAGCAAGGTGGAAGCTGTAATTGGCAAAGAAGCAGCTGTTACTCTCATCAGCCAAGATAGAAAGATACTTGGTCACCTTTGTGGTTTGGATAATGCTCATGTTTTTGTGCTTCTGTTCAGCAATAATAGGGATCTTGTTTTTGTCTTAATCCATAGTGGTCTCAGAGTGGCCTTGACTGCTATTGGGGATCTGTACAATTGTTCATGTTCCCCAAAAGGACTCCAGGGCCTGGCTGTGAGTGCCAGGCCAACCTCTGGATGTCAGGAACTCTGTTCCTCTTTCTCACTTCCCATCAGGGTATGAAAGACATTTTTGTCTTTTACAGTTAGAACTGAAAGGGGGGTAAATTTCAAACTGATAACTAGTCACAGCAATCATGAACATTATAAAAAGATGTCAACCTGCCAGTGTAACAAAGCTAATCTCTTTTACACAGCTTAGCTTTATTCTTAGGGAGGCTTTTAAAACACACATGCAAAATTTAAATCATGAATTCCAAGCACCTTCTATTTATAAACCAAAAAGGCATCTGAGGCTTTGTATATTTTCTCCAAGAGCTATTTAAATACTCTTTGAATATCTTCAGGAAAATACCAGTATAGCAAGAGCAGTTAGCTGACTGAACAAATCACCACCTGAGGCAGTTTGTAGGAAGATTTGTTAACAAGGGAACAAACTGCAGCATTAGGAAAGTGCCAAAAGTTTCCAGCTTTTTTCTAATGAGAACAACAATAATAACAAAAGGATACAAAGTTTACTTTGTATCACTGAAAAATAAACTGTTAACTTAAAGGAGTTTAAGTAGACACAAACTCCCTATCCCATTAGGAAACAGTGGATGACAAACTTAGAAAGTGGAGAAACAAGCCAGGAATGGTGCCTGTACTTTGGGAGGCTGAGGTGGGGTGGATGGCTTGAGGTCAGGAGTTCGAGACCAGGCTGACCAACATGGAGACACCCCGTCTCTACTAAAAATACAAAAATTGAAGGCCGGGTACAGTGGCTCACGCCTGTAATCCCAGCACTTTGGGAGGCCGAGGCGGGCAGATCACAAGGTCAGGAGATCGAGACCATCCTGGCTAATGCGGTGAAACCCCGTCTCTACTAAAAAACACAAAAAAAATTAGCCAGGCTTGGTGGTGGGCACCTGTAGTCCCAGCTACCTGGGAGGCTGAGGCAGGAGAATGGTGTGAACCCGGGAGGCGGAGCTTGCAGTGAGCCAAGACCACACCACTGCACTCCAGCCTGTGAGACAGAGTGAGACTCCGTCTCAGAAAAAAAAAAAAAAATTAGCTGGGCATGGTGGCTCATGCCTGTAATCCCAGCTACTCGGGAGGCTGAGGCATGAGAATCACTTGAATCTGGGAGGCGGAGGTTGCAGTGATCCAAAATCAAGATTGTGCCACTGCACTCCAGCCTGGGCAACAGAGTGAGACTGTCTCAAAAAAACCAAAACACAAAAAACAAAATGGAGAAACAAATCTTCCATTACTGATGCTGGCAGTAAGGAGGTCAAAATTGGACTCTGTTTATCAGCATGGTCTAATCCAATAAGTAATAAAGATATCATTTATCATCAGCTCAGTAAATCATCCCTTTGTTCCACCCAGGCTTGTGCCTCAAGAACACACAGACCCTTCCCTTGCGGATATTACAGAAACTCTGCCTGCCTAAGGGCTGCCCCTCACTCACCTGGTTTCTGATCAGGTTCGGGCCAGGACTTTCGCAGAACATGGACGGTGGACCCAGGTTGAATGCCATAGAAGTCAAGTGTCTGGTCATCTTTTAGCTTCCGACCACAGTAGATCAGATCTAAAAAAAGAACTGTCCACTTATATTTTGCTCCTCAAAACAAATTTAGATGGTTTTTGTCCCCTGAGAACCTTATTTTGATTAGATAGCTGGAGAATGATACATGTTTTAAAAGATACTCTTATTCAATAACTTAATAAATACTTTTTTTTTTTTTTGGAAAACAGGGTCTTACTCTGTTGCCCAGGCTTGAGTGCAATGGCACCATCATGGTTCACTGCAGCCTCAACCTCCTGGGCTCAAGCAATTCTCCCACCTCAGCCTCCTGAGTAGCTGGGACTACAGGCACATGCCACCATACTCAGCTAATTTTTGTAGTTTTTT
Organism: Pan troglodytes; assembly: GCF_028858775.2. NCBI lineage: Eukaryota > Metazoa > Chordata > Mammalia > Primates > Hominidae > Pan > Pan troglodytes. The sequence goes on from NC_072414.2 coordinate 66,419,654, forward strand.
GTAGAGACGGGGTTTTGCCATGTTGCCTAGACTAGTCTCTTAACTCCTGGGCTCAAGCGATCCTCCTGCCTTAGCCTCACAAAGTGCTGGGATGACAGGCGTGAACCACCACGCCTAGCCAATTAAATACATTTCAACAACTATTTGCAAATATAAACTCATAAAATGGACTTACATCGAATCTGGCCAGATGTGGTGGCTCACACCTATAAACCCAGCACTTTTGGAGCCTGGCCAACATGGCGAAACCTGGGCCATGATGAAAATTAGGGCCGGGCACGGTGGCTCACACCTGTAATCCCAACACTTTGGGAGGCCGAGGTGGGTGGATCACCTGAGGTCAGGAGTTCAAGGCCAGCCTGGCCAAGATGGTGAAACCTCGTCTCTACCAAAAATACAAAAATTAGCCAGGCATGGTGGCAGACGCCTGTAATCCCTGCTACTCAGGAGGCTGAAGCAGGAGAATCGCTTGAACCCAGGAGGCGGAGGTTGCAGTGAGCCAAGATCACACCACTGCACTCCAGCCTGGGCAACAGAGCAAGACTCTGTCTCAAAAAAAAAGAAATATATATATACACACATACACACACAAAAATTAGCCAGGTGTGGTTGCGCGGGCCTGTAATCCCAGCTATTCAGGAGGCTGAGGCAGGAAAATTGCCTGAACCTGGGAGACAGAGGTTACAATGAGCTGAGATCTCGCCACTGCACTCCAGCCTGGGCAACAGAGCAAGACTCCGTCTCAGAAAAAAAACAAAAAACAAAAAAAAAGGATTCACATAGAATCTATCCACAGAAAAGCTCTGGAGTTTAACATTGTGGAGGCTGCCCAATTTAAATCAATGGAAAAACAACAAAATAGGATGAACCCAATCCAGGTATGACTGAAAACATCTTTCTTGCCAGTTGGATCCTTTAGCTATTATAAATTACCTTTCCAGTGTAATTTAATTATATTTAAATTCCTCCCTCCTCCACCTGGACTGCCCACGCCACTTTCATTTTCTTTTTTACTGCCTTTCCTTTACTCAATCAACCAAGCAAAAATCCTTCTAATCATCCCTTAAGACCTACCTCAAATATACTGAGGAGCCTCCCCTGACCAACTTCTCCTTCCCTAACTCATCCCAAACTTCTGTTCTTTCAGAAAAAGCATTCACAATGTTGGCCAGGAGCGGTGGCTCATGCCTGTAATCCCAGCATTTTGGGAGGCTGAGGCGGGCAGAATCACAAGGTTAGGAGTTCAAGACCAGCCTGGCCAACATGGTGAAATCCCATGTCTCTACTAAAAATACAAAAATTAGCTGGGCATGGTGGTGTGTGCCTGTAATCCCAGCTACTCGGGAGGCTGAGGCAGAATTGCTTGAACTGGGACCCAGGAGACAGAGGTTGCAGTGAGCCGAGATCGCACCACTGCACTCCAGCCTGGGCTACAGAGCAAAACAAAAACAAAAACAAAAAACAAGACAATGTCATAAAGAACCTGGTGATAAGGTAGTTCAGTATAATACATGGCTGAAATGGCAACCAATAGTTTCATTATATGATTTGTGTTTCTATTTACCCAACACTCACTTCCCTGGAGTGTTAACATTATGAGGCGACAAATCCCAAGCCCTTACTTTACTCTTGTAATTCCAGAAGTTCCTCCCCCAAAAGAGATCAGAGCAGCAGCCCAACCCCAGTCCAGAGAGACTCACCAATCAGCTCAGGGTCTGGAACAGACTCCTGGAGTTTGCCAGCAATAAGCTGCTTCAGAAATGAAATACTATAGCCCCCTAGCGAGTATTCTCCCAGTTCTGTCTCTGGCAACCGAAGAATAGACTTTGGAGCAAGTGGCTGGTCTGCTAGCTTCACCGCCAGGTGCCAGTCTGAGAGAGACATCCTCTCTCTTTCGCGCTCTCTCTTTCTCCCTGTAAAAGAACAAAACCTCAGTGGTTAAAAGACAGACCACCACTCTACTCCACCCCCACCCACCAAAGGGTTGAATGAAAGACAATTCAATGTGACACTGTTGAAGAAGCATAGGGCGTACCATCAGGAGGCCAGAACTAGAATCTGGGGTTCTCTCTCTACTCATACTGTGATGGACAGCTCTCTAGGCCTCACTTTCTTCATCCCTAACGTGGACATAAAAACGCCATCCAATCTAATAGGAATGTTGTGAGAGAGATCATCTAACCCTCTCCCTTCTGTATGCCCCTTTTTCCAATTTTCTTCAACTGTTGCTTGAACCAGTAGAACAGCTTTATAACAAGTTCCCTGCCTCTTGCCTCTCCCTATCAAATATCTATGCTGCCACCTAACAACACCCATCATTCTTTTTTTTTTTTTTTTTTTTTGAGATGTAGTCTTGCTCTGTTGCCCAGGCTGGAGTGCAGCGGCGCGATCTCGGCTCACTGCAAGCTCCACCTCCCAGGTTCACACCATTCTCCTGCCTTCCTGCCTCAGCCTCCCAGGTAGCAGGGACTACAGGCGCCCGCCACGACGCCAGGCTAATTTTTTTTTTTTTTTTTTTTTTTTTTTGTACTTTTAGTAGAGACGGGGTTTCACTGTGTTAGCCAGGATGGTCTCAATCTCCTGACCTCGTGATCCACCCGCCTCGGCCTCCCAAAGTGCTGGGATTACAGGCATGAGCGACTGCGCCTGGCCACAACCCATCATTCTAAAACACAGATCTGACCAAGTCACTTCTCTGCTTAGAACTCTTCCAATGTCGGGCTGGGCGCGGTGGCTCATGCCTGTAACCCTAGCACTTTGAGAGGCCTAGGCGGGCAGATTGCCTAAGCTCAAGAGTTCAAGACCAGCCTGGCCAACATGGTGAAACCCGTCTCTACTAAAAATACAAAAATTAGCTGGGCGTGGTAGTGCGCACCTGTAGTCCCACCTACTCGGAAGGCTGAGGTTGCAGTGAGCCAAGATCACGTCACTGCACTCCAGCCGGGGTGACAGAGAGAGACTCTGTCGCAAAAAAAAAAAAAAAAAAGCCAGACGTGGTGGCTCACACCTGTAATCCTGTCACTTTGGGAGGCCGCGGCGGACGGATCACTTAAGATCAGGTGTTCGAAACCAGCCTGGCCAACATGGTGAAACTACATCTCTACTATAATAGAAAAAATTAGCAGGGCGTGGTGACAGGCGCTTGTAATCCCAGCTACTTGAGAGGCTGAGGCAGGAGAATTGCTTGAACCCGGGAGGTGGAGGTTGCAGTGAGCCGAGATAGCGCCACTGCACTCCAGCTTGGGCGACAGAGACTCCGTCCCTCCCTGCCCCACCCCGGCCCCCCAAAAAAAGATCTCTTCCAATACCTCTAAACCATCTATATAAATTAAGTCTAAACTTCATCGCCTGGCTTACAAAACTCCCTGCCAGCCTCCTTCCCCAACAGAGCCCTACCCTTGCAAAGGGCCTCCACAACATGTAAGTACACACTCATAACAAAGCTCTCCCCTATTTTACACCTCTGCTCATCTAACTCTGCATGTAATTTCTCTTCCCTTTTTGGCCTTTTAGCAAACTCCTACCGAAACCAACACAGATTCAATAACCTCAGTCCCCTCTCTTTCCTCTGTTGTTCCCACATCCCCTCAGAACAAAAGGGCTACAAATATCTGCTTGCCCCCTCCTCCACCCCAATTCTTGAAGGCCCTTGAAAACAAAAGACTAAAGTTTTCGTCATCCTTGTCCCCATACCTGGCATACATGGAACCCCAGAAAATAAATCAGAAACTCTGACGGCGGAAGAATCTTGCAAAGCAAGATAAGTTCTTGTTATAGTCATCATTATTGCTTCCAAAGAGACCTCTCATAGGGAAGAGGAAAGAAAAGGCTGTGAAGCTGCCTAGCAGACCTTCAAGCATCCTCAAGGTATCTTCCACCTCAAGTTTATGCCAGAAGGAGGTCGTTTTATATACCATGTCTCACTTAATCCTCACAACGGTTCCCTAAGGCAGGCATTAGCCACATTTTACGGATGAGGGAAGCAAGACTCAGTAAAATCACTGGCCCAAGGTCACAGATCGCTAGTAATGGGGCAGGAACACTATCCGGTGGCGACCTCACCGCTCCAGTGGGACCAGCTACTTGGCTGACACACATCGAGCCCGCGCTGCCCAAGGCCCCAGCGCCCTCACCCGTCCCGCGGAAGGAACCCGGCCGCACTGCCGCCGGTGTAAACACTCACTCTGGCCCTCTCGCCGGAAACCGGAAATTCCGCGCTGCATTCTGGGAGTTGCAGTTCCCGCTGTGGCCCCCGCCCCCTTATAAACAGCCAGTCTACAAGGGGCGCTAGTTGCAAAGCTTCCGGTTCTGGGGGAAGGCGTGGCTTCCGCGCTCTTTGAAATGTCCGGCGCCAGAATGTCTGGGTGCTTTGGTTGGAGAGGGTCCCATTTCCAGTCATTCTTCAGCCTGGTGATTCCCGCGCTCCCCTGAGGAGCATATGAAGTACGTCGGTTCTGCCAGGTTGGAACGCGGTGCTGGACACTCGGCCGTAAGGCGGATCCCGGATCCCCTCCCACTCCGACCCTTCCCTTCAGAAGGGCCGGTTCCCAAACGGCCCCTTTAGACACATCCAAGCGGTTTCCGACGGCCCTCACGATGAAAACTGCTGTCCGTTGGTGAAGGCAGCCTCTTCTGTGCTCCTCGCCGCTGACTTCCTGAGGCGGACCTACCTGTGGAGGCATACCAGGAACCAGACGATGACCCCCTCCAAAAGTTGGGTCTTTGAGGAGAGCTACTAACTTGGGTTCCTGGTACACCCTCTACATGCAGTGGTGAAGCTTATCTAACAGTCATTCATAGAGTCAGTTTGGGAAGGGGAATTTTCGCTGAACTCTCATAGAGAAACTGTGTTTTAGATAACAGAAAGTTCTGCACGGTTAAAATGGAACAGAATTTTTTTTGCACAGAAATTAGGATTACCGAAAATACTGAAGAAAGACTACCTCTGATTGGACTCTTCTCAAGGAATTAATAATTCAAGAACTAAGGAAAGAAAAAAGTGATTATATGAAAATACTGAAGTTGATCGTAGCAACTGAAGGCTGATCCTGTGTGGGTAAATGTAAACGCTGAATTCCCCCATTCCAATGTGCGACCTGGGATTAAGGCAGCAATTGAGCAGGGTAATGTTACTGAGGAGAGCGAACAGATCGCAGGATCTCAGAAGGCCTAACATTAAAGGCAGATCACCCCTCTGTTCTCATAAGTTATATGGGGAGTTTTGAAATGGCTTTCACTGTCTTCAGGGAGTTTATCTTCAGGATAACTCCCATGTATGTTGTGGGCGCATTAGGAACTCATGGCTGTTCCCAAAGTCTCCCTTTCCCATCCTACTCATTTTTAGATATACCCCCTCTTTCAGTAATCCTTCCTAACTAGACTTCTTTAGACTCCTTCCTCTCCTGCCTACTAAGTTACTTGCACCTGAGCTCCATAATTTATCAAAATTATATATTGTGAATACTTTCCCAGTTCATGATTTTTTTTTTACTCTTAATGGTATTAGATAATTTCATTTTAAACCTTTTTTTTTTTTTTTTTTTTGAGACGGAGTCTTGCTCTGTCGCCCAGATTGGAGTGCAGTAGTGGCCGATCTCGGCTCACTGCACCCTCCGCCTCCCGGGTTCAAGAGATTCTAATGCCTCAGCCTCTTGAGGAGCTGGGACTACAGGTGCCTGCCACCACGCCCGGCTAATTTTTGTATTTTTAGTAGAGATGGGGTTTCACCACGTTGGCCAGGCTGCTCGAACTCCTGACCTCAGGTGATCCCAAAGTGCTGGGATTACAGGCGGTAGCCACCACGGGTAGCCACCACGCCCGGCCTGAAATTTTGTTGTGATGGTTAGTGCCTTTTGTGTCCTATGTAAGAAATCTTTGCCTGCCCTCGTTATGAAGATACTATCCTAGGTTTTCTTCTGTGTTATTTTATCTTTCACATTTAGGTCTATGATTAATTTCACATTAATCTTTGTATATGATAGGAGTTAGACATCAAGAGTCATCTCTTCCATATGGGTGTACAATTGATCCAGCACTATTTAAAAATTTTGTTCCCACTGAATTTCAGTGGCAGCTTTGTCATAAATCCGGTGACTATGTATGTGTGGGTCAATTTTTGACTCTATTCTGTGCCATGGGTGTATTTTTCTGTCATTGTGCCAATGTCACACGTCTTGATTTCTATAACTTTAGAGTAGGTCTTGATATCTGCTAGCCTTTTGGCTTTAAGAGGGGCATGGCTATTCTATCACCAATAGATGACAATTGTTAACTTTGTTTTATGCTTCTAAAAGTATAATTTTACTGAATCTTAAATATGTATATTCAACAAAATTTAGATTACACTGCACATTTGTTTAGTAATCTACATATTTTACCTAGCTTGAATATTTCCCCTGTGCTCAAATATTCTTGAGACTTTTTACTTTGAAATAATTTCAAGTTTACAGTACAGTTGCAAAAATATTACAAAATAATGCCCTCATACCCTTAACCCAAAGTCCCCAGTTGTTAATAGTTTACATTCACCTCATTATTCTTTCTCTCTCACTCTCTCACTATGCATATTGCTCTTTTGTTTTTCCACCCGATCCGTTTAAGAGCCAATTACAGACATTACCCAAAGTATTTCTGTATTTCCTGAAAACAAGGATATATTCTATGTCACAGCCACAGTACAACCCAGCAAAATCAAGAAATTAATAAATACAATAATACCATGTAACTTACAATCTCATTCAGCTTTCATCAACCATTCCAGTTGGGTGGAGGCTGATCATCTCTCTGCCATTTTCATAAGTTATATCATAGATTTTGACATCTGTCACATCATTCATTTCTCCAAAGAGCCTTAGTTCCTTTTAGTAAGGAATGGTATTTAGAAGCCAAGTTTGGATGCTAGGTGTGTTTATTGCTACTGAGATGTCATTATTTCCAGTCTATTTCAGTGACTAGACCTAGCAAATAAATGAATATTGATATACACACCCATTCATCTATATTTCTATGAAATATATTTAAATATGTGTGCATATAGATGTGTATATGTATGTATAGATCTGTGTATATGTGAGCATATATATGTGCACACATATCAAAATATATATGTATATATAAAATATGAGTTCACACCAATACCTCAAATTCCAGTCCAATACCACATATTTTCCTCTAGTCTTCCTCTTCTCTATAATTTTACCTCCCTTCTGCAATAGTAGGAAACTTGATTCTCATTTTCCACAATATACTTGTATTTTCTCATGTTGACATTCATGGTACCTGATATGGTTTGGCTCTGTGTCCCCACCCAAATCTCATGTTGAATTGTAATCCTCAATGTTGGAGGAGGGGCCTGGTGGGAGGTCATGATGTTTGGATCATGGGGCAGACATCCCCCTTGCTGTTCTCATGACAGTGAGTTCTCACGAGATCTGGTTGTTTAAAAGTGTGTAGCACTTCCCCCTTTGCCCTCTCTCTCCTGCTCTGCCATGTGAAGATGTGCTTGCTTCCCCTTCACGTTCTGCCATGATTGTATGTTTCCTGTGGCTTCCCCAGCCATGCTTCCTGTATAGCCTGCAGAACTGTGAGTCAATTAAAGCACTTTTCTTTATAAATCACCTGGTCTCAGGTAGTTCTTTATAGCAGTGCAAGAACAGACCAATACAGTACCATAACAATGGAGCCTCCTCTTCAACTTGATTCTTGAGTCCTTTTGACATAACCCTGGAGGTTTTTGATAGCTCCCTGCTATCTAGCATGACAAGAGTTCCTAGCTAATCTTGTACTTCCTGCCCTAGGCATAAAAATTAGCCATTTCTTCAAGAAATTCATATGGTTTTCTGTGGGAAATTGTATATTAAGACCACAATCTGGGCACTAGGGATGCTTATTGCTACTGAATTGTTTGTTACTTGTAAGCCACATTAGTGGATGGAGCTAGGAGGAGATCTATATCCATAGAGATATAAATAGAGAATATTTATACTGCTACTTCAAATTCAAGACTACAGAGGTTGGGTTTGGTTTTGGCTTTTGGTTTTATGGGTTCTTTTTTGTTTTGTTTTTTTGAGACAGGATCTCCCTCTGTTGCCCAGGCTGGAGTACAGAGGTGCAATCATGACTCACTGCTGCCTCAAACTCCCAGGCTCAAGCGATTCTCCCACCTCAGCCTGCCAAGTAGCTGGGACTACAGTTGTGCACCACCATGCCCAGCTAATTTGTGTATTTTCTGTGGAGGCAGGGTTTCACCATGTTGCCCAGGCCGGTCTTGAATTACTGGACTCAAGCAATCTGCCCACCTCAGCCTCCCAAAGTAAGACTACAGAATTTTAATTTAATATTTTCTATATTACATCTTTATTTCCTTTCTTCCACACTGAGAATACTAGTTCTCAAGAACATAAGGGACAACAGTATTTAAATATCTATTTTCATTTCCTTTATCCCATATCACATACCCAACTGTCTCAAAATAACAATACTAATGATACTATCACCACCAATATAATTATTGAGACATTTAAAAAAATGTTTGCATATGCCCTTCTCATTCTATCCCCTCCATTCATTCTCTCCATTTTAACAGATGTGCTGTATATTATCTGAGCCTATACTCATTACTCTACCTTCCTCTTTTTAACTCTCTTAATACTACAAAGAATTCCATGTTTAGGCCAGGTGCGGCAGCGCATGCCTGTAATCCCAGCACTTTGGGAGGCCGAGACAGGCAGATCACCTGAGGTCAGGAGTTTGAGACCAGCCTGGCCAACATAGTGAAACCCTTCTCTACTAAAAATACAAAAATTAGTGGGGGTGTGCTGGCGGGCACTGTAATCTCAGCTACTTGGGAGCTTGAGGAAGGAGAATTGCTTGAACCCAGGAAGTGGAGGTTGCAGTGAGCCGAGATCACACCATTGCACTCCAGCCTGGGCGACAAGAGTGAAACTCCATCTCAAAAATAAATAAATAAATAAAATCAGAATTCCATGTTTAATGCTTTCCACTGGTTTTTGTTGTTGTTGTTGTTTTGTTTTGTTTTCTGACACAGAGTCTCACTGTATCACCCAGGCTGAAGTACATTGGTGCAATCTTGGCTCACTGCATCTCCACCCCAGGTTCAAGCGATTCTCCTGCCTCAGCCTCCCAAGCAGCTGGGATTACAGGTATGTAGCACAATGCCCGGCTAATTTTTGTATTTTTAATAGAGACAGAGTTTCACCGTGTTGGCTAGGCTGGTCTCAAACTCCTGGCCTCAAGTGATTCACCCGCCTTGGCCTCCCAAAATGTTGGGATTACAAGCATGAGCCACTGTGCCTGGCCCAGTGGTTTTTATTACTGAACCCGTTCTTTAGTGGATTTCCTGGAAGGACTACAATATTCTGTGTGAATGATATTCCCTAAACTTTTGCATATTAATAGCAGTTTATTTGTGGCCTTTATGCTTGAAAATCAGTTTGCTAAATATAAAATTGTTGGCTCACATTTTCTTTCTTAAGATATTTCATTTTCATCTGATGACAGAAATCTAATTTTCTTTCCCTTACAAGTTACTTGCTCTTTTCACCAGGTTGCCCAGGTAGTTTTTAAAATTTTTTGTTTAATTTCCAGTCATTTTACCTGACTACATCTTGGTGCTGTTTGTTTTAGGTCAGTAGTCTCAGTTATGTGGTATTCTCTTCCAAAATGTAATTTATATTTTTTTTATTTCAGTAAAGATTGATTTTTGAATTACAGGTTTTAGAATAGTTCCGTTCTCTTGCTTTGGTTTGGTTCTTAAGAGGACTCATGTTAGCCATATGTTGTATCTTTGTTGTTTCTCTTCAATATCTGCCACTTTTCTCAAATCTTTTCTCTTTCTTCATTTTTAAAAATATTTTTTAAATGTTCCTCCTTTCTACATTCTACTTAAGGCATCATCTGTTGTATTTATTTCTTCTGTGTTCCTTTTACTTTAGTCTTCATTTTGTATTTATTTTTTATTTTTTATTTTTTGAGACAAAATTTCGCTCTGCCGCCCAGGCTGAAGTGCAGTGGCGTGATCTCTGCTCACCACAACCTCCACCTCCCAGGTTCAAGCAATTCTCCTGCCTCAGCCTCCCAAGTAGGTGGGATTACAGGTGCCTGCCACAGTGCCCGGCTAATTTTTATATTTGTTAGTAGAGATGAGGTTTCACCATGTTGGCCAGGCTGGTCTCAAACTCCTGACCTCAGGTGATCCACCTGTCTCAGCCTCCCAAAGTGCTGGGATTACAGGCATGAGCCACTGTGCTTGGCCTATTTTTTTTCTTTTATTTATAAGTTTCTTTCCTGAGTTCTGTCACCTCATTTCTGAGTTCTCCAAGTTCTTTTTGATGTTGTATTTTCATATATCATTTTCTTTCTTTTTTTTTTTTCTGAGATGGAGTCTCATTCTGTTGCCCAGGCTGGAGTGCAGTGGCACGATCTCAGCTTACTGCAACCTCTGCCTCCTGAGTTCAAGCGATTCTCCTGTCTCAGCCTCCCAAGTAGCTGGGATTACAGGCGGGCATCACCACACTCAGCTAATTTTTGAATTTTTACTAGAGATGGGGTTTCACCATGTTGACCAGGCTGGTATCAAACTCCTGGCTTCAAGTGATCCACCCACCTCAGCCTCCCAAAGTGCTGGGATTATAAACGTGAACCACTGCACCTGGCCATATCATTTTCTTAATACATTTCAGTTTATTTTGAAAATAGATGATTATAATTTTTATCTGTTCTCTGTTCACATCTTATTGGTATGCTTTTATTATTTATAGAAATATAATTCTGCTGCTTATTCTCTTATCATAATTTTGTATGATATTTGGCTTATATATTTTCTGTTATTCATTTTTGTGTGAAATTACTTTTCCTATGCTTTTAAAAAGAGATGTGGTTCAGGGTAGCATTTTGAACTTGAGAGAGCTTCCTCCTCTATTGTTTTAATGTAGTGTTAAAAAATATGGCAGCTTGCTTTCTGAGATTCTTTAGCTCTATTAGCCTTCCTAATTTTTTTTTTTTTTTTTTTTGAGACAGAGTCTCACGCTTTCGCTAGGCTGGAGTGCAGTAGCAGGATCTCGGCTCATTGCAACCTCCACCCTCCCAGGTTCAAGTGATTCTCCTGCCTCAGCCTCCCGAGTAGCTGGGGCTACAGGCATGCACCACCACACCCAGATAATTTTTGTATTTTTAGTAGAAACGGGATTTCACCATGTTAGCCAGATGGTCTCCATCTCTTGACCTCGTGATCCGCCTGCCTTGGCCCCCCAAAGTGCTGGGATTACAAGCGTGAGCCACCGCGCCTGGCCATTAGCCTTCCTAATTTTTATCTGGATCTTCTCTTTTCTTCATCTTTATTTATGTCTGTCCTGATCAATTTTGATTCCATTTCTAGCAGTTTTTCCTCAGTATGAGACCCTGTTCTGGAGGGAAACCTGGCATGCCAGCTTTAGGATTCACATAGGCCGAGCTGCTCTAGTCCTTTAAGACGTTAAAGCAGATCCCTTGCATTTAGTCACTATTGGGCAAAAAACCTCCCAGTTTCAGCTGTTGTTCGCAAATTAGTCAAGCTTTCTAATGAATGCCTGCTGGCTAGTTAGAGGAATTCCTATTCTCAGATCTGTTAGCTGTAGCGTTGCTTCCTTCTGCTTCTTTCTGCACAGCTGATGATGCCACGCAAGTCTTGCAGCTGCCGATAGTTTGTCCTCACCAATTTGGATTTTGCAGTTAATGGGGATATATCATCACCTGATATTAGTCTGTTTAGGCTAATATAACAAAATACAGACTGTGTGGCTTAAACAACAGAAACTTATTTTCTCCCAGTTCTGGAGGCTGGAGAGTCCAAGATCAAAGTTCAGCAGTGTTCAATTTCTGGTGAGGGCTCTTTTCCTGGCTTGCACATGGCCACCTTCTTGCTCTGTCCTCATACAATCTTTCCTTGATGCCTGTAATGGAAGAAAGAGAGATCTTCCCCCTCTTATAAGGCCACCAGTCCTATTGGATTATGGCCCCACCATCATGACCTCTTTTTTTTTTTTTTTTTTTGGGGACGGAGTCTCGCTTTGTTGCCCAGGCTGGAGTGCAGTGGCGCAAACTCGGCTCACTGCAAGCTCCACCTCCCGGGTTCACTCCATTCTCCTGCCTCAGCCTCCCGGGTAGCTGGGACTACAGGCACCCGCCATCACGCTCAGCTAAATTTTTTTTGTATTTTTCGGTAGAGACGGGGTTTCACCCTGTTAGCTAGGATGGTCAATCTCCTGACCTCATCATCTGCCCACCTCGGCCTCCCAAAGTGCTGGGATTACAGGCATGAGCCACTGCGCCTGGCCAACCTCATTTAATCTTAATAACCTCCTACAAGCCCAATCTCCAAATCACATTTGAAGTTACACTGGGGGTTAAGCCTTCAATATATAAATTTGTGGTGGGTAGGGGGCAATTCAGTCCATAGCACCTAGGTTTTTTTTTTTTTTCTCTTTTTTTGAGACAGAGGCTTGCTCTGTCACCCAGGCTGGAGTGTAGTGATGCAATCCTGGCTCACTGCAACCTCCACCTCCCAGGTTCAAGTGATTCTCCTACCTCAGCGTCCCGAGTAGCTAGGACTACAGGCATGTGCCACCACACCTGACTAATTTTTGTATTTTTTGTAGAAACAAGGTTTCACCATGTTGGCAAGGCTGATCTCAAACTCCTGACCTCAAGTGATCCACCTGCCTCGGGCCCCCAAAGTGCTGGGATTTCAGGCCATAGCACCTAGTTATTTTGTAAACACTGTCCATGGATTTTTTGTTTTGTCACCCAGTTGCTATGCTTTTAATTGTGGATCCAGAAAGATTAAAAAGCTTGGCCAGGCGGAGTGGCTTATGCCTGTAATCCCAGTACTTTGGGAGGCTGAGGCAGGAGGATCACTTGAGCCCAGAAGTTTGAGACCAACCCAGGCAAGGCAGTGAGATTCCATCTCTACAAAAAATTTAAAAATTAGCCAAGCATGGTGGCATGTGCCTGTAGTCCCAGCTGCTTGGGAGGCTGAGGTGAGAGGATTGGTTAAACCTGAGAGGTCAAGGCTGCAGTGGGCCATGATTGTGCCACTGCACTGCAGCCTGGGCAACAGAGCAAGACCCTGTTCTCAAGAGAAAAAACTATGTCACTTAATATGCTAAGTGAAATAAGCCAGTCACAAAGGACAAATACTGTATGATTCCACTAATGTGAGGTACCTAGAGTAGTTAAAATCATAGAGACAGAAAGTAAAATGATTGTCGTCCAGGACTGGGGTTAAGAGGGAATGAGGAATTATTTTTTGTTCAGTGGAACAGAGTTTCAGTTTGGGAAGATGGAAAAAGTTCTGGAGATAGACGTGGCGATGGTTGCACAACAATGTGAATGTGCTAAATATCACTGAATTGTACACTTAGAATGGCTACAATGGTCATTTTTGGTTATATGTATTTTACTCTAATAAAAAAGGAAAAGTAGAAACACATACAACAGCAGTCCCTAACCTTTTTAGCACCAGGGACTAGTTTTATGGAAGATAATTTTTCCACAGACCAGGGTTGGGGGATGGTTTCAGGATGATTCAAGTGCCTCACATTTATTGTGCATTTGATTTCTATTATTATTACATTGTAATATAAAATGAAGTAATTATACAACTCACCATAATTAGAGTCAGTGGGAGCCCTGAGCTTGTTTTCCTGCAAATAGATGGTCCCGTCTGGGGGTGATGAGAGACAATGACAGATCATCAGGCATTAGATTCTCATAAGGAGCAACCTAGATCCCTTGCATGTGCAGTTCACAGTAGGGTTTATGCTCCCGTAAGAACCTAATGCTGCCACTGATCTGACAGGAGGCAGAGCTCAGGCAGTAATACGAGTAATGGGGAGCAGCTGTAAATACAGATGATGCCTCGCTCACGCCGCTCACCTCCTGCTGTGCAGCCTGGTTCCTAAAAGGCTTCAACCCCAACCCCCTGGGGTTGAGGACCCCTGACATAGAAGACCCCAAAAAAGGACCCCATCAAAATTTGAATGATTCCACCCATCAATCACTGTGCTGGAATTCCACCAACCCTTCACTTGACTGGAGACTATTCAAAGAATAAAGACTATGAGTCCACTAAAATGATTGTGAAATATAAAGATAGGTCTTACCGCATCTGTAAGTCTGTTTCTTCTCCTGTAGCCTGAAATAAAAATAGACAAAGAGACTGGGCGCGGTGGCTCATGCCTGTAATCCTAGCACTTTGGGAGGCCAAGGTGGGCAGATCACGAGGTCAGGAGTTGCAGACCAGCCTGACCAACAAGGTGAAACCGTTAAGTTAGGAAAGAACCTAACTTCTTGATTTTGTATTCTCTACTGAAAATACAAAAATTAGCCAGGTGTGGTGGCACACACCTGTAATCCCAGCTACTCAGGAGGCTGAGGCAGGAGAATTGCTTGAACCTGGAAGGCGGAGGTTGCAGTGAGCTGAGATCATGCCACTGCACTCCAGCCTGGGTGACAGAGCGAGACTCCGTCTCAAAAAAAAAAAAAAAAGGACAAAAAAGAAATGACTACCTTTATGGCCGAAGTTTTATTTCACAAATATTCAAGTGCCTATTATATGCAAGATATTATGTCAGGAGCTGAGGAAAATGTGAGAATGAAGCATACACAAGAAGCTCAGAATCCTGAAGGGGATATGTACATGCATAAGTTTTTCCATGAGTAATTTTAATACAAGAGAAAATATGGAGTATGCCCTATTCTGTGCCCCTAAGGTGCTCTGTGATCACAGCTCACTGCAGCCTCAACCTCCTGGGCTCAAATGATCCTTCCACCTCGGTCTCCCGAGTAGCTGGGACTACAGGCACATGTCATCAATGCCCGGCTAATTTTTGTATTTTTAGTAGAGATGGGGTTTCACAATGTTGCCCAGGGTGGTTTTGAATTCCTGAGCTCAGACAATCTGCCCACCTCGGCCTCCCAAAGTGCTAGGATTACAGGCGTGAGCCACTGTGCCCGGCCTGATGCAAAGTTGTTTGTTGTTGTTGTTGTTATTGTTTTTGTGGTTTGAGACAGGGTCTCACTTTGTCACCCAGGCTGGAGTGGAGTGACATGATTTCGGCTTACTGCAACCTCGACCTCCTATGTTCAAGCTATCCTCCTCCCTCAGCCCCACAAATGGTTGGGACTATAGGCTCACACTACCATGCTTGGCTAGTATTTGCATTTTTTGTGGAGACGGGGTGTCACCATGTTGCCCAGGCTGGTCTTGAACTTCTGAGCTCAAGTGATCCACCTGCCTCGGCTTCCCAAAATGCTAGGATTACAGGTGTGAGCCACTGTACCAGGCCTCAAAGTTCTTTTTCATCTTTAGCATCTCTTGCTGTGAGCCTCATGACCTGCCTAGCTGCCCTTCTGATCTTGTAGAAGAGTCTATGAAGCAGACTTGAATCTTACATGAACAGATACTTCACAAAAAAGGATATCTAAATGTTCATATGGAAATTTACTCATGCTCACTAGTCATAAGAAATATGTAAATTAAAACAAAAATACTACTATACACCCATCAGAATGACTACAATTAAAAAGATCAATAATACCAAGTGTTGGCAAGGATGTGAAGAAACTAGTACTCTCGTGGTTCTGGTAGGAGTGTAAATTAGTACAGCTACTTGAGACGTTTGGCAATATGCACTGAAGCTGAATTTACACTTATCCTATATCCCAGCAATTCTATTCCTAAGTATGTAGATAACAGAAATGCACACGTGCTCACAAAAGACATGTGCAAGAATATTCATTGCAGCACCATTCCTGATAGCGCTAAATGGGAAATAACACAAATATTCACCAGTAGTAGAATGAATGAATACATTGTGTTATATTCAAACTATGGTGCACTATAAAGTAATGAGAGTTATGGAGCCACCCCTATTCACAATAACCTGGAGGAATCCCATTAATATAATGTTGAATGAAAGAAGCTAGACACAAAAGGCTATAGATGGGGTCAGGCACCATAGCTCACACCTGTAATCCTAACACTTTGGGAGGCCGAGGTGGGTGGATCGCTTGAGGTCAGGAGTTGGAGACCAGCCTGGCCAACATGGTGAAACCCCATCTCTATTAAAAATACAAAAAAATTAGCCAGGCATGGTGGCGGGTGCCTATAATCCCAGCTAATCTGGTGGCTGAGGCAGGAGAATCACTGGAACCCAGGAGGCGGAGGTTGCAGTGAGCCGAGATCACGCCACTGCACTCCAGCCTGGGCAACAGAGTGAGACTCTGTCTCAAAAAACAAACAAACAAAACAAAACAACAAAACACATGGAAAGCCAAATATAATCACAAGCCTGCCTGGAGAGCTAGAATCAGAGCACCACAATGGGAGAGGGGGTCAAGGGAGAATAAGAGTGTGCTTTCAAGACCCTCACAGTAAAGATGGATCTGCCGCTAGAATTGCACAGGATGTGACTTTGGCCCAGGGCTCCCTCTCCCCCAGCAGTGTTCAGATGAGCATCACCAATGTCACCTCAGGGACTGTCCTGGGTTCAGCCTCTCCAGTGGTAACTCATCCCCTTTCTTATCTCTTACTTCAGCTATGCTGGAGGACATTTGTTGGTTGTCTTATCCATTTTCCCACATCACTCCCAGAGATCCCTGGCCTCTTTTCAACAGACCATACTTTCCCTTTGGGGATCAATCCATGTAGTTCCTGGGATGTGGCTTCACATAAGCCAAGCCATTCAGCACAGTCCATCCTCTGAGCCCAGTGATGGGTTCAGCATGTTAGCCACAAATGCTAGGATGCTGAAACTATATTTTTCACTGGGCATGAATGAGAAAGCACATAGCCATGGGGGCTTTCTGAGGACTGTAAGGGGAGCCAGCCTCAGAGTATTCTCACATGGACTAAGGCAGAAGGGAGGGCTGGAAAGAACCTAACTTCTTGATGATTTTGGTAAACTGCTGGATCAAGTAACAACAACCCCTCTGAACTTTTCAGTTTCTTAAGCCAAGAAATTACTTCTTGTGTATAAACCAGTTTGTAGTGGTCTGGCAGACCTAGTTGACTATGCAATATCTATTCTTATTTATTTATTTATTTTTGAGACAGGATTTTGCTCTGTCACCCAGGCTGGAGTGCAGTGGTGTAATCACAGCTCACTGCAGCCTTGACCTCCTGGGCTCAAGTCATCCTCCCACCTCAGCCTCTCAAGTAGCTGGAACCACAGGTGCACACCACCATGCCCAACTAATTTTTTTTTTTTAATTTTCTGTAGTAGGCGAGGCACAGTGGCTCATGCCTATAATCCCAGCACTTTGGGAGGCCAAGGCAGAAGGATCACTTGACCCCCAGGAGTTTGAGCCCAGCCTGGGCAACATATCAAGACCCCATCTCTGTAATTAATTAATAAATATATGTTTTGCAGTGATGGCGTCTCACTATGTTGCCCAGGCTGGTCTCAACCTCCTGGGCTCAACAGATCCTCCTACATCAGCCTCCCAAAGTGCTGGAATGACAGATGTGAGTCACCACACTACCTGGCCTATTCTCTCCTTCTCACAGAACCCCCATTTTATTTAGAGTTTTTAGATATTTATCTCCCCACATTCTTCCAGAGCTAAGGATGTCAATGTGGCCAATAAGGTACAAGTGAAAGTCACTGGGTGGTATTTTTGGAAAAGCAATTGATTACCTGATTCAAAAAGAAGAAGAAACCAGTCTCAACTGGCACATGCATTCTGCCTTCCCCTACCCACTTCTTCCTACCTGCAAACCAGAAGAGTTACAGCCACCTTGTGATCATGAAGCCAAAAGACACACACTAAGGATGGCTGAAGAAGATAAAAAGAGCCAGATTCCTTGAGCTGCTGCGAGAGTCCTGGACTGCCTATCCCAGTCTCCTCGTAATGTAAAAAAAGTAAACCCCTTTCTTGTTAAGCCTTTGCTTTGCTGGGTTTGTTAAGTGCAGCCAAGCGCATTCCTATCAAATAGAGAATTAGGTCCACTGAAGTGGGGTGCTGCACATAATATCATCTGAAACGTGGACTTCGTTGAGTGGTAGAGACGGAGCTTTGGGCAGTGGGGGCACAGATACTGCAGACGGGAATGCTGACAACCCTGCTATGCTGTGGGAAAACATTTGGTCAATCTGCTATTTTATGGGAGACACCCCACATACCAGCCAAGTCTGTAGTGATAGGGTAAATGGCTAGAATAATTCAGAATGTTGGCACATGCTGGTGACTTCATTCCACTTTCGATGAATTCTTGAAGGAGACCAGTGAACTTGAATTATCCAGGTTGAAGGAAAAAAGGAAGGCAGTGCTACTTCACTAAGTAGTACTTCTGCCTATGGCCTGCAAATCTACTTTGAAGGAGCATTTCATAATTTGGAGAATTGCAGGGCTGAAAAAGACAATTGCTCTGGGCCAGGCATAGTGGCTCATGCCTGTATTCCTAGCACTTTGGGAGGCTAAGGTGGGCAGATCGCTTGAGCCCAGGAGTTTGAGACCAACCTGGGCAACATAGCAAGACCGCGTCTCTACAAAACATACAAAAACTTAGCCTGGTGTGGTGGCATGTGCCTGTAGTCTTAACTACTTGGGAGGCTGAGGCAAGAAGATCACCTGAGCCTAGGAAGGTTGAGGCTGCAGTGAGCCATGATCACACCACTGCACTCTAGCCGGGGCAACAGAGCCAAACAAGACCCCGTTTCAAAAAAAAAAAAGAGATAATTGCTCTGTTCTCCATATAGGAGTAGTGGCTGCCAAGCAATATGGTAGAAGAAGGTAAGACTGGTTGGTATCTTGGGCCTTTCCTAAGCACCTTCCTCTAAGAATTCATTCAGCAGAGGAAGTGGAGTCCGCAAAGTGGTTTCTTCCCACTAGAATCTTTTGTTTCAAATTGTCTCAAGTCAATAATCATTAAGTTAAAGGCTAAAGGGACAGGCAGGACACAAAGGCCAGTAGCCAACAAAGGAAGGTTTTCAGGTCTAAAAGACTATGGCCATATAGGAGATTTGGCTATGGCAACTCAAACGTAGGATCAACCAGAGGCAAATACACTGAGAGCCTACAACAATTTTTAAGGAATCATATCACCAAAAATGAAAATTTAAAAACCTGGCCAGCAAAAGCGTATAATTCTTCAATCCCAGGTTCCTAAACTCACACAACAGAAAGCATATTCTCCCCAAAGTTCACTTCAGATATGGTTAAGAGGATAATGAACAAGAAGCCGTCTCAAAAGAAGATGGAACTTGGACCACAGAGTACAATAGAGAAGGGAATTCCTCCTAGAGAATAGGTTGGCTGAACAAGGAAATTACTCCCTGCCTGGAAGGGAGTCCTGGCCACTCCTGTCTAGCAGGATCTGACATTTGTTATAGATCCAATATTTGCAATAGCTTTGACATGCTTAAAACAGAGAGATTCTCTCCTTTATTCACATTGTTCCTTGTCCTACATTGAAGTTTTATTCTGTTCCTTCTCCATTATTGTATATGAGACATGCTGGGGGAAGATAACTTGCCTTTTAGCTTACAGATTACTGGACTCTGAAGATTCACATCAAGACTAAATGGAGAAAGCTGTATATCAGCTGCAGATTCTGGGTTTTGAGATGGATGTAGGCTCTGGGTGAGACTTTGGCACTGTCTACCTTAGAAAGGGAGTATATTCTGTGCATGTGAGGATGGATAGCCAAGGGTGGGCTATGGCAGTCACTGCTTTCCTTCTACCCAATGACTGGTCTCCTTTTATTCTTGAATAGTACAACCCTGAATTTGGTGGAGGAAGTAATGTGTATTTGTCCATTTTTCATGCTGCTGATAAAGACATACCCGAGACTGGGCAATTTACAAATGAAAGAGGTTTATTGGACTTACAATTCTACGTGGCTGGGGACACCTCACCAACATGGCAGAAGGTGAAAGGCACGTCTCACATGGCAGCAGACAAGAGAAGGGAATGAGAGCCAAGCGAAACAGGTTTCCCCTTATCAAACCATCAGATCTCGTGAGACTTACTCACTACCACAAGAACAGTATGGGGGAAACCACCCCCATGATTCAATTATCCCCCACTGGGTCCCTCCCACAACATGTGGGAATTTTGGGAGTACAATTCAAGATGAGATTTGGGTGGGGACACAGCCATACCATATCACAATGTGTCCAGCTAAAACATTACAATTCCCTGCCTCCCTTGCAACTGGGGATGACCTCGACCTCTCTGGCCAGCAAAACGCTGCCAAGGTTATCTGGAAAAGCTTCATCTTCCAGTTGTAGGTATTACTCCATCTCTCCTTTGCACCCCTTTGCCAGAACCAGATGGAAACTGGAATTTTCAGAAAAGACTGTTGAGCATCAGAAATGGTTAATATGTGCCTAACCTTGTTTAAACAAAGTGAGTGAAGTAAGGACAAATTTATAAATATGTGAAAAGACTACTTTTTCCTCTTAGTTTCTTTAAAATGCATGCAGCCGTTTAAAAATAAGTAGAAGCTTTCTTTTTTTATGCTCGGGAACATTTTAAGTAGCTGTGAAGGTTTGGTAAATTCTCCTGTGAATCCATCTGGGCCTTGTGACTTGTTAAAGAGCAATTCGTTAATTTGTTTAAATGTTCTGTGTTTACCAGGGTCAATTTGGGTAAGTAATATTTTTGTAGAAAATTATTTATTTAATCTAGGTTTTCAAAGGCATTTGTCTAGGCTTGAGAAAAGTAGTATCTTAGGATTTGTAAATTGTCTTCTGTTTCAGTGGTTGTCCTCTTTGTCATTTCTTATCTTGCACACTGATGCCTTTTTCCTTTTCTTTTTTTAAAAAAAAATTATGAATACATAATAGTCATACATACTTATGGAACGCATGTGATATTTTCATAAAAGCATACAATATGTAATGTTCAAATCTGGGTAACTGGGATATCCTTCACCTCAAATACCATCTCTTTGTGTTGGGAACATATCCTTTTGTTCTTGATTAGGTTAGCTAGCAGTTCGTCTACTTGACTGATTTGTTTTCTCTAAGAAACAGCAGTTCAGTTAATTTATGTTTTTTTATATATATTTTTTGAAACAATCCATTTTTTATTCAAATAGAATAATATTTAACAATCAAGGTCATATGACTTAAAATCTTCTGAGCTGGGTTTAGGATTCAGATAGATAGTTTATTGTCAGTTGACATTAAAACAATGTTCTTGGCCAGGCACAGTGGCTCATGCCTGTAATTCCAGCACTTTGGGAGGCTGAGGCAGGTCAATCACCTGATGTCAGGAGTTCGAGACCAGCCTGGCCATCATAGCGAAACCCCGTCTCTACTAAAAATGCAAAAATTAGCTGGGCATGGTGGCGGGCATCTGTAATCCCAGCTATTTAGGAAGCTGAGGCAAGAGACTCGCTTGAACCCGGGAGGCAGAGGTTGCAGTGAGCTGAGATTGCACCACTGCACTCCAGCCTGCACAAGAGCAAAACTCCGTCTCGAAAAAAAAAAAAAAAAGAAAAAAAGAAAAATTATTTGCATCAAAGTTATACAAACAGGTTTTTTTTTAGTTTTAAAATCAAATTTATGGCCAGACACAGTGGCTCACACCTGTAATCCCGGCACTTTGGGAGGTCAAGGTAGGTGGATCACCTGAGGTCAGGAGTTCGAGACCAGGCTGGCAACATGGTGAAACCTCGTCTCTATTAAAAATACAAAAATTAGCTAGGCGTAGTGGCACACACCTATAGTCCCAGCTCCTGAGGAGGCTGAGGCACAAGAATCACTTAAGCCCAGGCAGAGGAGGTTGCAGTAAGCTGAGATCATGATACTGCACTCCAGCCTGGGTGACAGAGTAAGACCCTTTCTCAAAAAAAAAAAAAAAAACAAAAAAAAAAAAAAAAAAAAAACTTTATTTAGGCCTAATTTTCATGCAATAAAATTATTTTAACTGTACAATATGATGACTTTTGACATATATACACAATAGTATAAGTACTACCACAATCAAGATTCAATTATAACTCATGCCTCTTTGTCAGCACTTTTCATCCCCAATTTCAGCAGCTGGTAACTTTAAGGTTTTGCCTTTTCCAGAATGTCACATAAATGGAATCATGCTGTGTCCGGAATTGGTGGGTTCTTGGTCTCACTGACTTCAAGAATGACGCCATGGACCCTCACGGTGAGTGTTACAGCTCTTAAGGTGGCGCGTCTGGAGTTTGTTCCTTCTGATGTTCGGATGTGTTCGGAGTTTCTTCCTTCTGGTGGGTTCGTGGTCTCGCTGGCTCAGGAGTGAAGCTGCAGACTTTCGTGGTGAGTGTTACAGCTCTTAAGGCAGCACGTCTGGAGTTGTTCGTTCCTCCCGGTGGGCTCGTGGTCTCGCTGGCTTCAAGAGTGAAGCTGCAGATCTTCGCAGTGAGTGTTACAGCTTATAAAAGCAGCGTGGACCCAAAGAGTGAGCAGTAGCAAGATTTATTGCAAAGAGCGAAAGAACAAAGCTTCCACAGTGTGGAAGGGGACCCGAGCGGGTTGCCACTGCTAGCTCGGGCAGCCTGCTTTTATTCTCTTATCTGGCCCCACCCACATCCTGCTGATTGGTAGAGCCAAGTGGTCTGTTTTGACAGGGCGCTGATTGGTGCATTTACAATCCCTGAGCTAGACACAGGGGTTCTCCATGGCCGCATCAGATTAGTTAGACACAGAGTATCGACACAAAGGTTCTCCAAGGCCCCACCAGAGCAGCTAGATACAGAGTGTCGATTGGTGCACTCACAAACCCTAAGCTAGACATAAATGTTCTCCAAGGCCCCACCAGAGTAGTTAGATACAGAGTGTCAACTGGTGCACTCACAAACCCTGAGCTAGACACAGGGTGCTGATTGGTGTGTTTACAAACCTTGAGCTAGATACAGAGTGCCGATTGGTGTATTTACAATCCCTGAGCTAGACATAAAGGTTCTCCAAGGCCCCACCAGAGTAGCCAGATACAGAGTGCCGATTGGTGCATTCACAAACCCTGAGCTAGACATAAAGGTTCTCCAAGGCCCCACCAGAGTAGCCAGATACAGAGTGTCGATTGGTGCATTCACAAACCCTGAGCTAG
The DNA here is from genome assembly GCF_028858775.2 of Pan troglodytes. Taxonomy (NCBI): domain Eukaryota; kingdom Metazoa; phylum Chordata; class Mammalia; order Primates; family Hominidae; genus Pan; species Pan troglodytes. The sequence goes on from NC_072414.2 coordinate 66,442,745, forward strand.
ACACAGGGTGCTGATTGGAGTGTTTACAAACCTTGAGCTAGATACAGAGTGCCGATTGGTGTGTTTACAATCACTGAGCTAGACATAAAGGTTCTCCAAGGCCCCACCAGAGCAGCTAGATAGAGTGTGGATTGGTGCACTCACAAACCCTGAGCTAGACACAGGGTGCTGATCACAGGGTGCTGATAGGTGTGTTTACAAACCTTGAGCTAGATACAGAGTGCCGATTGGTGTATTTACAATCCCTGAGCTAGACATAAAAGTCCTCCAAGGCCCCACCAGACTCAGGAGCTCAGCTGGCTTCACCCAGTGAATCCCACACCTGCGCTGCAGGTGGAGCTGCCTGCCAGTCCCAGTGCCATACGCCCGCACTCCTCAGCCCTTGGGTGGTGGATGGGACTGGGTGCCGTGGAGCAGGGGGCGGCGCTCATCGGGGAGGCTCGGGCTGCACAGGAACCCATGGAGTGGGTGGGAGGCTCAGGCATGGGGGGCTGCAGGTCCCAAGCCCTGCCCCACGGGAAGGCAGCTAAGGCTCCGTGAGAAATCGAGCGCAGCGCCGGTGGGCTGGCACTGCTGGGGGACCCAGTACACCTTCCGCAGCTGCTGGCCCGGGTGCTAAGTCCCTCATTGCCCGGGGCCAGCAGGGCTGGCCGACTGCTCCGAGTGCGGGGCCGCCAAGCCCACGCCCACCCGGAACTCCAGCTGGCCCGCAAGCGCCTCACGCAGCCCCGGTTCCCGCTCGCGCCTCTCCCTCCACACCTCCCTGCAAGCTGAGGGAGTGGGCTCCAGCCTTGGCCAGCCCAGAAAGGGGCTCCCACAGTGCAGTGGTGGGCTGAAGGGCTCCTCAAGTGCCGCCAAAGTGGGAGCCCAGGCAGAGGAGGTGCCGAGAGCAAGCAAGGGCTCTGAGGACTGCCAGCACACTGTCACCTCTCAATACAGTATGTAGCCCTTTGAGTCTGTTTTCTCTCACTCAGCATAACGATTATGATATTTGTCCATGTTGATGTGGGCATCAATTTATAAAAACAATTTTAATGCAAACATTCAATAGGGCTTCTTTCCCATTTTCCCAAGATTTCATCTCTCTCTCTGCTATGGACACAGATGGCTTCACTCCATCCTGTATTCTCCGGACCATGATAAAATTCCAGACTCTCGGTAGTTTTTGCGTTCCAAGAAGTAGAGCCTAGAGTGGTGGCCTATAATTACAGTTACTCAGGAGGCTGAGGCAGGAGGATCCTTTGAGTCCAGCAGTTTGAGGCCAGCCTGGACACCACAGCAAGACCACCAATAAATAAATAAATAAATGGAACATGTTTCCCTGTCATGGTCATTTTCATCCATTCCTCTGGTAGAAGCATCAGATTCCTTCAAGCAAGGGTTTATGTTGGGGTCTCTCAATCTCTGCGTTAGCACAGGCATCCAGTCTTCTTATGGAGGGGGACGGGGAGGTGGAATGGAGAAACGAGAGAGGCGAATCAGAGACCTCACTGCCTTCTGCCCATTGGTGCTGCCCGTGGACGGCTGGCACAGGGGAGCACCCCATGCTTCTGCCTTCAATGGTGCGGAGAGGGGCAGAGGACAAGGAAACGCAGGAAACTAGGAGTGGGGCAGGCAGACATGCTTCAAAGGCTGGAGCCAAGGAGGGTGCAGGGAGAGTTGGGAGTTCCTGGACCAGGCAGGGGTCACCTCCTCACCACAGCCAGAATAGCTCTACCAGTGCCCATGCCATCTCCAGCTCCAAACACCGTTTTTTCTGTTTCCTAATTCATTAATTTCTTTCTTTTTTTTTGGAGATGGAGTCTCACTCTGTTGCCCAGCCTGTAGTACAGTGGCACAATCTCAGCTCACTGCAACCTCTGCCTCCCAGGTTCAAGTGATTCTCCTGCCTCAGCCTCCTGAGTAGCTGGGATTACAGGTACGCACCACCATGTGCCTGGCTAATTTTTGTATTTTTAGTAGAGACAGGGTTTCGCCATGTTGCCCAGGCTGGTCTCGAACTCCTAAGCTCAAAGTGATCACCTGCCTCAGCCTCTCAAAGTGCTGGGATTACAGGCGTGAGCTACTGCCCCCGGCCCTCACTTATTAATTTCTATTTATGTCTATATTCATTCCTACCTTCTACTTTCTCTTGGTTTACTTTGCTTTTTTCCTTTTTAGTTGATGTTTACTTTTACTGATGTGTGTATTTGATGTAATACATTTCCTAACAATGCTTTTGCAGTACCTCATAAATTCAGATAAGCTGTGTTTTCATTATTGTTATTTTATAAAATTCTGCAATTTTGGTTTGTATTACCCTGTTGACTCAAGAGTTGCTCAATCGAGTTCTTTAAAATTTCTAGGCTGGACATGGTGGCTCACACCTGTAATCCCAGCACTTTGGGAGGCCAAGTGGGGCAGATCACTTGAGGTCAGGAATTCGAGACCAGCCTGGCCAACATGGTGAAACCTCGTCTCTACTAAAAATACAAAAATTAGCTGGACGTGGTGGCAGGCACCTGTAATCCCAGCTACTTGGGAGGCTGAAGCACGAGAATTGCTTGAACTCGGGAGGCAGAGGTTGCAGTGAGCCGAGATCGCGCCACTGCACTCCATCCAGCCTGAGAGACAGAACGAGACTCCATCTCAGAAAAAAAAAAAAAAATTCTAGTTCGAAAAGTCTTTTTGCTTTTAATTTTGTTAATTTGTCATTGTATTGCATTTTGTGATCAGAGAATGTTGTTTCTGCTATTGCTAGTTCACGAATGTTTCTTTCAATTACTCAGTAGACAGTTCTCTGATCCACCAATTCTCAGGATAGGGTCCTCTCCTTCTGGGGCTAATTCTAGCCAATGCTATCTGTGTGCTGCCACCTCCAGGACCTGGCTGCACTCTGCTGTCTTCCACACAACCCTCCTGACTTCCCGTTCAGAAGTGAGCTCTAGACCTAGCTCTGCTGGTTTCAGATATTTATCTCCCCATTTATATGTAAATTGAAGTTTGAGGTATGCCCTGTCTCCTAGTGATGCTGTGAGGGATGGGGTGATTTATTTAAGTTGCTTTCATTGTCAATCTGTATGGTTTGTGAAGGACTGTGAAGGGATTTTAGGCATCTGCCATTATTCCACAAGAATCAGGAAGCTTTGTGCTTTCTTTTTATTGTATCTTTGCTGCTTTTTCTTCATTCCTGCCTCCCATTGGCTTAATCAAATTTTCTTTTTTGCCCTTCCCTTCCCATCCACATTGAAGTCATAGTTCCATTTCGGTTCTCTCAGTGGTATCCCTTAAAAGCACAGCATCCACATTTAGCTTAGCAAACTCTAAAGTTAATCAGTATCACCACCTCCCTCCCAAACAGTATGAAGATCTTAGAATGCTCCAATTCCCAGCCAGGCATGGTGGCCCATGCCTGTAATCCCAGCTCATTGGGAGGCTGAGACAGGAGGACCTCTTGAGGCCAGGAGGACCCCTTGAGACCAGCCTGGGCAACATAGCAAGACCTTGTCTCTACAAAAAATAAAAATATTTAGCTGGGTGTGGTGGTACGCATCTGTAATGTCAGCTACTCGGGAGGCTGAGGTGAGAGGATTGCTTGAGCCCAGGAATTCAAGGCTGCAGTGAGCTGATAGTGTCACTACACCTCAGCCTGGAATCCTGTCTCTTACTGAAAAAAAAAAAAAAGTGCTTTTTTTTTTGAGATGGAGTCTTGCTCTGTCGCCCAGGCTGGAGTGCAGTGGCATGATCTCGGCTCACTACAACCTCTGCCTCCCGGGTTCAAGCGATTCTCCTGCTTCAGCCTCCCAAGTAGCTGGGACTACAGGCATGTGCCACCATGCCTGGATAATTTTTTTTTTTTTTTTTTTTTTTTTTTTTTTTAGAGACAGGGTTTCACCATGTTGGCCAGGCTGGTCTCCAACTCCTGAACTCAGGTGATCCACCCACCTCAGCCTCTAAAAGTGCTGGGATTACAGGCGTGAGCCACTGCACCTGGCCAAAAAGAATGCTTTGACTCTCATCATCTCCCTCTCACCGTATTATTAATTCAACAAACATTTGTGAGTGCCTACCGCATGCCAAGTTGATACAGTAATGAAGAAAAGAAGAGGAAAGGGAGGGAATGGGAGAGAATCTCTGTGCTAATGGATTACATTTTGGTGGGAGAGATAAACAAGATACAAAATTAAAATCTGTAGTGTGGGCCAGCAGTGGTGGCTCACGTTTGTAATCCAACACTTTGGGAGGGCAAGGCGGGTGGATCATTTGAGGTAAGAAGTTCAAGACCAGCCTGGTCAACATGGTGAAACCCTGTCTCTACTAAAAATACAAAAATTAGCTGGGCGTGTTGGTACATGCCTGTAATCCCAGCTACCCAGGAGGCTGTGGCAGGAGGATCACTTGAACCTGGGAGGCGGAGGTTGCAGTGAGCCAAGATCACGCCATTGCACTCCAGCCTGGGTGACAGAGCAAGGCTTTGTCTCAAAAAAAAAAAAAAAATTTGTTTTAGTATGTTGCACAGTGAAAAGTACTAAGGTGCAAAACACTAAAGCAGGGTAGGAGAATATGAAGTGATGTGGCCACGAGAAGCCTCACTAGAAAAGTAAATTTTTGTTGTGTTTTGGAGACGGGGTCTCACTCTGTCACCCGGACTGGAATGTAGTGGTGCTATCACAGCTCACACAGCCTCAACTTCCCCACCTCAGCTTCTCAATTAGCTGGAATTACAGGCACATGCCCCACACTGGGCTAATTTTTCTATTTTTTAGAGATGAAGATTTCCCCATGTTGCCCAGTTGCCCAGGCTGGCCTCAAACTCCTTGGGCTCAAATGATTTGCCCACCTCAGCCTCACTGGGATTACTGGCATGAACCACTGTGCCTGGCCTGAATGTTTTCTTTTCTTCGAGACCGAGTCTTACTGTTGCCCAGGTTAGAGTGCAATGGCGCAGTCTCAGCTCACTGCAACCTCCGCCTCCTGGGTTCAGTTGACTTTCCTGCCTCAGCCCCCCGGAGAAGCTGGGATTACAGGTGCCCGCCACCACACCCAGCTAATTTTGTATTTTTAGTAGAGATGGGTTTCACCATGTTGGCCAGGCCGGCCTCAAACTCCTGACCTCAGGTGATCCACCCGCATCGGCCTCTCAAAGTGCTGGGATTACAGGCATGAGCCACTGCGCCCAGCTGAATTTTGTTTGTTTGTTTGTTTGTTTTGAGATGGAGTCTCGCTCTGTTACCCAGGATGGAGTGTAGTGACGCGATCTTGGCTCACTCCAACCTCTGCTTCCCGGGTTTAAGGGATTCTCATGCCTCAGCCTCCTGAGTAGCTGGATCTACAGGCACACGCCACCACGCCCAGCTAGGTTTTTTTGGTAGAGATGGGGTTTCACCCTGTTGGCCAGGCTGGTCTCAAACTCCTGCCCTCAAGTGATCCGCCTACCTTGGCCTCCCAAAGTGCTGGGATTATAGGTGTGAGCCACCGCACCAGGCTTATTTTTTATTTTTATTTTTTTTAGAAACAGGGTCTTACTCTGTCACCTAGGCTGGAGTGTAGTGGCATGATCATAGCTCACTGCAACCTCAAACTCCTGAGCTCAAGGTATCCTCTGTCTCAGCCTCCCAAGTAGCTGAGACTACAGGAATGTGCCACCAAGCTGGCTATTTATTTTATTTTCTGTAGAACCAAAAAAGGTCTCACTATGTTCCCTAGGCTGGTCTCGAACTCGTGGCCTCAAGCAATCCTCCCACCTCAGCCTCCCAAGCACTGGGATTACAGGTATGCTCCACCTTGCCTGGCTGAAAGGCAACTTTTGAATTAAGACATGAAGGAAATGAGAGCTAGCCATGTAGATATCTTGGGGAAGAACATTCTAGGCAAAGAGAATAGCAAGTACCAAAGACCTAAAGCACTTTTTGACATGTTTAAGGAACAGCAAGGAGCCCTATGAGGCTACAGTGAAGAGAAGGAGGAGAAGAGTGATAAGATTTTTTTTTTTTTTTTTTGAGCCAGAGTCTCGCTCTGTCGCCAGGCTGGAGTGCAGTAGCGAGATCTCAGCTCACTGCAACCTCCGCCTCACGGGTTCAAGTGGTTCTTGTGCCTCAGCCTCTTGAGTAGCTGGGACTACGGGCACATACCACCATGCCCAGCTAGTTTTTGTATTTTTGGTAGAGATGGGATTTTGCCATGTTGGTCAGGCTGGTCTCGAATTCCTGACCTCAAGTGATCCGCCCGCCTCAGCCTCCCAAATTCCTGGAATTACAGGTGTGTGCCACCATGCCAGCTAATTTTTGTATTTTTATTAGAGGCAGGGTTTTGCCATGTTGGACAGGCTGATCTCGAACTCCTGACCTCAAGTGATCTGCCCACCTTGGCCTCCCAAAATGCTGGGATTATAGGCGTGAACCACCACACCCAGCCAGAAGAGTGATAGGATTTTGAGGTCACAAACCTAATATGGAGACCAAAGTAGAATCGTGTGGTCCATATTAAGGATTTTGGTCTTTATTATGAGATAGAGACCCACTGAAGAGTGCTAAGGGACATGGTTTGGCATATGCTGTATCAGGATCATTCTGGTTGCTGTGTCAAGAACAGAATGACCAGGCACAGTGGCTCACGCCTGTAATCCCAGCACTTTGGGAGGCCGAGGTGGGCGGATCACCTGAGGTCGGGAGTTCGAGACTAGCCTGACCAACATGGAGAAACCCCATCTCTAGTAAAAATACAAAAATTAGCCGGGCATGGGTGGTGCATGCCTGTAATCCCAGCTACTTGGGAGGCTGAGGCAGGAGGATCGCTTGAACCTGAGAGGCGGAGGTTGCAGTGAGCCAAGATCGTGCCATTGCACTCCAGCCTGGGCAATAAGAGTGAGACTCCATCTCAGAAAAAAAAAAAAAAAAAAAAAAAAGAACAATGCTGGAGAGAAAGCCAGCTAGGAAGTTACACTAATCCATGTGAGAGATGATGGTGACCTGCCCAGCATTGGGAAGTAGGAAGGCATGGGAAGTGCTTGAATGCTGAGTGTGTTTTGCAGGCAGAGCTGACAGAATTTTCTGACTGACCAATGAGGTGTGAGAAGTGAGAGGCCAAGGAGGACACCCAGTATTTTGAGCAACTGGAAGAATAGAGTTGCCATTAACTTCTTGTTGACTAGAATTTAATCACATGGCATAGGAGGCAGAATTCTAAGAATTCTTCCTATGATCCTTGCCTTGGCATAATCCCTTTCTTCCTTTTTGAGGATAGGTAGAAATCAACATGATCTCACTCCTGAGATTATGTTCTGTTATAAAGCAAAAGGATTATCCAGGTGGGTGTAATCTAATCACAAGCCCTTGAAAATCAGTTTTTCTGGCTGCTGGGCAGAAGGGGAAGACAGAGAGTGTATTAATCAGGGTTCTCCAGAGAGGCAGAACCAATAGAAAGGATGGATAAATAGATAGATAGATTAGATAGATAGATAGATAGATAGATAAAGGGGGTATTTTTTTAAAAAGAGATGGAGTCTCACTAGGTTGCCCAGGCTGTTCTTGACCTCCTGGGCTCAACTGATTCTCCTGTGTCCACCTCCCAAAGTGCTGAGATTACAGGCATGAGCCACCACACCCAGCCAGAAAGTATTTTTTAATTAAGGTGTGTACTATGTTTTTTTTAGGCATAATGAATGCTATTGCACATGTAATAGATTACAGTATAGTGTAAACATAGCTTTTACATGCACTGGGAAACAAAAAAATGTGAGCCAGTGCACCTGGCTGAGAGGGGATTTATTAGAGGAATTGGCTCGTGTGATTATGGTAGGCAAAAAGTCCCACAATGAGCCATATGCAAGCTGGAGACCCTGGGATGCTGGTAGCATGGCTCAATCCAAGTCTGAAGGCCTCAGAACCAGGGAGGCCAAGGGTGTAACTCTCAGGCCGAGCCCAGAGGCCTGAGAACTCAGGGAGGGGAGCCACTGATGTAAGTCCTGGAATCCAAAGGCCGAGAAGTCTGGAGTTATTGTCCAAGGACGGGAGAGGAAGAGTGTATCCCAGCTCCAGCAGGTAGATCAGCACATTCATTTTTTCCCTGGTTTTTCTTCTCTCCAGGCCCCCAGCAGATTGAATGGTGCCCACCCACATTGCAGGCAGATCTTTCCCACCTAGTCCACTCAGACTCACACACTAATCTCCTCTGGAAACACCTTCACAGAGACACTCAAAAGAATGCTTTAGTAGGTTTCTAGGTTTTCCTTAATCCAGTTAAGTTGACACCTAAAATTAACCATCAGAGAGAGATTCCAAGCATAAGAAAGGCACTGCACCAAGGCTGCCTTGAAGATGTAGGGGACTGGCCAGGTGCAGTGGCTCACACCTGTAATCTCAACACTTTGGAAGGTCAAGGAGGGCAGATCACTTGAGGTCAGGAGTTCGAGACCATCCTGGCCAACATGGTGAAACCCCATCTCTACTAAAAATACAAAAATTAGCCAGGCGTGGTGGTGCACGCCTGTAATCCCAGCTACTTGGGAGGCTGAGACAGGAGAATCTCTTGAACCCAGGAGGCAGAGGTTGCAGTGAGCCAAGATAGCATCACTGCACTCCAGCCTGGGTGGCAGAGCAAGACTCTGTCTCAAAAAAAGAAAAAAAAAAAGAAAAGATGTAGGGACCACAGGAAGTATCCCGGCAGCCTCTGGGAACACAGAGCAGCCCCCGCTGCTCACAGCCAGGTAGGAATCAGGATCTCAGATCTACAGCCACAAGGAACTGGATTCTGCCAACCTGAATGAGTCTAGAAGTAGATTCTTCCCCAGAGCCCAGCCCATGGACACCTTGGTATCAGCCTTTTGGGACCCTGAGCAGAGAACCCAGCCAAGCCCAGACTTCTGACCTACAGAACTCTGAGATAATAAGTGGGTGTTGTTTTAAGCTGCTAAGTCTGTGGTCATTTGTCACACTGCAATAGAAAACAAACACATATGGCCACACCTAACTGAGAGAGGTTGGTAAATGGTGTCTCAAGCTGGATATTCATGTGCATTGCTAAACTTGGAGGAGGAGTTCTATGATGAAAGAAAGAGAAGCATGAATATTAGGGAGATGATAAGACATTCTTCCACACACTGTAAACCTGCCCTGTCCAATACAGCACACACTAACCACATGTGGGTATCTTTTTTTTCTTTTTTTTTGAGATGGAGTCTCGCCCTGTCGCCCAGGCTGGAGTGCAAGGGTGTGATCTTGGCTCACTGCAACCTCCACCTCCCAGGTTCAAGCAATTCTCCCACCTCAGCCTCCAGAGTATTTGGGATTACAGGCACCTGCCATCATGCCTGGATAATTTTTGTACTTTTGTAGAGACAGGGTCTCGCTCTGTTACTTAGGCCGGAGTGCAGTGGTGCAATCTTGGCTCACTGCAACCCCAACCTCCTGGGCTCAAGTGATCCTCCCATTTCAGCTTCCTGAGTAGCTAGGACTACAGATGCACACCACCACGCCTGGCTAATTTTTGTAGAGACAGCTTCTTGCTATGTTTCTTAGACTTGTCTCGAACTCCTGGGCTCAAATGATCCACCAGCCTCAGCCTCCCAAAGTGCTGGGATTGCAGGCATGAGCCACTGCGCCTGGTCTAAAAACACTCTTTTCATTCAGCACCATAGGTTTTAAAAGGCAGTGTTCCCATAAGAAATAATGGCAAAGAAAGGAACTCCCAGTCACATTCAGCAAACCTGTTTTCCCAGCTAATTCATGCACTGGTTGATGCAGGTAAGTGTACAGGGGAGGTTGATGGAGAGATAGGAGGGTCCTGGAAACAAAGGAAGACTGTGACATTAGATGACTGCAATCGTGGAGACTCAGATGGTGCTTGTACTACCACGGTTCATCTTTTGAGTATGGGCATGTCATAGTCTGGACCAGAATCTAAATTCTAGTAGCAAAGCAGGTAGGGTGGTTATTGCATAAGGAGGTATCACAACCTGTCATTTGGGGAGGGTGAGGGAAGGACTGGCTGTCACAGCTTGGCCTCACCAAGGACGTATGTGTAGTGCCCTCTGGTGGCCTGCAATGGCACGCAAGCCAGCCAAATCAGAATCCCCCATCTCTCACCCCCCACACCCCCACCCTCCTCCCAGCCACCCCCATCTCAGGCATGACAAAGCCAGAGTCCTAACTGGTCTCCCTGCTTCCACTCCTGTCCACCAGAATGATTTGTTAAGATCATCAGATCATGTCACTCCTCTGCTCAAAATTCAGGGTAATTTCCCTTCTCCCTGAGTTATTTAGCCACAGAACTCACAGTGGTCTCCATGGCTGTACTCGGTATGGCGCCTCCCAGCAACCTTTCTGTCTCCACTTCCTGCCCCTGTCCCGGCTGCTCACCCTGCTGTAGCCACGCCAGGCTGCCTGCTCTTCCTCTGCCAGCATAACCCACCAAGCACACTCCCACCTCTGCATTTGCTGTCTCCCCCACCTGGAATGCACAGATGACTCCTTCATGTCCTTCATACATGTGTCAAATATCACCACATCATCTTTTGCACTAAATTAAAAAACAGCCCTCCTCCCAGCACACTATATCCCCTTTAGCTGGATTCATTTTTTGCCATAGTATTTAATACCATCTGACGTATTACATATGTATTTACATATATATATGTGTGTGTGTATTTATATTTATTACCTATCTCCCACTACTAAACTTTCTGCTTTTTTGAAAAAGCAGAAACTTTGTTTTGTTCCCAGTTGAATCCCCAGGATCTAGAACAGTGTCTAGCCTATAGTAGGTGCTCAAATATATATGTTGGGGAAATAAATGAATCAAGATCTGAATAATGAGCAGGCATTGTATGACCTTCATTGTTTCTTTCTTGAATATTAAGACACTATCACAAAAAGGACAACTCTACAAATATACATAAAATTCATAAAATTCCTATTATATCCCAGCAGCTGGGGCAAAGAAAAAAAAAGAAAAAAATTCCAGTATAATCCCAACAGTTTTTTTTTTCCCAACCACCCCAGATACATCAGACAGATGGTATACATCTCTTCGTGACTCAATCTGCTGAACGATGCAACTGTCACAGTATCCAACAGGTTTCTTTTTAATTGGATTAAATTATCTGATGATTTATTTGGAAAGAATAAAGTACTTGTAAATAGCCAATAAATGTAGAAAGAAGTACACTAAGGGTGCACTTGGCTTACTAGATCTCAGAAGACACTATAAAGATACCACAATAGCATCAATATAATATTGGCCTGGGCATAGACAAATAAACCAGTGGAATAGAAAAGAGAATCCAGGAATAGATATCTGTTTTTAAGAACATAAAATGTGAACAGTGCAATTTTAATTCAGTGGGATATGGATGGATTATATAATAAATGATGATATCTGTCAGGAAAATAATTAGACCTCCATTTTATATCATACAAAAACAAGTTCCAAGTAGATTAAATACTAAAACATAGCAGGTACTTTTATTTATTCATTTATTTATATTTATATTTATATTTATATTTTTGAGGCAGGGTCTTACTCTGTCACCTGGCCTGGAGTACAGTGGCACAATCACGCTTCACTGCAGCCTCAACCTTCCTGGCTCAAGCGATCTTCCTACCTCAGGCTTCCAAGTAGTTGGGACAGGTATGTGCCACCACGCCTGGCTAATTTTTTGTATTTTCTATAGAGACAGGGTTTTGCTATGTTGTCCCAGGCTGGTCTCGAACTCCTGGGCTCAAGTGATCCGCCCACCTCAATCTTCCAAAGTGCTGGGACTACAGGTGTGACCCACCATGCATGGCCAGCAGGTCCTTTTAGAACCCCAACTAAGTTCAGAATATAGTTAATTTGGTCCTCATGCCTATATGAAGAAATATTACTGATTTCATCAAAGTCACAATTTATAGTGTACATTCTTAATCTTTTGGTTGTAAAAAGTCCCATTTCACAACTGGGCTGAGAGTATGAAAGCCCAGATTGAATGAAGGGGGAGTCCGTGGTGTGGAGAGGGGGACTGGTAGTGGTAAGAATGGGGTGCTGGAGCCCAAGCATGAGGAGAGTTTCCATAGGAAAGTAGGGGTGGTGACTCTAGCTGCCCAGCTGAGAATATCAGAGTCCAAGCCAGGTAAGGAAATGGTTCATGGAGGGGCAGGACAAGAGATTGATCAAATAAGTAAATATTTTGAGAATAATGGGAGTGAAGCTTCTATTTAAAATGAAAGAATAAATATAGTAATGAGGAAACTAGAATAAACCCTGTGGCATTAGACTGGAATTGAAGGTATTGGGGGTGGATTCATGGTTTTCTTTTTTTCTTTTCTTTCTTTCTTTTTTTTTTTTTTTTTTTGGAGACAGAGTCTGGCTGTCACCCAGGCTGGAGTACAGCGGTGCAATCTCAGCTCACTGCAATCTCCACCTCCTGGAATCAAGCAATTCTCCTACCTCAGCCTCCTGAATAGCTGGGAATACAGGCATGTGCCACCACACCCGGCTAACTTCTGTATTTTTAGTAGAGACAGGATTTCACCATGTTGGCCAGGCTGGTCTCGAACTCCTGACCTCAAGTGATCTGCCCACCTTGGCCTCCCAAAGTGCTGGGATTACAGGCGTGAGCCACCGCACCCAGCCCATGGTTTTCATTTGATCTAAATATCTTCACCATGTTGAATCTAGACAAGAGGATACATCAGACAAACGCAGATCAAGGGACATTCTATAAAATAACTGGCCTGTTATCTTCAAAAGTGGTCATGAAAGTAAAGGAAAGACTGAGGGACTGTTCCAGACTAAAGAAGACTAAAGAGGGATGAAAACCAAAAGCAGTGTTTTGATCTTGGGTTGTATTCTTTTGCAAGGACATTATTGGGACAATTGGTGAAACTTGAATGGAGTACATTGATGCGACTGTAGTAAAACATCATTGTCAGTGTCCTAGTTTGGATGGTTGTATTATACTTAGGTAAGGAAATGTTGCTGTTTGTGAGAAATACACACAGTAAAGTATTCTCGTGGGCAACAGGGCATGTTGTTGGCAACATACTCTTAAATGGCTCAAGGCAAAAAAAATTTTTTTGCCCTTGTCTTGCAATTTTTCTGTAAGTTTAACATTATTTCAAAATAAAAAGAAAAGGAAAAATTATTGTTTTAACTACTAACCCAATGAGGAAATAAACATAAAACAAAGCTGCACATGCACGATTAGAACTTCTAGGCTAGGCAGGGTGGTTCACGCCTGTAATCCCAGCATTTTGTGACGCCAAAGCAGGCAGATCACTGAGCCCAGGAGTTTGAGACCAGCCTGCATGCGAAACCCCATCTCTACAAAAAATACAAAAATTAGCTGGGTGTGGTGGTACATGCCTGTAGTCGCAGCTACTCAGGAGGCTTAGGTGAGAGGATCACTTGAGCCTGGGAGGTGGAGGTTGCAGTGAGCCGAGATCGAGCCACTGCACTCCAGCATGGGCAACAACTTCTAGTTACATGTACCTGTATACATACTTCAATACAAAATAATTGTCAACTACCAGAAAGAATGATTTGATGTATTTCTAGAAAGAAAGGAGCACTGGGTGCTGAGCGTGGTGGCTCATCCCTGTAATCCCAACACTTTGGGAGGCTGAGGTGGGCGGATCGCCTGAGGTCAGGAGTTCGAGAGCAGCCTGGCCAACATGGTGAAACCCCATCTCTACTAAAAATACAAAAATTAGCAGGGCATGGTGGCGCGCGCCTGTAATCCCAGCTACTCTGGAGGCTGAGGCAGGAGAATCGCTTGAACCCGGGAGGCAGAGGTTGCAGTGAGCTGAGATTGCACCATTGCACTCCAGCCTGGGCGACAAGAACGAGACTGTGTCTCAAAATAATAAATAAATAAAGTAAAATAAAATTAAGCAGAACATTTGTTACTGCCCATTAGTCTATATATATATATTCTAGTTTAAGGTCACTTTTCTTTCAACACAAAGTGGATCACCAAAGTGGATCTCCCAAAGTTCTGCTCCTGGGAGAATTCCCCTTCATCATTGTCTTTCAAGACTGTCTCAGAGTAATGCTGTCCATTGCCCACTTGTTTCCTGCACCTGTATACTAAGCTGACCTGCTGTAAAAAAGCACAGGCTTTTTTCTCCTCCTTCAGCTCCTTCATATAAGACTCCTCATAAAGGCAACGGCATGAATTGAGGGAGAGTAATTGGTTCTACAGTGGTAGGGACCATGGGAGTCTGGGCTACCTGCTCATGCAGCTTTCCCAGGTCCTCTGGTCCTACTTGTGACTGATACTAGACATATCGCATCAATGGTTTTGTTTTGTTTTGTTTTGTTTTTTGGTTTTTTGTTTGTTTGTTTTTGAGACAGAGTCTCGCTCTGTCTTTCCAGGCTGGAGTGCAGTGGTACCCTCTTGGCTCACTGCAACCTTTACCTGATCTTCCCGCCTCAGCATCCCAAGTAGCTGGGATTACAAGCATGCACCACCACATCCAGGTACTTTTTGTATTTTTAGTAGAGGAAGGGTTTCACCATGTTGGCCAGTCTGGTCTCAAACTCCTGACCTCAAGTGATCCGCCCACTCAGCCTCCCAAAGTGCTGGGATTACAGGCATGAGCCACCACACCTGGCCCATGTCACATCACTATTATGATGGAGTGTTGCTGTGCACTGCTGACCTTATGAATTGGCTGTTCTGAGAGGACTCAAACCATAACGGGAAATTCCAGCTGCGCAGTCATTTGGTCATGATCCACCATTTTGTTTCTTCTAAGGGCCAGTAGCATACCAGAGTTGCTTTTTTGTGGTGTTTTGTTTTTGAGACAGAGTCTCGCTCTGTCACACAGCCTACAGTGCAGTGGCACGATCTTGGCTCACTGCAACCTCCGCCTCCTGGGTTCAAGTGATTCTCCTGCCTCAGTCTCCTGAGTAGCTTGGAGCACAGGTGCACACCACCACACCCTGCTAATTTTTATATTTTTAATATAGACGGGGTTTCACCATGTTGGCCAGGCTGGTCTCGAACTCCTGACCTCAAGTGATCCACCCACCTCGGCCTCCCAAAGTGCTGGGATTACGGGCATGAGCCACCACACCTGGCCCAGAGTTGTTTTTCAACAGCATGTTTAAATCTTCACTGCAGATGGTAGGGTCTTGCTCCAGAGCCCCAGTGCCACTTCCAAAGCTTGACACAAATTATACATAGCATCTTCTCCCACTTCTGATAATCTGCAGCACCATAGGATATGCTGAATTGTATTGTCCTAGGAGTAGGACTGTTTACACTGTAGCCTGTATCTACTGCAAAGCTCTGTCATGCTCTGGGCCCGCTTTAGGCCTTGCTCAAAGCTTCCAGTCCTTCGTGACACCTGGTATATAGACTACAGCAGCATCCTTAGGTGTAGAATATGCTGACTCTAGAATCTGAAGAGATCCACCAGGTGTTGCGCTTCCTTTTCTGTGGGAGAAGGCATAAAATGCAATAATTTGTCTTTTACTTTGAAGAGGATATCCCAACATGCCCCTGACAACTGTACTCCTAAAAATTTTAGGGATGTTGGGGCTTGGCGCAGTGGCTCATGCCTATTATCTCATCACTTTGGGAGGCCGAGGTGAGCAGATCACCTGAGGTCAGGAGTTTGAGACCAGCCTGGCCAACACAGCAAAACCCCCATCTCTACTAAAAATATTAAAATTAGCTGGGCATGGTGATGGGTGCCTGTAATGCCAGCTACTCGGGAGGCTGAGGCAGGAGCTGGGAGGCAGAGGTTGCAGTGAGCAAGATCGTGCCACTGCACTCCAGCCTGGGCGACAGAGCGAGACTCCATCTCAAAAAAATAAAAAAATAAAAATTTTGCTGGGCGCGGTGGTTCACACCTGTAATCCCAGCATTTTGGGAGGCTGAGGCGGGTGGATCACGAGGTCAGGAGATCGAGACCATCCTGGCTAACACAGTGAAACCCTGTCTCTACTAAAAATACAAAAAAATAGCCGGGCATGCTGGCAGGTGCCTGTAGTCCAAGCTACTCGGGATGCTGAGGCAGGAGAATGGCGTGAACCCGGGAGGGGGAGCTTGCACTGAGCCGAGATCACACCAGTACACTCCAGCCTGGGCAACAGAGTGAGACTCTGTCTCAAAAAAAAAAAAAAATTTATAGATGTAGAAGGTCCCTGAATCTTCACAGAGTGCCCTCTTAAGTTCCTGTCTTATTTACCAAGGCCTTCAGTGTATTATCCATCTCTTGTTCATCTGGCTCATTAACATATTGTCATCAATGCAATGGATCAGCATGAAACTCTAAAGTATGTCCAGATAGTTCAGAGGTGTACAATCTTTTGGCTTCCCTGGGCCACATTGGAAGAAGAATTGTCTTGGGCCACACATAAAATACACTAACACGAACGATAGCTGATGAGCCAAAAAATAAATCACAAAAAAGGCTAGACGCAGTGGCTCACGCCTGTAATCCCAGCACTTTGGGAGGCCAAAGTGAGCAGATCACTTGAGGTCAGGAGTTTGAGACTGGCCTGGCCAACATTGCAAAACCCCTCTCTACTAAAAATACAGAAATTAGCTGGGCATGGTGACGGGCGCCTGTAATCCCAGCTACTCGGGAGGCTGAGGCAGGAGAATCGCTTGAAGCCGGGAGGCGGAAGTTGCAGTAAGCTGAGATTACACTACTGCACTCCAGCCTGGGTGACAGAGCAAGACTCTGTCTCAAAAAAAAAAAAAATTATAATGTTTTAAGAAAGTTTCAAAGCTCTCCTGTGCCATGTACAGCCTGCAAGCCGTGGGTTGGACAAGGTTGAGATAGTCCAAATCTCTTCAGACTATATTTTACATAGAGTGGAAGGCATAGCCCTGGGAGGAAAACCTCACATGTATATTGTTGCCCATTCCATGTAAATGCAAACTTTTTTCTGACTCTTTTTCTTTTTCTGATTAGGATAAAAAAGAACACATTTGCCAAATCAGTGGTTGTATAATATGTTCCCGAGGCCAAAGTAATCTGCTGTAGCAAAGATACTACATCTTACATAATGGCTGTAATCGGGGCTATAGTACTTGGTTGAACTCATGGCAGTCTACAGTCACCTTCCAAGATCATCTGGTTTCTATAAGGTCAAGAATGGTGAATTAAACAGATACGTGATAGAAACCACCATCCCTGTATCCTTTATATCCTAAGGATGGAACTAATTTCTGCTGTACCTACTCTCAACACTTTTCTTTGTTGTCCCCCAGGAGTAAACCAATCCTGGTTATGAACTCAGAGACTGGGAAATGACCACTGAGTGGCTCCAAGGACCCAATGGCTGTACTGTAAGCCAGGCCCAAGACAGGATTTCACTTACAACCTGGCCCCATGTGCTTCCCGCACTCTAACAAGGAGAGGTTATGATGGTGCTTCAGGCCTCGAGCATCATTGTCATCACAGACCCTACATCCAACAGACCCTGATATGTCTAGGTATTTTTCTTTCCCAGGTGCACAGTTACCCAAATAAATGGCCATTGGTCTTTTTGAGAAAGAACTGAGGGGATCATTATCACATATTCTTGTTATAGTATTGAGGGTCCTTCCTCCTAGGGACCCAGCCACCTCTTTAATCATGGGATTCCAAGTCTCAAGCTGGCTCTAGTCTGAACACTAGGAAAGGGATTGTGAATTTTTCTTGGGCTATGGCCTTCAGTCTTCTAGTCATCTTTCCTTAATTTCTTCTGCTAGTACAAGCTGAGTAGTACCCTTAACAATTGCCCATCTAATTTGCCCCTAGGGACATTTTGCTTTATTAGTCATCTCCATAACTCTCTGTTGGCCAGGTGTTCCTGGCTGCCACTCAAACCTCACCAGCCATGATGATAATTGCCATTGCCTAGCTTCCGGAAGTTAAGCACTGCCATCTGGCCTTTTGTTTGTTTGTTTGTTTCAGTGTCCCATTATCCTCATTGCTATCAGTAAGTCAAGTTCTGTACTAGTCTCTTCTATTATCAGTCCTAGCCTACAGAGGAGAGCGAGTACTTATCTTTTTAGTACTTTTTATTCTGGTGAGCCTCTCCCCAGCAAATTATTTCTTTTTTTTTTTGAGTCAGAGTCTTGCTCTGTCACCCAGGCTGGAGTGCAGTGGCACAATCTTGGCTCACTGCAACCTCCGCCTCCCAGGTTCAAACAATTCTCGAACCTCAGCCTCTCGAGTAGCTGGGATTACAGGCACCTGCCACCACACCCAGCTAATTTTTGTATTTTTAGTAGAGATGGGGTTTCACCATGTTGGTCAGGCTAATCTCGAACTCCTGACCTCAGGTGTTTCACCCGCCTTGGCCTCCCAAAGTGCTGGGATTATAGGCATGAGCCACCAAACCCAGCCCTTTTTTTTTTTTTTTTTTTTTTTTGAGATAGAGTCTCGCTCTGTCACCCAGGCTGGAGTGCAGTGGCACAATCTCGGCTCACTACAACCTCTGCTGCCTGGGTTCAAGCGATTCTGCCTCAGTCTTCCAAGTAGCTGGAATTACAGGTATACACCACCATGCCTGGCTAATTTTTGTATTTTTCTTTTTTTTTTTTTTTTGAGAAGGAGTCTCGCTCTGTCTCCCAGGCTGGAATGCAGTGGCACAATCTTGGCTCACTGCAAGCTCCACCTCCTGGGTTCACGCCATTCTCCTGCCTCAGCCTCCCAAGTAGCTGGGACTACAGGTGCCCGCTACCACGCCCAGCTAATTTTTTGTATTTTTTTAGTAGAGACGGGGTTTCACCATGTTAGCCAGGATGGTCTCGATCTCCTGACCTCTTGATCCGCCCGCCTCGGCCTCCCAAAGTGCTGGGATTATAGATGTGAGACACTGCGCCCGGCCAATTTTTCTATTTTTTAGTAGAGACGGGGTTTCACCATGTTGGCCAGGCTGGTCTCGAACTCCTGACCTCAAGTGATCCACCCACTTTGGCCTCCCAAAGTGCTGGGATTATAGGCGTGAGCCACCACGCCCGGCCTAATTTTTATATTTTTTTTGGAGAGACAGGGTTTCACCATGTTGGCCAGGCTGGTCTCAAACTCCTGACCTCAAGTGATCCACCCACCTCGGCCTTCCAAAGTGCTAGGATTACAAGTGTGAGCCACCATGCCGGGCAGCAAATTCTTCACGGCCTTGATAAGTAGTGTGTTGTTATGGTTTGAATGTGGCCCCTAAAAATCTGTGTGTTAGAAACTTAATTGTTCTCCCCTCATAAATGGATTAATGTCAGTTCTGCCCTCATGAATGAATATATGGAGTAATGAGAGTTCTGCCCTCTTGAATGGAGTAATGTCATTATCATGGGAGTAGGTTTGTTATCACGGGAATGGCTTTGCAATAAAAACAAGCTTTGTTTTTTTGTTTTTTTGTTATAAAAGCAAGCTCTATCATGGAAATGGCTTTGTTATAAAAGCAAGCAAGAGTAACCAGAATCTTTCTGGTTGCCCTCTCACCATGTGATGTTCTCTGCTATGTTATGACACAGCAAGAAGGATCTCACCAGATCCTGACTTCAGGCTCTTGGGCTTCCCAGCCTCCAGAACCATGAACTCAGTAAACTTCTTATAAACTACCCAGTCTGTGCTATGCAGTGAGAGCAACAGAAAACAGATGAAAATGTGTTCTCTGGGCCTTCTCATGAGGCATAATTAGCTAGGAGATCTTCTGGTTACCTATAGTCTATCCATTCTGGCACACCTATTTCCCTGAGTCTTTTCATTCTACCATCACTATCTGCCATAGCAATTCCGGCATGTAAGCTTTCTTTGGCATAGGTCATCACTTTTTCCATGCTTCTAGGATCCATCCTGGTAGTAAGATTGTACCATCTCCTATTGTCCTTGCCAGGATGTTAAATCTTGTATTTTGAAAGAGAGATTCCCGCCGGGCGCAGTGGCTCACACCTGAAATCCCGGCACTTTGGGAGGCCGAGGCAGGCGGATCACAAGGTCAGGAGTTCGAGACCAGCCTGGCCAACATGGTGAAATCCCGTCTCTACTAAAAATACAAAAATTATCTGGGCATGGTGGCAGGTGCCTGTAATCCCAGCTACTCGAGAGGCTGAGGCAGGAAAATTGTTTGAACCCGGGAGGCAGAGGTTGCAGTGAACTGAGATTGCGCCATTGCACTCCAGCCTGACAGGGTGAGACTCCATCTCAAAAAGAAAGAAAAGAAACGAAAAGAAACAAAGAGGGATTCCCAAGTCAATAAACTCTTCCCTATCCAATTTTATATTCCTTCTCCTTCATCAAGCACTCTCAGAATCCAGTTCCACATGTATCTCCCTGGCTCCTGCCAATACATGCTGGCTAGGTCTTGCTATTTCTGTGGCATATAGTCCCTTTCCACCCCTATCATACCCAGCACCTCTCCAGCTGGGTTATGCTGCAGCTAACCTAGTATAGGCTAGGAGGGAATGTGGGGGCAGATTCTGAGGGGGAGCTGTTGCTTTGTGGAGAAAGGCACTGCATTGTCCCTCAGCAGGGAGAGAGTGGTAGTTCTTACTAGGGAGGAGTGGGCCAATTCTGTAGGCTCAGGAGATTTAGAGGAATTTGTGGAGTCAAACTATTCAGGAGAGGCCAAGGCGAGTGGATCACTTATGGTCAGGAGTTCGAGACCAACCTGGCCAACATGGTGAAACCCCGTCTCTACTAAAAATACAAAAAAAACTAGCTGGGCATGGTGGTGCATGACTGTAGTCCCAGCTACTTGGGAGGCTGTGGCAGGAGAGTCGCTTGAATCCTGGAGGCAGAGGCTGCAGTGAGTCAACATCACACCACTGCACTCCAGCCTGGGAGACAGAGCGAGACTCCGTCTCAAAAAAAAAATCTTTAGGAGCATCCACTCTGATATCTCCATTCCACGTGTCAGGGTCCCAAGCTTTTCCAACCAGGACTTTGACTTTAGCATAAGAGATGTGCCTTATTTGGACATTTAACTGTCTTTGAAGTCAGTTGCTCAGATTATTATTATTATTATTATTATTATTATTATTATTTTAGATGGAGTCTTGCACTGTCCCCCAGGCTGGAGTGCAGTGGCACGATCTCCATTCACTGCAACCTCTGCCTCCCAGGTTCAAGCGATTCTCCTGCCTCAGCCTCCCTAGTAGCTGGGATTACAGGCGCACGCCACCATGCCCAGCTAATTTTTTGTATTTTTAGTACAGACGGGGTTTCACTATGTTAGCCAGGCTGGTCTTGAACTCCTGACCTGGTGATCCGCCCGCCTCAGCCTCCCAAAGTGCTGGGATTACAGGTGTGGGCCACCATGCCTGGCCAGTTGCTTAGATTATTAAGTCCTAGGCTTTGTCCTTGCTTTTCTCCACCCTTTCACTGCTAGAGATGTTGGCTTATTTGTATAAACCAAAGAGGCCTTTTCCTTTTCATAACCTGGATTTTTTTTTTTTTTTTCTGAGATGGTCTTACTCTGTTGCCCAGGCTGAAGTGCAGTGGCACGATCTTGGCTCACTATAACCTTTGCCTCCCGGATTCAAGCAATTCTCCTGCCTCAGCCTCCCAAGTAGCTGGGACTACAGGTATGTGCCATCACGCCTGACTAATTTTTGTATTTTTAGCAGAGATGGGGTTTCGCCATGTTGGCCAGGCTGGTCTCAAACTCCTAACCTTAGGTGATCCACCCGCCTTGGCCTCCCGAAGTGCTGGGATTACAGGCATGAGCCATTGCACCTAGCCCCATAACCTGGATTTTAATGCATGTTACTGGCCCTAAGTTGTTTATTATCCTGTAGCACATCCATGGAGCTTGGCAATAGCCACCAATTCCATCATCCTCATAGCTACTACTCGCTCCATACATCTCAAGTACCTGGCACATTGTGCCCTTAGAGTATCCAGTTCTACTGGTACATTCTCCCAATTTGCTGCCATTTGTCTGTGCTCTGCCCACCTCCACTAATGGGATCCTCATCATCAGATGGGTGGTGATCCAGTTCCAAACCCCATCTTACCATCTCCTTTCTCATCTACTTTGGTAGCAACTGTGGAAGACCAGATTCTCAAGAAGGAGATGCTGAGATAGAGTTTGGGAGGCAAAATGTTTATTAAGGACCCATACCTGTGAAAGGAAGGAAGAAAAAGCAGGACTGGGCAGAGGGAAAGTCAACCTGTGCTGCAGGCTCGACCAAGCTCAGCCAATCAGCAGGTCACTCTAGAATGAGAAGTGCTCATCAGGGCTTTCCAGCATCAAGTTTAAATGGCTGGACCTTTATACCTCTGCCTTGCTCAGTCACCAAATGTGGGCTACCCCAGGAAGGGCATGACCTCAGGTGAGGCAGCCCTGCAGCTGAAGCAGGCTCTGAAGGAACTGAAAGCTGGTATTGTCTGCTGCCCTCTCTCTGCAGCTAGGCAGCATGTCCTTTCTTGAAGGTGATCTGGGCAACACATCACCATGTGTCTCACAATGACATACAGACATGAAGGGACATAAATCCTAAGTATACAATTTGGTGACCTCACCCAGCTCAAAAAGTAGAAATGATCTGCATCACAGAACCCCCATTTATTCCTCTTCTCAGTCAATCTTTCTTCCCAAGGTAACCACTATCCTTCTTCTATCACCATAGACTCATTTACCTGCTTTTTAAATTTTTAACTGTGGTCAAATACACATAATATAAAACTTACCATGTGAGCCATTTTTAAGTGTGCAGTGCGCCGTGTTAAATACATTCACATTGTTGTGCAACTAATCTCCAAAACTCTTCATCTTGCAAAACTAAAACTCTGTACCCATTAAACAAATCCCCATTATCTTTTCCCAAGCCTTTACTAACTACCATTCTACCATTCTACTTCCTTTTTTTTTCTTTTCTTTCCTTTTTTTTTTTTTTGAGAGAGAGTCTCGTTCTGTCGCCCAGGCTGGAGTGCAGTGGTGTAATCTCAGCTCACTGCGACCTCTGCCTCCCAGGTTCAAGTGATTCTCCTGCCTCAGCCTCCCGAGTAGCTGGGACTACAGGTGCCTGCCACCATGCCCAGCTAATCTTTGTATTTTTAGTACAGACAGGGTTTCACTTTGTTGGCCAGGCTGGTCTCGAACTCCCGACCTTGTGATCTGCCCACCTCAGCTTCCCAAAGTGCTAGGATTACAGGCGTGAGCCACCACGCCTGGCCTACCATTCTACTTTCTGTGTCTATAAATCTGACGCTCAAAGTACTTCATACAAATGGAATCATACAGTATGCATCTTTCTGTGCCTGGCTTATTTTACATAGCCTAATATCCTTAAGTTTCAGCCGTGGTGTAGCATGTGACAGGATTTCCTTCCTTTTCAAGGCCGACTAATATTCCGCTGCATCTTGCTGGGCACAGTGGCTCATGCCTGAAATCTGAGCACTTCGGGAGCTTGAGGTGGGTGAATCACTTGAGGTCAGGAGTTTGAGACCAGCCTGGCCAACATGGTGAAACCCCATCTCTACTAAAAATACAAAATTAGCCAGGTGTGGTGGCGCATGTCTGTAATCCCAGCTATTTAGGAAGGTGAGGCAGGAGAATGGTTTAAACCCAGGAGATGGAGGCTGCAGTGAGCTGAGATGGCGCCATTGCACTCCAGGCTGGAAAACCAGGGCAAAACTACATCTCTAAAAAAAAATAATAAAAAAATTCCACTGTATCTATATGCCACATTTTGTTTATCCATACATTCATCAATGGACACTTGGGTTACTTCCACCTTTTGGTTAGTATAAATAATATTGCTATGAACACAAGTAGATTGTTTACCTGCTTTTGAGCTTTTCATAGAAATGAAATGAATTCTACCATGTGTATTATTTTATGTTTGGTTTCTTTCCTTCAACATTGTGAAATTCATCCGTCTTATCGCATGTAGCAATAGTTTACTTTTCTCATTGATATATAGTAGTTCATTGTATAATCACATCCCAGTCTGTTTATTCCATCTACCAGTGATGGACATTTAGGTTGTTTCCAGGTTGTATCTGTTATGAATAGTGCTGCTATAAACATTCTTGTTGGTGTCTTTTATTATACGCATGTATGCATTTCTGGATGTAAACACCTAGGAGTTAAATTGCTGGGTCATAGATTATGTTTGTTTAGTTTTACTAGACACTGCCAAATAGTTTTCCAAGATGACTATACCAATTTACCTCCTCCGGAACACTGAATGAGCATTCCAGTTGTTTGGTATCCTCAATAACACTTGATGTCATCGGTTATTTTAATTTTAGTCATTCTCATTAATGTAAAGTGGTATCTCATTGTGGTTTTAATTTGTATTTCCCTAATGACTAATGAGGTTGAAAGACTTTTTATGTTTATCAGTCAATTGGATGTGAAGCACTTGTTCATGTTTTCTGTGAAGTGCTTGTTCATGTTTCTTGCCCTTAATTTAGTTGTCTGTTTTTTTCCTTATTGATTTGTAGTATTGTGGTGTATGTATGTATTTTTCCAAGGGTGATTCTCCAGATGGCATGGGCTTGCTCCAGAACCCCAGTGACCCTGCTAGGACTTGCCACAAATTACACACAGTGTCTTCTCCCATCTCCCACACAAATGTGTGGGTGTGTATGTGTGTGTATTTTTTGTTTTGTTTTGTTTTGTTTTGTTTTTAAGATAGAATCTCATCCAGTTGCTTAGGCTAGAGTGCGGTGGTGCAATCATAGCTCACGGCAACCTTGACCTCCTGGGCTCAAGTGATCCTCCCACATCAGCCTCACGAGTAGCTGGAACTACAGGTGCCCGCCACCACACCCAGGTACTTTTAAAAAAATTTTTGGACTGGGCACAGTGGCTCATGCCTGTAATAGCAGGACTTTGGGAGGCCAAGGTGTATACATCATCTGAGGTCAGGAGTTTGAGACCAGCCTGGCCAATATGGTGAAACCCCATCTCTACTAAAAATACAAAAATTAGCCGGGCGTGGTGGCGGGCGCTTATAGTCCCAGCTACTTGGGAGGCTGAGGCAGGAGAATCGCTTGAACCTGGGAGGCGGAGGTTGCAGTGAGCCGAGATTGCACCACTGCACTCCAGCCTGGGCGACAGAGCAAGACTCTGTCTCAAAACAAAACAAAACAAAACAACAACAAAAAATTGTTTTTGGAGAAATGAGGGTCTCCCTATGTTGCCCAGGCTGGTCTTCAACTCCTGGGCTCAAGTGATCCTTCTGCCTCAGCCTCCCAAAGTGCTGGGATTATAGGCATGAGCCACCAGCCTGCATGTATTCTTGACAAGGGCTCGAAGTTTAACATGAAGATTGCAAATATAGTCTCCCTCTCTATGGTTTGCCTTTTTTCCCTCTTAATGGTGTCTTTTGATTAGTTCTTCATTTTAATAAATTCAAATTACCAATCTTTTTCTTTATGACTAGTGCTTTTTGTGTTCTGCTCACTAATTATTTTTAAAATACACATAAGAATAAACATATACCCATCGACATAAAAATATTCTTCTGTGAACCATCTACGATCATATTGTGTAACACTACTGACCTCTTGGATGAAGCCCAACTGCCTACTATGAAACACCTGATCAAGCCCCTGCCAAGCCCTCCAGCCCCATCCCACTGCTCCCTGCCCTGCACTTCATCCTTCCACTAACCAAGCAGCTGTCACACAGCATGGCATTGCTAACCACCCTGCCTTTGCACCAGCAGTGTGGAAATAACAGTGTGTCGGACACTGTGGCCCACCCTCCTTCTCCCCTTTCCCACCAGAGCCCTGACTTTGCATAGGTGTCCACTCTCCCCCACATAGCCCTGTGCTTCAGGGCAAGATGCCCCCACCTCAGCCACAGGAAGGGCATCCTGATGGCCTAATCCAATTGTGGTTCCACATTCCTCCTGCCATGGACATAGGACCCAATTCTAGCTAATGAGATGCAAGAGGCTCCTGGGAAAGTCATCCTTGTTCCTGCCAAAGAGAACAGGAAGAGTTAGATCATTACTCATGTTGGATGTTGTTAGGCTGGATGATAAATCCCATACACTGAGGACAGCACTGAGACTTGTCTGATAGAAGCTGGGCCTTTGGTGACATGGAGTGCCAGTGATCATACTCTGCCTAAAGAACAACCTTCTGGCTGGGCATGGTGGCTCACATTGTAATCCTAGCACTGTGGGAGGCCAGGGCAGGAGGATCACTTGAGCCCAGGAGGTGGAGACTGCAGTGAGCCATGTTCGTGCCACCGCACTACAGCCTGGGCAACACAGCAAGACCCTGTCCCAAAATAATAAAATAATAATTTTTTAAAACACAAAAATTAGTCGAGTATGGTGGTGCATATTTCCCAACTACTTGGGAGGCTGAGGCAGTAGAATCACTTGAACCCAGGAGATGGAGGTTGCAGTGAGCAGAGATCGGACCACTGCACTTCAGCCTGGGTGACAGAGCAACACTCCATTTCAAAAATAATAATAATACTTTAAAGGCCAGGAGCAGTGGCTCATGCCTGTAATCCCGGCACTTTGGGAGGCTGAGGTGGGCGGATCACTTAAGGTCAGGAGTTTGAGACCAGCCTAGCCAACATGGTGAAACCTTGTCTCCACTAAAACTACAAAAATTAGCTGGGAGTGGTGGTGCGCGCTTGTAATCCCAGCTACTGAGGAGGCTGAGGCATGTGAATCGCTTGAACCCAGGAGGCGGAGGTTGCAGTGAGCCGAGATCGTACCACTGTACTCCAGCCTGGGCAAATGAGCGAGACTCCATCTCAAAAAAAGATAAATATAAATAAATAAATAAATAAATAAAAGTGTAATCTGAAGCTCAGCATGGCATGGTGGTTCATACCTGTGATCTCAGCACTTTGGGAGGCCAAGGCAGGTGGCTGTCTGAAATAATAATAATAATAATAATTTTTAAAAACCAACCTTCTGCTGGTCTACATTTCCTTATGATTGAAGTCAGTTTGAATCATGGTTTCTGTCCCTTTTAACTGAAAGCACCTCACTAGTAGGACCTTAACTGACCTTGGATGAATTACTGAATGTGGATGTATTTGGTGTGTTATGATGTTTAGGACCAGCTTCATGGGTGTGCAACCTGTGCTGTCACACCAGGCCCACACTTAGTAGGGCCCCACGCTTGGTTTAATGTTCTGCTTTCATGGTTTTGAAATTCTTTTATATATATATATATATTTTTGTATTATACTTTAAGTTCTAGGGTACATGTGCACAATGTGCAGGTTTGTTACATATGTATATATGTGCCATGTTGGTGTGCTGCACCCATTAGTCATTTACATTAGGTATATCTCTGAAATTCTGAAATTCTTAATAACTTACGAACAAGGAGCCCTGCATTTTCTTTTTTCTTTTTTTTTTTTTAATTTTTTTTTTTGAGATGGAGTTTTGCTCTGTCGCCCAGGCTAGAGTGCAATGGCACGATCTTGGCTCACCGCAACCTCTGCCTCCTGAGTTCAAGTGATTCTCCTGCCTCAGACTCCCGAGTAGCTGGGATTACAGGCATGCGCCACCACACCCAGCTAATTTGGTATTTTTTAGTAGAGATGGGGTTTCTCCATGTTGGTCAGGCTGGTCTCGAACTCCCGACCTCAGGTGATCCGCCCGCCTCAGCTTCCCAAAGTGCTGGGATTATAGGCGTGGGCCACCGCGTCTGGCCTGGGCCCTGCATTTTCATTTTGCACTGGGCCCTCCTAATTATGTAATTGGTCCTGGTGATGTGACATTTCTTATCTCCTTGTTTTTCTTTTTCTGCCCTTTCAATCTTTGAATCTGCACAGCTTCATCCACAAGACTCTAATTCACATGCTTCATCTGCCAAATCCACCAGCTTAACTGCAAAATGAGGAGGTTGAACCATTATCTGATCTCTATGGATACCTTTTAGAACTGTTAAGAATTCACCACTGGGCATGGCGGCTCACACCTGTAATCCCAGCATTTTGGGAGGCTGAGGCGGGCAGATTGCTTGAGCTCAGGAGTTCGAGACCAGCCTGGACAACATAGCGAGACCCCATCTCTACGAAAAGTACAAAACTTAGCCAGGTGTGGTGGTGTGTGCCTATAGTTCCAGCTACTTGGGAGGCTGAAGTGGGAGGATGGCTTGAGAGGTTGCAAGGAGCCGAGATCGAGCCACTGCATTCCAGCCTGGGTGACAGAGCAAGAGCCTGTCTAAAAAAAAAACCAAAAAACAGACAAACAAAAAAACTTAAACTTTCTTGCAGATGAGCAGTCTGTGTTAAAAAAGAAAAAAAAAAGAAGGAAAAAGAATTCAACTTTCTCCCCAGCCATTTTGGTAAGCAATGACTTTTCAGTATTCCAGAAGGCAAAATTCAAGTGCCCTGGCCTGGCATTCAATATCTTGTTCCATATGTTGTTCTTGTTACTTTCTGACACCAGCACCCATTACTCCCCAGTAAGAATTACCCACTTTAACTAAAAAGAATGATGATGATAATAATAATGATAGTAACAATAATAGTGAAAACAATGCATTCAAATAATGGCTTATATACTGTAGTCATACATATTTACATTTGTTCCTCACAATAATTCTGTGAGATATTATGTGAAAAATAATTACTCTGGACCTTAATTCTATTACAAATAGAATTTACTAACAAGCACTATATCTCATGCAAAAGTTCAGAAATTTAATAAGTATAGTTAATTACTAGTCATTTATGACAACTTTTTTTTTTTTTTTCTGGAGACAAGATCTTGCTCTGTTGCCCAGGCTGGAATATAGTGGCAAGAGTGATCCTCCTGGGCTCAAGTGGTCTTCCTGCCTCAGCCTCTCAAGTAGCTGGGACTACAGACATGTGCCACCATGGGTGGCTATTTTTTAAATTTTTGTAGAGACAGAGTCTTACTATGTTGCCCAGGCTGGTCTCAAACTCCCGGGCTCAAGCCATCCTCCCACCTTGGCCTCCCAAAGTACTGGGATTACAAGTGTGAGCCACTGCACCTAGACTTATTACAACTTTTTATTTGAAATAATTTCAGACTTACAAAATGATTTCAGGAAAGGTCAAAGACATCCCATGTACTTTTTTTTTTTTTTTTTTTGAGACAGAGTCTTACTCTGTAACCCAGGCTGGAGTGCAGCGGTGCGATCTCGCCTCATTGCATCCTCCGTCTCCCAGGTTCAAGCAATTCTCCTGCCTGAGCCCCCTGAGTAGCTGGGATTACAGGCAGCTGCCACCATGCCCAGATAATTTTTGTGTGTTTTTGTTGTTGTTTTGTTTTGTTTTGTTTTGTTTTGTTTTGTTTTGTTTGAGACAGAGTCTCACTCTGTTGCCCAGGCTAGAGTGCAGTGGCGCAATCTCAGCTCACTGCAATCTCCACCTCCCGACTTCAAGCAATTCTTCTCCCTCAGCCTCCTGAGTAGCTGGGATTACAGGCATGTGCCACCACACCCTGCTAATTTTTGTATTTTTAGTAGAGACAGGGTTTCACCATATTGGCCAGGCTGGTCTCGAACTCCTGACCTCGTGATCCGCCCGCCTCGGCCTCCCAAAGTGTTGGGATTACAGGTGTGAGCCACAGGGCCCGGCCTGTATTTTTTGTTTTTTTGTTTTTTGTAGAGACGGGCTTTCACCACGTTGGCCAGGCTGGTATCGAACTCCTGGCCTAAAGCGATCCGCCCGCCTTGGCCTCCCAAACTGCTGGGATTACAGGCGTGAGCCACAGCACCCGGCCCCATATACCCTTTATTCAGATTCTCAAAATGTTAATATTTTACCACATTTGCTTTATCATTTTCTTTTTTTCTTTTTTTTTCCCAAGACGGAGTCTTGCTTTGTCGCCCAGGCTGGCGTGCAGTGGTGCAGTCATGGCTCACTGCAACCTCAGTCTCCCAGGTTCAAGCAATTCTCCTGCCTCAGCCTCCCAAGTAGCTGGGATTACAGGTGTGTGCCACCACACCTGACTAATTTTTGTATTTTTAGTAGAGACAGGGTTTCATCATGTTGGCCAGGCTGGTCTTGAACTTCTGACCTTGTGATCTGCATGCCTCGGCCTCCCAAAGTGCTGGGATTACAGGCATGAGCCACCGCGCCTGGCCCCATATGACGTTTATTAAGATTCTCAAAATGTTAACATTTTACCACATTTGCTTTATCATTTCTCTCTCTCTCTCTCTCTATATATATATACACACACATATATACACACACACACACACACACACACACAGGTAATATATATGCATACAGACACATATACACACACAAATATATGTATGATATATGGGATTATTTTTCCAGAACCATTGGAGAATAAATTGCAAACAGGATGAAATTGTATCTCTAAATACTTAAGTATGTGTTTCCTAAAACAAGAATATTGTATTCTCTTGTATAACAGTAGCACAATTATAAAATAAAAATAATAACATTGATATAATAATATTACCTAACCCAGAGACCTTATTCAGATATCCTCCACTGTCTTGATAATGTTTTCCACAGCAAAAAGAAAAATTATTTTTCTAAGGTCAGGCATGGTGACTCATGCCTGTAATCTCAGCACTTTGGGAAGCCAAGGTGGACAGATCATCTGAGGTCAAGAGTTCGAGACCAGCCTGGCCAACATGGTGAAACCCTGGCTCTACTAAAAATACAAAACTTAGCCAGGCATGGTGGTGCACACCTGTAGTCCCAGCTACTCAGGAGGCTGAGGCAGGAGAATCACTTGAACCCAGGAGGCGGAGGTTGCAGTGAGCCAAGATAGCATCACACTCCAGCCTGGGCGACAGAGCGAGACTCTGTCTCAAAAACAAGAAAGAAAAATTATTTTTCTGGCTCAGGATCCAATCCAGGATCACACACTGCACTTAGTTGAGAAATCTCTTTAGTTTCTTTTAATCTGGAATAATTCCTCAGTCTGACTTTGCCTCCCACGATCCTTTGTCACTTGAAGAATACAGGGCAGATATTTTGTCTGAGGTTCTTGTTTTAGGTTTATCTGTTTTTTCCCCTCATGATTAGATTCAGGCTATACATTTTTGGCAGGAATATTCTAAAACTGATGCTGTGTTCTTGGTTTATTAAATCAGGAGGCACATGATATCTATTTGTCACATTACTGACTACTGGTGATGTTAATTTTTATTTTTAGGTCAAAGTGGTGTCTGCCAGTTTTCCACTTTAAAGTTATTCTTTGTCGATTTTTAGTTAATAAGTATCTTTTTTTTTCTTTTTTTAGAGACAGGGTCTCACTCTGTTGCCCAGGCTGAAGTGCAGTGGCGCAATCATAACTCACTGCAGCCTCAAATTTCCAGGCTCCAGTGATCCTCCCACCTCATCCTCCTGAGTAACAAGGACTACAGGCACGCCACCAGGCCTGGCTAATATTTTATTTTTGTAGAGACAGGTCTTGCTATGTTACCCTGGCTGATCTCCAACTCCTGGCCTCAAGTAATCCTCCCAACTTGGCCTCAGCCTCCCAAAACTCTGGGATTATAGGCATGAACCACCATGCCTGGCCAATAAGTATCTTGTGGGGAGATATTTTGAGACTATATCCTGTTCCTCATAAAACTTTTACCCACTAATCTTAGCATCCATTGCAAAAATTACAAAGTCTTTCATTGAAAAAGTATACACAAGCCAATGGTTAAAAAATTCAAAACAATACAGTGAACAAGTATGTATACATACTCACTTTTTGTTGTATAAAAAAAGAGAAATAGAGTAAATAGTATAGTGAAAAGTAAATCTCCTGATATTAGATCCTCAGGACCCTTCCTCCTGTTACTTGTTTGTGTCTTTGTGGCAGACACGATGCCATATGATATTGAACCTCATTTCATTTCCTTTTTTCTGGGCATAAAGGATGACAACATTTCCTGTCCTGCTTTGCGGTGAGGCTGAGACCATGAGACTAGTTCTGGCTCAAGGGCTATGAACAGAAATGATATTGGGCACTCTTGGGCCAAAGCATTTAGTGCCATTTTATGACTCTCCAGCTCTCTCTTCCCCTGCTGCAGCAATTGTGAAAGCCATGCATTTAGATGGTGAAGCCACAAAATGGAAACAGCCTGGATCCCTGAGTCACCAGATGCAGAAACAGCTGCCCTGAAAAGTTGTCCATCTTGCACTATACATGCCCATGTACGAGAAATACAAGCCTTTTCTGGCCGGGCGCGGTGGCTCACGCCTGTAATCCCAGCACTTTGGGAAGCCGAGGCGGGCAGATCATTTGAGGTCAGGAGTTCGAGATAAGCCTGGCCAACATGGTGAAACCCCGTCTCTACAAAAAATATAAAAATTAGCCAGGCATGGTGGCAGGCGCTTGTAATCCCAGCTACGCAGGTGGCTGAGGTAGGAGAATCACTTGAACCCGGGAGGCAGTGGTTGCAGTGAGCCGAGATCACACCATTGCACTCCAGCCTGGGTGATAAGAGCAAAACTCTGTCTCAAAAAAAAAAAAAAAAAAAAAAAAAAAAGCCTTTTCTGTGGTTAAGAAATGAGAATCAAGTTTAAGATATTTGAGATTTTTCTTTTTATTATTTTTTTCCTTAGAGGTAGTTGTGGGGTGGAGGTGGGGGTCTTGCTATCTTGCCCAGGCTGGACTCAAACTCCTGGGTTCAAGCAATCCTCCAGTCTCAGCCTCCCAAGTAGCTGGGACTATAGGTACACACTACCACACCAGTTTCTTTGAGATTTTTGTACATCGGGATATATAGCTCATTCTTTTTAAGATTTGCCAAGTGTTCCATTGTATGACTATAATATATTTAGGAGGTACATTTCTTTAATTTAAATTTTTGAATTGATATTATATACCATATGGTTTTAAATTAAAATGGTTCAAAAAAGTATATATGTGAAAAATTCTCACTCTCATTGCTGCCCTGAGCCAATAAATTCCCCACCAAAGGTAACCAATATTTCCTGTTCCTTATGTGTACTTCCAGAGTTATGTCATACATAGGATATTTAAAGGAACCTCACTCATCTCAAGTTTGGCCGAGACACCAAAACAATAAGGTCACACTTCAAAGTTACGGGCAAGTCCACCAATACAGGATTTGCAAAAGAAGATTATAGAAAACCAATTTTCATGCCAGGCGCGCTGGCTCACGCCTGTAATCCCAGCACTTTGGGAGGCCAAGGCAGGTGGATCACGAGGTCAGGAGATCGAGACCATCCTGGCCAACATGGTAAAACTCCATCTCTACTAAAAATACAAAAATGAGCTGGATGTGGTGGTACGTGCTTGTAATTCCAGCTACTTGGGAGGCTGAGGTAGGAGAATCACTTGAACCCAGGAGGCAGAGATTGCAGTGAGCCAAGATAGTGTCACTGCACTCCAACCTGGCGACAGAGCAAGACTCCATCTCAAAAAAAAAGAAAAAAGAAAAGAAAACCAGTTTTCAATCTTCATTCACTACCCATCCGCAGCCTGCAAAAGACGTTGAAGAGATTGAAAAAAAAAAAAAGACTCAAGGTTTTAGAAAAAGCTATTGCTGAACTGAGTCACTGAGTCATTGCCTCCAACCTCATCCTAAGGGGTACATGCCCCTCACCTCACACTAATAAAACGTATTTTACTGGGATCACATAGTAGAATATGTGTTTCTTCGTCTTTGAGAGGCACAGTGGGCTGAAGTCTGAGTTGTCTGGGATGTGTAAAGGGTTAAGGGTTAATGCAGGCATCCTGTGGGGTAGAGAAGAGGCTGTGATTTGGGATATAGCAGCACTTGCCACAATGGGTCAAATGAACATATTTTCTCTAATCTAAGTATGATACAAACATGCAAGAGCTCTGGAGAAGCATTGCCTTGGATCCTGTTCAAGAAAGCTGCCTGGAAAGTAAGTGGACTTCAGCAGAAGGAAGGCGGAGGCGTAGCACCAGATGCCTAGAGTCTCGAGAAAGAATTGTAAATAAACAACTGTAAAAGCCATGTATTCATCTATGCAGGAGAGACTGCAGGCCAAGTGTGGTGGCTCATGCCTGTAATCCCAGCACTTTGGGAGACCAAGGCGGGCAGATCATCTGAGGTCAGGAGTTCAAGACCAGCCTGGCCAAGATAGTGAAACCCCGTCTCTACTAAAAATACAAAAATTAGCTGGGCATGGTGGTGGGCATCTGTAATTCCAGGTACTCAGGAGGCTAAGGTAGGAGAATCACTTGAACCCAGGAGGCAGAGGTTGCAGTGAGCCAAGATCGCACCACTGCACTCCAGCTTGGGTGACAGAGGGAGACCTCATCTCAAAAAAAAAGAAAGCTGCCGGGAAAGTAAGTGGACTTCAGCAGAAGGAAGGTGGAGGCATAGCACCAGATGCCTAGAGTCTCGATAAAGAATTGTAAATAAACAACTAGAAAAGCCATGTATTCATTTATGCAGAAGAAACTGCAGGCGGGGCACGGTGGCTCATCCCTACAATCCCCACACTTTGGGAGGCCAAGGCGGGTGGATCACTTGGGGTCAGGAGTTTGAGATCAGCCTGGCCAACATGGTGAAACCCCAACTTAAAAAAAAAAGAAACTGCAGAGATGAGATCCCCAATGATGGGAGGAGAAAGCTTTAAGGAACTCAGAAATACAGCCCACATACAAAAAGAGTAAGCCTTAAACACCTGCCAGAGTACAGATGCCATTCATGACAGTACTAGTCAAGTGTGAACTTTACCGTCTCCTTTATTACTTTCTCCATATGTTCCAACCTTAACAGGCCTTATGGCTGTGTGATTCATTCACTGCTAAAGGGTGCCTAAATGAAGGCACATATGGTGGCTGCAACCCAGTCTGAGTTCCATTCTCCAAACCGTATGCCCTGGCATGGGGTTGTATCTATTTGGAATAAGAGCAGTGTTTTCCTAATTCACACAGAGGTACAGTTCTCTCACCATGGGGCTGCATACACCCAGAAGGGGAACATATTCCTAATCTACAGAGGCACCAGATGGACTAGCAGCCACCCAGTTTGGAGGGTCTCAGAGACAGTGACTAGCAAGAGGAGGAGAGGAGGGGAAGCACTGAATGAGGAAGGAGCTGAGCTGGCCACACACTCCTTTTCCATAGTAGGTGACCCACCTCATAGAGGCCCAATCTGGGAAAGAGGGTGGAGCCTCTGTATAAATGAATTTTACAGTAATGGATGTTAGAGGGGGCTGGAAGTTTTTTTTAATCACTTAACTGATATTATTTGGGAAACTAGCATGACAGGAGAACTTTTTTTTTCTTTTTCTTTTTCTTTTTCTTTTTTTTGAGACAGAGTCTCACTCTGTTGCCAGGATGGAGTGCAGTAGTGTGATCTGGGCTTACTGCAACCTCCACCTTCTGGGTTCAAGCAATTCTTCTGCCTCAGCCTCCCAAGTAGCTGGGACAATAGGTGTGTGCCACCACGGCCAGCTAATTTTTGTGTTTTTAGTAGAGACAGGGTTTCACCATGTTGACCAGGATGGTCTTGATTTCTTGACCTCATGATCCACCTGCCTTGGCCTCCCAAAGTGCTGGGATTACAGGCGTAAGCCACCTCGCCCAGCCAGGACTTTTTTTTTTTTTTTTGAGATGGAGTCTCTCTCTGTCACCCAGGCTGGAGTGCAGTGGCGTGATCTTGGCTCACTGCAACCTCCACCTCCTGGGCTCAAGCGATTCTCCTGCCTCAGCCTTATAAGTAACTGGGATTACAGCATGTGCCACCATGCCCAGCTAATTTTTGTATTTTTAGTAGAGATGGGGTTTTGCCTTGTTGGCCTGGCCGGTCTCGAACTCCTAACCTCAGGTGATCCACCTGCCTCAGCCTCCCAAAGTGCTGGGATTACAGACGTGAGCCACTGCGCCCAACCTAGGAAGAGTTTTAATACTTATGAGTAACCAGAAAAGTTGAGGGATTTGACCATGGTTTCACCTAAGGGGGCACGGGAAAACTAGCCCCAAAGAATACATTAAAAGGCCAATGAAAGATGAAAGTTAAGATTTTTCTGATTCATACGCTGTAGTGGAGACTCCCTACTAATAGGCATTCTATCCTTTAGGCACAAAGCTAGGCTCTGTTTCCCAGCATACATTGCAGGTTGGTATAATCTTTTGTTTTGTTTTGTTTTGTTTTGTTTTGTTTTGAGACAGAGTCTCGTTCTATTGCCCAGGCTGGAGTGCAGTTGCTAGATCTTGGCTCACTGCAACCTCCACTTCCCAGGTTCAAGAGATTCTCCTGCCTCAGCCTACCGAGTAGCTGGGATTACAGGCGTGCACCACCACACCCGCATAATTTTTGTATTTTTAGTAGAGACGGGGTTTCACCATGTTGGCCCGACGGGTCTCGAATTCCTGACCTTAAGTGATCACCCGCCTTAGCCTCCCAAAGTGTTGGGATTACAGGCTTGAGCCACCACGCCCAGTTGGGTATAATCTTTTTATTACATTTTTTCCAGTGAAATGCAAAACAGGTTTGGGTTAATACGATGGGTATGACTTGCAGAACTGGCCTATAACTACACCCCCACCCATAACACTCTTCTATTTTTTCCCACCTTTTGCCAACTTAAAGTAGATGATGACAAGGGCTCAAGTGATGACAGATAGAAACCTGGGTCTGTGGATGATGGCAAAGAGGAGAGCTGCCCCACCAAGCCAAACAACTGTCCAAGACTACTATGTGAACAGGAAATAAACCTCTATTTTGTTAAGGCATTATATTTTAGTTTTGCTCATGTTAAAAGAATCACAAATCCTTCAAATCTGGAAAACAAAAGTAGAATTCATTTCTTGCTGGGCAAGGGAGAACTGCAAAGATACATGTAATCCCTGTGAACAAAGTAAAAAATAGGTTTATATGGGATTTTAGGAAAATATAAGTGATTGGTTTTGGCTCAAATGAGTAGGGTTAGTCACTGATTAGATAGGTTTCAAGAACAGGTGACCTATTGATGTAAGGTTTGATGACTGCAGGTAATTCAGCCCAAGACTGATATTGATTCATCTTATAGTTTCCTGTGTAAATGCCTGCAGACATCAGGTAGGTTCTTCAGGCAAGAATGGAATTTTCTATTGTCATCTCCCATTTTGCCCCTACTTGACAGGTCATGGAAGAGGCCATTAAATATTGTCTAGAACAGTGGTGGGCAACTGTTTTTCTGTAAAGGGACAAAACATAAATATTTTAGGTTCTGTGAGCCCTACTGACTCTATCGTAACAACTTAACTCTGCTGCTGTCGCACAAAAACAGCACATATGATTCGTAAATGAATAGGTGTGGCTGTGTTTCAATAAAACTTTACTTAAAAAAACAAGTGGCAGGCCAGACTTAACTCATTGGCCATAGTTTGCTAGCCCCTGGTCTAGAACTCTAGATGTAGTCCACTGACATGGTTTTCCTTCGGGGGTGAAATGGTGGCTGTGGTGATCATCATGATTTCATTTTGTTTTTGATTCAAGATCATCTGTTGCACCATCTGATGAGACAGCCAACACACAGTAGAGTTTAAAATTCTGGACACCAGCTAGACAGTATATAAATACAACATTAAAATATATGCCAGGCACAGTGGCTCACGCCTGTAATTCCAGCACTTTGGGAGAACGGGGTGGGCAGATCACTTGGGGTCAGGAGTTCGAGACCAGCCTGGCCAACATGGTGAAACCCCGTCTCTACTGAAAATACAAAAATTAGCTAGGCGTGTTGGGGGGCGTCTGTAATCCCAGCTACTAGGGAGGCTGAGGCAGGAGAATCTCTTGAACCCAGGAGGCAGAGGTTGCAGTGAGCAGAGATCGCATCACTGCACTCTAGCCTAGGCAACAGAGCGAGACTCTGTCCTTTTTTTTTGAGACAGAGTTTCACTCTTGTTGCCCAGGCTGGAGTGCAGTGTCGCAATCTTGGCTCACTGCAACCTCCGCCTCCCGAGTTCAAGTGATTGTCCTGCCTCACTCAGGCTCCCAAATAGCTGGGATTACAGGCATCTACCACCATGCCTGGCTAATTTTTTGTATTTCCAGTAGAGATGGGGTTTCACCATGTTGGCCAGGTTGGTCTCGAACTCCTGGCCTGAGGTGATCCACCCGCCTTGGCCTCCCAAAGTGCTAGGATTACAGGTGTGCCCGGCCGGAGACTCTGTCTTTAAAAATACACACACACACACACACAGGACTAGATTTTTTTTTTTTTTTTTAGAGTCAGTCTCACTCCATCACCCAGGCTGGAGTGCAGTGGTGCAATCTCAGCTCACTGCACCCTCCACCTCCTGGGTTCAAGCAATTCACGTGCCTTAGCCTCCCTAGTAGCTGGAATTACAGGTGCGCCACCACACCCCGCTAATTGTTGTATTTTTAGTAGAGACGAAGTTTCGTCATGTTGGCCATGGTGGTCTCAAACTCCTGACCTCAGGTGATCTGCCTGCCTGGTCTCCCGAAGTGCTGGGATTACAGGTGTGAGCCACCATACCCAGCCTACAACTAGTAGAATAAGGAAGGACTGGAAAGTGCACCAAAATCATGATCCAAGTTTTCACAGATTAAACCCTCTTTTTGACCTGAAGTATGGGGATAAGACAAAGAAATGTTTTTTGTTTGAGATAGAGTCTCATTCTGTCACCCAGGCTGAAGTGCAGTGGCATGATCTCAGCTCACCGCAGCCTCGAACTCCCAGGCTCAGGTGATTCTCCCACCTCAGCCTCCTGAGTGAGTAGCTGTAACTACAGGTGTGCACCACCAAGCCCAGCTAATTTTTGTACTTTTGGTAGAGATGGGGTTCCGCCACGTTGGCCAGGCTGGTCTCGAACTCCTGGGTTCAAGGGATCCACCGGCCTCGGCCTCTCAAAGTGCTGGGATTACAAGTATGAGCCACCGTGCCTGGCCCAGACAAAGGAATATTGACCAGGTTGTTATCGTTTGAAATTTTTTGAAGTTTCTCTAATCTCTTTGCTAATGTTGAAAATCTCTGAGACATCTTGGGAAATACAAGTGCAATATTTTCCTTTAGCACAGCACAAGTTCCTTTTGGTGAGATAAGGAGAATATGTCATGGGCGCTCTATTTTGGCTGACTGCCTTCTTGCAATAAGTCTAAAGCTTAGAAGGTCTTTGTTAAGCTTTCAGTCATTTGTACAGTCACAAACTTGAAGAATTCTCTCAAATATATGTGCCCCCTGTAAAGCATGGTGTGAAGCTCTCTGGGGACAAAAAATATTTTCAAAATTCTCTTATGCCAAGGTTTAATTGCTTATAACAGAAATGAAGGGACCGGATGCGGTGACTCATGCCTGTAATTCCAGCACTTTGGGAGGCCAAGGCGGGTGAATCACCTGAGGTCAGGAGTTCGAGACCATCCTGGCCAACATGGTGAAACCCCACTCTACTAAAAATACAAAAATTAGCCAGGTGTGGTGGCACACACCTGTAATCCCAGCTACTTGGGGGGCTGAGGAAGGAGAATCGCTTGAACCTGGAAGGCGGAGGCTGCAGTGAGCTCAGATCATGCCATTGCACTCCAGCCTTGGCAACAAGAGTGAAACTCCATCTCAAAAAAAAAAAAAAGAAAGAAAGTAATGAAAGGGTTTCCCTTTAGGCCAGGTACAATGGCTCACACCTGTAATCCCAGCACTTTGGGAGACTGAGGTGGGAGGATTGCTTGAGCCCAGGAGTTTGAGACCAGCCTGGGCAACATAGCAAGACCTCATCTCTACAAAAAACGTTTAAAAGTTAGCCTGGCACGGTGGCCTATGCCTGTAGTACCAGCTACTCAGGAGGCTGAGGCAGGAGGATCACTTGAGCCCAGAAGGTCAAGGCTGCAGTGAGCCATGTTTGTGCCACTGTACTCCAGCCTGGGCAACAGAGAGACCCTTTTTTTTTTTTCTGAGACAGAGTCTTGCTCTGCCACCCATGCTGGAGTCCAGGGGCACGATCTCAGCTCACTGCAACCTCCGCCTCCAGGGTTCAAGCAATTCTTCTGCCTCAGCCTCCTGAGTAGCTGGGACTACAGGTACGCACACCACCACGCCTGGCTAATTTTTGTATTTTTAGTAGAGACGGGGTTTCACCATATTGGCCAGTCTGGTCTCAAACTCCTGACCTCGTGATACGTCCGCCTCAGCCTCCCAAAGTGCTGGGATCACAGGCTGAGCCACCGCGCCCAGCTGAGACCGTTTTTTTAAAAACGGATTTCTCTTTAGATAATTTTGACCAAAAGGGTCTAGGAGTGAGGTCCTGAATTATTATTATTATTATTATTATTATTATTATTTTGAGACAGGGTCTTGCTGTGCCCAGGCTGGAGTGAGTGGTGTGATCTTGGCTCACTGCAACCCCAGCCTCCTGGGTTCAAGTGATTCTCCAGCCTCAGCTTCTCAAGTAGCTGGGACCACAGGCACCACCATGCCCAGCTAATTTTTATATTTTTAGTAGAGATGGAGTCTCGCCATGTTGCCCAGGCTGGTCTCAAACTCCTGGCCTCAAGCAATCTGTCTGCCTTGGTCTCCCAAAGTGCTGAAATTACAGGCATGTGCCACTGTGCTCGGCCATGAATGATTCTTAATACAGGAATCAGTTGCCATAAATAGAAACATATTGCCAATTTTCAGGGAGTAACCAGGAGTTCTTTATTCCACAAAGCAAGTACCACTCATTAGGAGTCACCTAGGAACTGGGTTCAGGCCAGGATAATCCAGAACTCTCATTATGGATCCTGGGAGAGATAATGAATCTGAGTCTACTTCACTTTAAAACTAACTTAAAATATCTGAAAATAATGCTTTGGTATGCCTTTGTGGTAAGAGTTGTACAGGTTATGCATTTTTTAAGATAAACCATACCAGTGATTCTTCCCCTGGGCTGTCAGTGCTGCAAAAATTTGAACACACGAACTGGTCCCCACCTTAGGCCCTTTAGTTTGATTTCTGTGTAAGCAAAAATGTCCTACTTTAGGCATGACAATATTGGTATTGGTGG
Source organism: Pan troglodytes (assembly GCF_028858775.2). Classification (NCBI taxonomy): domain Eukaryota; kingdom Metazoa; phylum Chordata; class Mammalia; order Primates; family Hominidae; genus Pan; species Pan troglodytes. The sequence continues at coordinate 66,483,528 of NC_072414.2, forward strand.
CTTAGAAATATAAGGTTTGTGATGGTGATTATCAGTAATTATGTTAAGAGTTCATAATAACTTCATTCGTTATGAAGTCATTGATACCACTTGAGGGGATTACTACCCAAAAGAATTATACAACATAAAGGGAAGTGAGTGCAACCCAGCAACTGAATCTGGCTAGACTGTGGGCTAACTGTGGATAAGTAATTGTTGTATACGAGGAGTTTACTAAAGGCAAGAGTATCAACAACAGAAACAGGAATAATAAAAAGCCTGTATACAGTAGACACAGTGGCTTACACCTGTAATTCCAATACTTTGGGAGGCTGAGGTGGGAGGATCTATTGAGCCCAGTAGTTCAAGACCAGTCTAGACAAGATGGTGAGACCACCTGTCCCACCCACAGTCTCTACAAAAAGTTTTTAAAAAATTAGCCAGCTGTGGTGGTGTGTGTCTGTGGTCCCACCTACTTGGGAGGCTGATGCAGGAGAATCCCTGGAGCCCAGGAGTTCAAGGCGACAGTGAGCTATGATTGCACCACTGCACCATTGCACCACTGCACAGAGCTAGACTCTATCTCTTGGGGAAAAAAAAAAATATATATATATATATATAAAATATATATATATATATATAAAATATATATATATATATGATCTTGTAGTATGCTACCTTCCCTTCTGGGTAAGAAATAAAAGGGGGAAATAAGAAAATACACATGTATATATTCATTTGTGCAAAAAGAAACACATGACAAACTGGGTTCAGTGGCTCACAGCTGTAATCCAAGCACTTTGGGAGGCCAAGACAGGGGGATCACTTGAGCCCAGGAGTTGTAGACCAGCCTGGGCAACAGAGTAAGACCCCATCTCTACACAAAACTTAAAAATTAGCCAGGTGTGGTGGCGCACACCTATAGTCTCAGCTACTCGGGAGACTGAGGTAGGAGGTTGAGCCTGCAGTGGGCCATGATCACACCATTGCACTCCAGCCTGAAGAACAGAGGAAGACCCTGTCTCCAAGAAAAAAAAGAATGGGCTGGGCGCGGTGGCTCATGCCTGTAATCCCAGCACTTTGGGAGGCTGAGGCAGGCGGATCACCTGAGGTCAGGAGTTCGAGACCAGCCTGGCCAACATGGCGAAACCCCGTCTGTACTAAAAATACAAAAATTAGCCAGGCTTTGTGATGCACACCTGTAGTCCCAGCTACTCAGGAGGCTGAGGCAGGAGAATCACTGGAACCCAGGAGGCAGAGGCTGTAGTGAGCTGAAATTGCACCACTGCACTCCAGCCTGGGCGACAAGAATGAAATTCTGTTTTTAAAAAAAGAAAAAAAAAAAAAAAGAATGAGGCTGGGTGTGGTGGCTCACGCCTGTAATCCCAGCACTTTAGGAGGCTGAGGTGGCGGATCACTTGAGGTCAGGAGTTCAAGACCAGCCTGACCAACATGGAGAAACCCCATCTCTACTAAAAATACAAAATTAGCCGGGCATGGTGGCACATGCCTCTAATCCCAGCTACTTGGGAGCCTGAGGCAGGAAAATTGCTTGAACCCGGGAGGCAGAGGTTGTGGTGAGCCGAGATCGCACCATTACACTCCAGCCCGGGCAACAAGACCGAAACTCCGTCTCAAAAAAAAAAAAAAAAGAAAAAGAAAAAAGAATGATAGTGACATGTCAAAATAACACAGAAGGCAGCTTGAAAAGGCAGCCAGATCTGCCTGTAAGAGATTAGAATCAAGTATGGGTGGAGGGACTCCTAGTTATATGGGCCTGCCTGCCAGTGGCCGAATCAGAGGGAGACAGTCTATGGGTTCCTGAATGGGCAGAACACAGAGTCATAGAGCAAAGGACAGTATTTAAGGCCATGGGAACTCAAGTGTGTCTGATAATTTAGTTAATTTAAGCTTAGTATTCCTTTTGTGGTTTTGACTTTTCTAGATGATTGAGAGGTAAGGAGCACGAGGCTTTGACATGACAGGCAATGCTTTACATAGCTCAAGAATAATTGCCCCAGTAAAATAAGTTTATCTATCATTACACAATTAAATTAGAATAGCTCCTGTAGGGAATACAAAGTCCATTAGTTTCTTAGCCACTGTGAGTGTCTCAAAAAAAAAAAAAAGAGGTTTAATCACCTCATGGTTCTGCAGGCTGTACAGGAAGCATGGCAGCATCTGCTCCGCTTCTGGGGAGGCCTCAGAAAACTTACAATCATGACAGAAGGCAAAGCGAGATCAGGAGGCTTACATGACAGAAGCAGTACCGAGTGTGGTGGGGAAGTGCCACGTACTTTTAAACAACCAGATCTCATGAGAACTCACTATCATGATGACAGCACCAAGGGTGATGATGTTAAACCATGAGAAACCACCCCCATGATCCAATCACCTTCTGTAAGGCCCCACCTCCAACATTACGGATTACAGTTGAACATGAGATTTGGGTGGGGACACAGACCCAAACCATATCACCCCCACTGCGGTAAACTGTTCTATGGAGAGCTTTTGTAAGTGTTCGTTTGAACTTTTCTGGTGCTACATGGAGGCTGTCCTCATGGATCTTATAACCCAATAGTGTGCATAGATGATGGAATTCTTGAACCTCTCCATGGGCTCATCATCATTCTGTTGCTAAAAGAACTCACTTTTAAAGACTTCAGACAGGGCAACTTATAAGTATAAAGATCTGCTAAAGCATTTCTTCTCATTTTTTTAAAGTGTGGGCCTCTGCTTAATGACAGCAATTTCCAAGACATCATGAAACTTATTTATTTGGTGTCTATTTTTAACAGGGATACCAATTGAGAAGGAAAATGTTCTGTTTCTTTCCATGGTATTCTGAAGCCATGGCCCATGAGTCAGAATGTTCGTGTGTGTTAGTCATTCCTTGCTGTGTTTAACAAGATATAGTAAGAGATAAGCTCAGGTAAGAACATACTGACTTGCAGGTGAAATGAAAAGGAATAAAAGGAGTCCAGCAATGGGGCCTTGTAGGGTTGGAGAAGCTGCTGAACCCCAACAACAGGAAAAAAGACTGAAAAGGCTTTGAGAAACACAGGTCCACTAAGGTATTTCAATTAAACAGAGGAATTCAGCACTACTGCAAAGAACAGTTTAAAGGTGTTTTCTCTTACCTAAACCTATTGTTTCCTATGGCCTCACTGTAACTGCCATTAAGTTGAGAGAGAGAGGCATGGAGTGAAGAAAGAAAGAGATAAGCAAAAGTTGATATTTATGTCTTGAAAAAAATCCAGCCTGGCCAACATGGTAAAACCCCGCCTCTACTAAAAATATAAAAATTAGCCAGGTTGGCCGGGTGCGGTGGCTCACACCTGTAATCCCAGCACTTTCGGAGGCTGAGGCAGGCAGATCACGAGGTCAGGAGATCGAGACCATCCTGGCTAACATGGTGAAACCCCGTCTCTACTAAAAATACAAAAAATTAGCCAGGCGCAGTGGCGGGCGCCTGTAGTCCCAGCTACTCGAGAGGCTGAGGCAGGAGAATGGCGAGAACCCGGGAGGCGGAGCTTGCAGTGAGCTGAGATCACACCACTGCAGTCCAGCCTGGGTGACAGAACGAGACTCTGTCTCAAAAAAAAAAAAAAAATTAGCCAGGCATGGTGGCAGGCACCTGTAATCCCGGCTGAGGCAGAAGAATCACCTGAACCCGGGAGGTGGAGATTGCAGTGAGCTGACATGGTGCCACTGCACTCCAGCCTGGGCGATGGCATGAGACCCTCTCTTTAAAAAAAAATATATATATATATATATATATATATATATTTTTTTTTTTTTTTTTTTTTTTTTTTTTTTTTTGGCACAAGATACTGTTGTGGCACAAGATACTGTTTGCTTTGAGGCAAATCGATCCAAAAAGTTTCTGAGTGAACTGTATTGCCAAAAATTCCCCAGCCTGGTCCGAATAAATAAGTAAAACCATAAAGTAACACTTGGAAATCCAAAGTTGCAACATCAGGAAGGAGGCTTTCAAGGCTGTGTATTTCCCAAGGAGGACAGGCACCCCACTTCACACAAAGCCAGGAAGAACAATGGCTGAGGAAGAACTTGCCAGAGGGCAGAACAAGGGTGGAAGGAGAACAATGCCAGGATAATTTTTCCTAAAGAGCAAAATCTGGTCTAATCTAGGAAATTCATCCACTGCCAGGAAAGGATGTCTTCATAATGCATATCTAGCAGAACTCCATAATTGCTTTGGACAGGAAGGTTGGGTTTTTCCCATTCTCCCTTTTCCAAATAGGATTTGCTATTGCCATTTTCGTGTCTCTGCTTCATCATTGTAGATGGGTAGGTGGGTTTTTTGGGGTGGGAGAAAGTGGCAACCACTTGGCTTTTAGTTCATAGATTGCTGGACCATGAGGAAATTCACTCAGGCCAATTACAGAAGACCACAATCCAGATTCTGATATGAATCCTATAAATGAATGGAAGTTTTTGTCATAGCTCTTGGGAGAAGGGTGAGTATGAGATTTGCTGGTCAGAGAGGCTGACTGTAGCAGCGACCCCTTGCTATCTACCAAAAGTCATTATTCTCTTTAGGCACACAACAAGACTGTTTCCCATACTCCCATTCAATTTGAGTGTGGTCATGTGACGGTTTTCTCCAATGTAATGTGAGTGGAACCAATGTGTGTCACTACCTGACCCAGGGGATAATAGATGGACAGCTTCTGGGCCCCTTAATGAAAAAAGTGGAGGAGAGTGGCCCCATTGACCTGAATATCCGCCGGGGACTGTTAGGTGAGCAAGAAATTAAGTATTTTACTGAGTCATATTTTGGATCTGTCGCAGTAGTTTAACCTATTATTAACTGATACACACCCCATGAGTCATGCTTGTTCAACATGACTATATATGTATATCCTTTTAAACAATAATTATTAATGGTAACATACTAAACACCCTGTAGTGAACCTTGTTTTTTTGTTTTTTGTTTTTTTTTCATTAAATTTCCTGGTAAGTGTTCTGTATCAGTACATTAATAACTTCTTTGCCGGGCGCAGTGGCTCACACCTGTATTCCCAGCACTTTGGGAGGCCAAGGCGGGTGGATCATGAGCTCAAGAGATCGAGACCATCCTGGCTAACATGGTGAAACCCCATCTCTACTAAAAATACAAAAAAAAAAAAAATCTGGGCTTGGTGGTGGGCACCTGTAGTCCCAGCTACTCGGGAGGCTGAGGCAGGAGAATGACGTGAACCTGGGAGGTGGAGCTTGCAGTGAGCCAAGACTGCGCCACCGCACTCCAGCCTGGGCGACAGTGCAAGGCTCCGTCAAAAATAAATAAATAAATAAATAAACAAACAAAATAACTTCTTTGTTTTAATTTTCTTTATTTTTGCTTTTTTTTGGGGGGGGGGGCGTTGGCAGTGGAGACAGGATCTTACACTGTTGCCCAGGCTGGAATGCAATGGTGCCATCATAGCTCACTGCAGCCTAAACTCCTGGGCTCAAGTGATCCTCCCACCTCAGCCTCCCCAGTAGCTATGACTACAGGTGTGGACCAGCATGCCCAGCTAATCTTTTAGTTTTTGTAGAGACAGGGTCTTGCTTTGTTGCCCAAGCTGGTCTTGTATTCTTGGCTTCAAGCGATCCTCCCACCTGGGCCTACCAAAGTGCTGGGATTATAGGAGTGAGCTACTATGTTTGCTTTTTGAATAGCTTAAGTACCACATGTTATTTTGCCCGTTCCCTACTGATGGACATTTAGTTTGTTAACAGTCCTTTGCTATTGTCCTTGGTTCAAGTTCTTTCTTTCCTTCCCTCCCTCCCTCTTTCTCTCTCTCTCTCTCGTTCTTTCTTTTTAACGGAGTCTCGCTTTGTCACCCAGGCTGGAGTACAGTGGCACCATCTAGGCTCACTGAAACCTCTGCCTCCCAGGGTCAAGTGATTCTCCTGCCTCAGCCTCCCAAGTAACTGGGACCACAGGCACCCGCCACCATGCCCGGCTAATTTTTGTATTTTTAGTAGAGATGGGGTTTCACCATATTGGCCAGGCTGGTCTCAAACTCCTGACCTTGTGATCCTCCCACCTCAGCCTCCCAAAGTGCTGGGATTACAGGTGTGAGCCACTGCACCTGGCCGATTCAAGTTCTTTCAATTGGCACTCTGCAAATGCAAAGGTCAGCTACATGTCCAGCATTATCTAGTTCTATTCTTTAATTTAGTACTTCCCTTAGATTCTTTTAGCCAAGTTACAAAGATAATATGCTCTATTGATTCTCTGTGGTCTACTATTGTAAAATACATATTGAAAAATAAACTCAAGTGATTACAAGTCCAATACTTACACAGGTAGGAGGACTATAACATGGTGACCTAACAGCATGATTACAATGAGACAGCCCTGGGTTCAAATCCCAGCTCTACTACCTATAACATGTAACTTAATCTTACACAATTTACTGAACTGTAAGCATCCATTTTCTCACCTGTTAAGTGGTGACTATTGTGAAGATTAAATGATAATGAAGTGCTCAGTACATGATATTCAGTTAACAAGTACTGTAGAATTTTTCTTACTATGTAACTTTAAAAAATTACCAAAGAAAGCCAAAATGAAGGCCAGGCACGGTGGCTTACGACTGTAATCCCAGCACTTGGGGAGGCCGAGGCAGGTGGATCATCTGAGGTCAGGAGTTCGAGACCAGCCCGGCCAATATAGCGAAACCCTGTCTCTACTAAAAATACAAAAATTGGCTGGGCGTGGTGGCTCACTCCTGTAATCCCAGCACTTTGGGAGGCTGAGGAGGGCAGATCACGAGGTCAGGAGTTTGAGACCAGCCTGACTAACATGGTGAAACCCCGTCTCTACTGAAAAAAAAAAAAAAATTAGCCATGCGTGGTGGCGGGCGCTTGTAATCCCAGCTACTCAGGAGGCTGAGGCAGGAGAATCGCTTGAACTCGGGAGGCAGAGGTTGCAGTGGGCCAAGATTGCATCATTGCACTCCAGCCTGGGCGACAGGGTGAGACTCCGTCTCAAAAAATAAATAAACAAATAAAATAAAAATACAAAAATTAGCCGGGCATGGTGGTGCATGCCTGAAATCCCAGCTACTAGGGGGGCTGAGGCAGGAAAATTGCTTGAACCTGGGAGGTGGAGGTTGCAGTGAGCTGAGATCGTGCCACTGCACTCCAGCCTGGGCAACAGAGCGAGGCTCCGTCTCAAAAAAAAAAAAAAAAAAAGCCAAAATTAAACTTTAGTCTGAAGATAGGACATGTATAATAACTGTCTTTATTGTTAAGATAGGAAATTGGGGCCAGGTGCGGTGGCCCATGTCTGTAATCTCAGCACTCTGGGAGGCCAAGGTGGGCAGATCACCTGAGATCAGGAGTTCAAGACCAGCCTAGTCAACATGGTGAAACCCTGTCTCTACCAAAAATACAAAAATTAGCCATGCATGGTGGTGGGCGCCTTGGTTTTCAAAAGGTTAAATCATTGTTCAGTTTTTTCAAAATGATTTTATTTTACATACTTCTCTGCAATTTGCCAGTCTCTCTCTCTCTTTTTCTTTTTTCTTTTCTTTTTTTTTTTTTTTTTTTTTTTGAGACATGGTCTCACTATGTTACTCAGGCTGGAGTGCAGTGGCATGGTCATGGCTCACTGCAGCCTCGATCTCCTGGGCTCAAGCAACTCTTTTACCTCAGCCTTCTGAGTAGCTGAGACTACAGCCACCATGTCCAGCTAATTAAAAACTTTTTTTTTATAGAGATGGGGGTCACGCTATGTTGCCTAGGCTAATCTCCAATTCCTGGGCTCAGGTGATCCTTTCGCCTCAGCCTCTGAAAGTGTTGGTATTACAGGCGTGAACCACCTCTCCCAGCCTGCCAATTTCTTTTCTTTTCTTTTCCTTTTTTTTTTTTTTTGAGACAGAATCTGGCTCTGTTGCCCAGGCTGGAGTGCAATGGTGTGATCTCAGCTCACTGCAAATTCCCGGCTTCAAGCAATTCTCCTGCCTCAGCCTCCCAAGTAGCTGGGATTATAGGCGCCTGCCACCACTCCCAGCTAATTTTTGTATTTTTATTAGAGATGGGGTTTCACCATGTTGGCCAGGCTGTTCTTGAACCTCTGACCTCATGATTCGCCTGCCTCTGATCCCAAAGTGCTGGGATTACAGGCGTGAGCCGCCACACCTGGCTGCTAATTTCTCTTTAAATTGTACTGCTGACATCTTCTCAGTCAGTAGAAGTATATCGACTTCATTATTTTTAATACCTTTAGTCATTTTTTTTGGTAACCATTCATTTTTAATAAAGAGGGATTCTTCAAATTTTGTGGTTCTTTTTTTTTTTAAGGGAGTCTCACTCTGTTGCCCAGGCTGGACTGCAGTGGCGCAATCTCGGCTCACTGCAACCTCTGCCTCTGGGGCTCAAACGATTCTCCTGCTTCAGCCTCCCAAGTAGCTGGGACTACAGGCATCTGCCACTACGCCCAGCTAATTTTTGTATTTTTAGTCGAGACAGGGTTTCACCATGTTGGCCAGGCTGGTCTCGAATTCCTGACCTCAAATGATCTGCCAGCCTTGGCCTCCCAAAGTGCTGAGATTACAGGCGTGGGCCACCGCGCCCGGCCTCAAATTTTGTGATTATTCATTTAAATCTTGTAATCAAACATTAGGGTGACGTGTTGGAGCTGATCCCATACTGTAGGTTCAGGAAATACAGTCATTGCAGACATCATCATTAACGTTAAAGCAAGCAACACAGAGGCTTCTCTCTTGGGACTGAGAAGGGAAAGAGGTGTAAGAAACATACACAAATGTAAAAACTATTCTCCTAGTACTTGGCTTCTGGAAGTGAAACTGAAGGACTGTACTGTCCATATTAGGAAATGACTGGCTGCTGGATGACCACAGTGTTAAGCTTTTTGTCCCTTTTTGTGGGGAGAGAGAGAGATGAAAGGGAATTGGTCAGGAGGACATTAGATCAGTTAGCTTTATAATCAATCTCTTCTCTTCCAACACAATCTCAGTACAGTTATAAGCATTAGGAAATCAAACTTTCACTTTAATTAGAGAGATTGAAAATCTGGCTCCATTTTTAAAGGTGAGGGTTCTAAATTATATTCCTAAATGATGTTAACTATTGTTCCCCGAAATTGCATCAGGGTTAAAAATTTGTGTTGAGGTTGGTTTGAATTAATCTAAATATTCAACATGTGCTCTTGCCATAAAGCAGAAAGCAAAGGCCTGAAGTAGACAAGCTTTTTAACCTTTCTGGCATTTCATAGATTTCACCTTACTAAAATTCTGAAAACTCCCATTATAGTATAATTAGCTTCCTTTATTTTATTTTATTTATGTATTTTTTTGAGACACCTGTGTAGGTATCTGTGGACACATTTATGAGAATCGGTTGGCCCTGCAACTCTCCCAGTCAAGCTCACTGCCAGGCTAACTTTGGCTTGTGTACCCTCTCCTCTTAGTTTCACCAATACTTGACAGAGTCTGGCTCAGCACAGCTCTGTGGGATGGAGGGCCAGATGGCTCCCAAAGAGCCCTGACCAGAGGCACAGGCCTGTGACCAGGTGTCCTATTCTAGGACAGATGGCTTGAATTGCCTCCTGCTCCCTTTTGCTCTGACAGTCTCTGGGACTACTGAGCGCTGGGGCCACTACAGAAATTGGATGGTGCTTTGCAAAGATGGCTTTTAATTAAGTATCAGGGAGAGTGAGACAATCCAATATTTTCAAAGATGAGTCACTCTGGGATTGGCCTTTTTGCTTGCCTTAGAGGTCTAACCTCTTCCATTCACAGGTGAGAGACAGAACAATGTAGTCAAGTCAGTTCATCAGCATGTTGGCAAATCGGAGTCCCAGGCTGGAGAAGACCTTTGTGGTGAAGGCATGTGGAAAGAGAATGTGGCAAGAGAGCAGCTATCTTCAGGGGAATGTTGGTCTGCCCACTGCCAGGTGGGCTTGTTACTCTGAAAAAGTTTTCAAAGTTTACCTTTGAGCCTCAGTAACTAGGTACTGGCATTTCCCCAGGGTTTAGTGGTTAGTGGAGGCTGACACATCACATAACCCAGGTCACCAGACACCAAATACCAAGTGTCTGACTTAAAATACAAACAGTTCTATGAAAGAGGACACCCAGTAGTCAGCCTGATGGTCGTATCCCCTACCCACAGGAAAACACACTGAAAGCCCACTCAGGCTGCAGATACGTTACTGACGCATCCACCACCACAGCTAGAGAGATACCCTCAGGAATGTGTTGACTTGATATACCTCCTTGCTGGGCCCCCTAGTCACATTCTTTCTTTACACAAGTTAATACCATTTACTCAGCAGAGGCTTTACACATGCTAATAGAGGCTCCTCAGGCTACACCTTCATCTCAGGACAAGTGGAAACCTTAATCATCTGGTTTCATTTTAATTTTCCATGACAGTAAAAGGTACAGTGACTACAGAACAGTCCTTTCCTGCCTTCCTGGGGTAGTTAATCCTAAAAAACCTCTTGTGGGGCAATTCAAGTTGAAAATGTAATCAAGTACTTAATTTCAATGGGAAAACATTTTATATGTGCACAGCGTCCCAAAATTAACACCCACTCATGCTAAAACATCAAATCTCATTAAGACAGACACAATTACATCAACAATTACACTGGCTATCATAAACAAAACTAAAGGCATTTTTCCTTCATTAGTTATGATCTCATTAGTTACGAGATTATTATCCCATAATATGGCCATTTACCCGTTGTTTCTTAGCTTTTATGCACTGTACATTTAAGAGTAAATTTAGGCCAGGCTCAGTGGCTCACACTTGTAATCCCAGCACTTTGAGATGCCAAGGCAGGTGGATCACTTGAGGTCAGGAGTTAAAGACCACTCTGGCCAACATGGCGAAACCCTATCTCTACTAAAAATACAAAAAAAAAAAAATTGGTCAGGCACGGTAGTTCACGCCTGTAATCCCAGCATTTTGGGAGGCCAAGGCGGGCAGATCCCAAGGTCAGAAGTTCGAGACCAGCCTGGCCAATATGCTGAAACCCCATCTCTACTAAAAATACAAAAAAAAAAAAAAAAAAAAAATTAGCTGGGCGTGGTGGCGCCCACCTGTAGTCCCAGCTACTTGGAAGACTGAAGCAGAAGAATCACTTGAACCTGGGAGGCGGAGGTAGCAGTGAGCCGAGATTGTGCCACTGCACTCCAGCCTGGCAGCCTGGGCGACAGAGCGCGACTCCATCTCAAAAAAAAAAAAAAGGTCAGGCCTATCCCAGTACTTTGGGAGGCCAAGGCAGGCGGATCACTGAAGTCAGGAATTTGAGACCAGCCTGGCCAACGTGGTGAAACGCTGTCTCTACTAAAAATGCAAAAATTAGCTGGGTGTGGTGGTGGGCACCTGTAATCCCAGCTACTCGGGAGGCTGAGGTAGGGGAATTGCTTGAACCCAGGAGACGGAGGTTGCAGTAAGCCAAGATCGCACCACTGCACTCCAACCTGGGTGACAGAGTGAAATTCTGTCTCAAAAAAAAAAAAAAAAAATTAGCCGGGTGTGGTGGTGCACTCCTGTAATCCCAGCTACTCGGGAGGCTGAGGCAGGACCCGGAAGGTGGACGTTGCAATGAGCTGAGATCGACAGAGAAAGACTCCATCTCAAAAAAAAAAGATATATACGGCCAGGCGGCTGGGAGTTCGCGACCAGCCTGACCAACATGGAGAAATCCTGATTCTACTAAAAATACAAAATTAGCCAGGCCTGGTGGCACATGCCTGTAATCCCAGCTACTCAAGGGGAATCGCTTGAACCCGGGAGGGCAGAGGTTATGGTGAGCCGAGATCCCGCCATTGCACTCCAGCCCGGGCAACAAGAGCGAAACTCCGTCTAAAAAAAAAAAAAGACTAAACATACAAAACATAAGTAAAAAATGACGTCCAATGTTTATACAACTTAACCTTTTTTTTGTTTTTTGAGACAAGGTCTCATTCTATTGCCCAGGCTGGAGTGCAGTGGCATGATCATAGCTCACTGCTCAAGTGATCCTGCCTCAGCTTCCCATCAGAGTAGCCAGGACTACAGGCATGCACCACCATTCCTGGCAGTTTTTAAAAACTTTTTTGAGGCTGGGCACGCTGGCTCATGTCTATAATTCCAGCACTTTGAGAGGCCGAGGCAGGTGGATCACTTGAGGTGAGGAGTTCGAGACCAGCCTGGCCAACATCGTGAAACCCCATCTCTACTAAAAATACAAAAATTAGCTGGGTGTGGTGGCGGGTGCCTGTAATTCCAGCTACTCAGGAGGCAGAGACAGAAAAATTGCTTGAACCCAGGAAGCGGAGGTTGCAGTGAGCAGAGATTGCGCCACTGCACTCCAGCCTGGGTGACACAGTGAGACTCTGTCTCAAAAAAAAAAAAAATTTTTTTTTCAGGCCATGTGCAGTGGCTCACGCCTGTAATCCCAGCACTTTGGGAAGCCGAGGCGGGCGGATCATCTAAGGCCAGGAGTTCGAGACCAGCCTGGCCAACATGGTGAAACCCCATCTCTAATAAAAATACAAAAATTAGCCAGGCATGGTGGTAGGTGCCTGTAATCCCCATTACTCAGGAGGCTGAGGCAGGAGAATCACTTGAACCCAGGAGGCGGAGGTTGCAGTGAGCTGAGATCAGGCTATTGCACACCAGCCTGGGGGACAAGAATGAGGCTTTGTCTCAAAAAAAAAAAAAAAAAAAAAAAAAAACCTTTTTGTACAGACAGGGTCTTGCTATGTTGCCCAGGCTGAACTTGAATGCCTGGCCTCAAGTGATCTTCCCATCTAGGCCTCTCAAAGTGATAAAATTATAGGCAAGAGGCACCGAGCCTGGCCTTAACCTTTGTTTTAAAAAAAGAGTAACAAGGGCCGGGCACAGTGGCTCACACCTGTAATCCCAGCACTTTGGGACGCCGAGACGGGCGAATCACGAGGTCAGGAGATCGAGACCATCCTGGCTAACACAGTGAAATCCTGTCTTTACTAAAAATACAAAAAAAAATTAGCCGGGCTTGGTGGCGGGTGCCTGTAGTCCCAGCTACTGGGGAGGCTGAGGCAGGAGAATGGCATGAACCCAGGAAGCGGAGCTTGCAGTGAGCTGAGATCACACCACTGCACTCCAGCCTGGGTGACAGAGTGAGACTGTCTCAAAAAAAAAAAGAAGAGTAACAAGGGCCAGGCACAATGGCTCACGCTTGTAATCCCAACACTTTGGGAGGACAAAGCAGGAGGATCACTTGAGTCCAGGAGTTCAAGACCAGCCTGGGCAACAGGGTGAAACCACATCTCTACAAAAAATACAAAAATTAGCTGGGCGTGACGGTGCACACCTGTGGTCCCAGCTGCTCGGGAGGCTAAGGTAGGAGGACCGCTTGAGCCTGGGAGGCAGAGGCTGCAGTGAGCTGAGATCATGTCACTGCACTCCAGCCTGGGTGAAAGAGAGAGACCCTGTCTCAAAAAAAAAAAAAAAAAAAAAAAGTAACAAGTCTTGGCACAGTTGTTTGTGCCTGTAATCCCGGCACTTTGGGAGGCTGATGCAGGAGGACTGCTTGAGCCCAAGAGTTCCGCACCAGCCTGGGTAACACAGTGAGACCTCGAGGCTGACACAGGAGGATCGCCTGAGCCCAGGAGTTCAAGACCAGTCTGGGTAGTACAGTGAGACCCGGCTCAATTAAAAAAAAAAAAAAAAAAAAGTAATAAAATGAATGAAAACCTTGCAAATAAAATTACCTTCACTGAACAAGTGAAATAACAAGAGACTTGATGTGTATTATTAAGCCTTAAATATGTTTTGCTATAAATCAGCAAAACTATGAGAAATCTGATGAGATAACTTAAGGTAACATAGGCCAGCTCTGTGAAGCTGATGCATGTTGGCTTCAGGCACTCCAAGAAGTACACCAAACAAATCCATCCTGAGAGATGCAAAGACATGCTTTGTGTTTCAGTTTTTATTGCAGAACAAACTACCTCAAAACTTACTGGTTTCACTCTTAAACAATAAGCATTTATTCTTTTTCATCAGTCTGTGGGTTTGCTGGGGAAGTCTTCTGGTCTGGGCCAGCTTAGCTGGGCCTGGATGGTCTAGAATGCTCTTGTTCATATGTCTGGTGGTTGCTGGCAGGCTAGCTGGTCTAAGGGGCCACACTCATACATGTCTGGCAGTTGGTCAGATTGCAGATGGGGTGATGACTATGTGTCTGTCATCATCCATTAGGTTAGTAGGAGTTATCCTCGTGGTAGTGGAAGAGGTCACAGCAGCAAGAGAAAGCAAGCCCCTGTTGTAATCACTTCTCAAGACACTTCTTGCTTTACATTTGCCAGTGTCTTACAGGACAAAGCAAGTCACACGGCCAAGCCTAGATTCAGTGAATGGAGAAACAGACTCCACCTCTGCATTGGAGAAGCTGAAAAACACTGTGGCTATTCTGTTCAACCCACTACACTTTAGAAGCTAAAGTAGAGATTAAATGATATTCCTTGTAACATGAATGGGCACGTATCTCAGGGTTTAATCATCTAGGTTTCAGGGCATTCTACATTTTCTGTTACTTATATCATATTTCTGTGATGGGAGGAGCATGCTTTTCTGTTTCAGCTACTGAGGTCAACTAGTAGGGCCACTTTCCTAGGACCTTTTCTATACCTTGAGACAGAGATAAAACTGAAGAGGTAGGCAAGAAGCTAGATCTTCTTAGGGCCCCGTAGGCCACATAAAGGAATTTAGGACTCGATCCCAAGAGCAATGCGAAGCCATAGAGCATTTTAAGGAGAAAGATCCGATCACTTGAGCTGTAGTGAAGACAGTAACTCTAGAAGTTTTGCCAGGAAGGGGAATTAGTGAGATAAGGCTTTAGTCAACAGAATGTGGGATTGAGGGAAAGGCTTTTTCTTCCTTCTTCTTTTGAAAGCAAAAGATGAGTGAAACTAGAGTTTGCTTGAATACTAATGAAAGGATCCAACATTGCAAGAGGTTAAAGGGAGATCCCTAAGAATTGTGAAGGGAAACTTGAACAGCTATGGAGTTTGGCTTTTTTGTTTTTAGACGGAGTTTTCGCTCTTGTTGCTCAGGCTGGAGTGCAGTGGCACCATCTTGGCTCACTGCAACCTCTGCCTCCCGGCTTCAAGAGATACTCCTGCCTCAGCCTTCTGAGTAGCTGGGATTACAGCCAACTGCCGCCATGTCTGGCTAATTTTTGTATTTTCAGTAGAGACGAGATTTCACCATGTTGGCCAGGCTGGTCTGGAACTCCTGACCTCAAGTGATCTGCCCGCCTCGACCTCCCAAAGTGCTGAGGTTACAGGCATGAGCCACTGCACCCGGCCTGGAGTTTGGCTTTTAAGAAAAAAACTTCATACAATAAAATTGATTTTATTTTTGTTATATACAGTCCTATGGATTTTAACACATGTACAGATTGAAGTAACTACTACCAAAATCAGGATTCAAAAGAGTTCCATCACCCTAAAACCCTCCTTTTTGCTATCTCTTTAGTCATTCCCTCCACCCCCTTAGCTCCTGGCAATCACTGACTTACTCTCCAAACTATAATTTCAATATTTGTATGTGTGTCATTTGAGACTGACTTAGTTTACTTGGCATAATCCTTTCATTATTATGTAGTTATAATGCCTACTTGTTGTGTATATCAATACTTTATTCTTTTTATTGCTAATATTCCATTGGTGTTGGCTTCTGCTGGTATTCCTTAGGTCAGCAAATGATACCATTATTCTAACAATTACTTGGGCCAAAAACCTTGGCATCATCCTTCACTCTCTTCTCTAGCCTATACAACCAATCCATCAGCAAATCTTAGTGGTTCCACTTTCTTATCTTTTTATTTAGTTATTTTTTTTTGAGACAGGGTCTCTCTCTGTTGCCCAGGCTGGAGTGCAGTGGCATGATCATGGCTCACTACAGCCTCCATCTCCTGGGCTCAAGCCATCCTCCCATCTCAGCCCTGACTAGCTGGGACTACAGGCACACACCATCGCACCTGGCTGATTTTTGTATTTACTGATAGAGACGGAGTTTCACCATGTTGCCCAGGCTGTTCTCGAACTCCTAGGCTCGAGCGATCCACCCGTCTCAGCCTCCCATAGTGTTGGGATTACAGGTATGAGCCACTGTGCTCACTGGCTCGCTCAGCCAGCTCCACTTTCAAAATACAGGTGGAATCTAACCACTTACCACTACCTCCACTGCTGTTACTTAGTTCAGGCCACCATCATCTTCTGCCAAGATTAGTGCTTCTACTCTTACCCCTTACCCTCATAGTCTATTCTCAACACAACAGCTAGAATGATCCCTTTAGAGATATAAATCTGATCAAGTCGCTCTTGTGTTCAGAACTCTCCAGGGCTTTCAGTGGTGACCGGCAAAATTGTTGCCATAATTGAGAAGGCCCTGCATGGTAAGGCCCCAGCTACCTTTTTTATCTGGTCTCTTAGCACTCTCCCCATCACTCACTCTGAATCAACATAGTGATCTCCTTGCTATTCCCATAGCACCTCAAGCAGGCTCCTGCCTCAGGGCATTTGAATTTGCTGTCTCCTCTGCCTGGAACACTCTCCCCCTAGATATCTACATGGCTCACACCCATTAAGTCAAGTCCAGTTTCTGCTTAAGGGCTCCTTATAAATTCTTCTCTGACTAACATCTAAAATAGCAGCTACCTGACACCACTGTCTAATCCCTACCCTGCTTTGTTTTTCTTAGCATATATCCCTGACATTACATACTTGTTTTCTCTCCTCGAACTAGTAAAGATCCTTGCGAGCAGGGAATTTGTTTTGTCCATTTCTCAGTAAGCACCTACATGAGTGCCTGGTCTGGCATATAGTGGGAGTTGAATGAATATTTTTGATTGAATAAATAGGAGGTAAGGACAGGATGGGAAGGCAAGTAAGTAGGTTTCTCGATTTCAGGACATTCTACATTTTCTGTTACTTACATGATAAGGAAGTCAGGGGAAGTGGTAAGGGTATAGGTCAGAGATTTGTAGAGATCATGGAGAGCAAGTTGACTAGAAAAATATAATGAAATTTCTAGTCACAGTTCACAGTCCTTTTTTTTTTTGAGACGGAGTCTTGCTCCGTCACCCCGGCTGGAGTGCAGTGGCGCGATCTCAGCTCAGTGCAAACTCCACCTCCCGGGTTCAAGCAATTCTTCTGCCTCAGCCTCCAAAGTAGCTGGGATTACAAGTGCTTGCCACTGCGCTCAGCTAATTTTTGTATTTTTAATAGAGACGGGGTTTCACAATGTTGGCCAGGCTGGTCTCGAACTCCTGACCTCATGATCCACCCACCTCAGCCTCCCAAAGTGCTGGGATTACAGGTGTGAGCCACCGCATCTGACCCACAGTCCATTTAAAGTTGGTCTTTATTAATGTAATGATGCCAATCTGTTCAGCAGGACACTTTTTCTTTTTTTGAGGTGGAGCTTTGCTCTTGTTGCCCAGGCTGGAGTGCAATGATGCAATCTCAGCTCACTGCAACCTCTGCCTCTCAGGTTCAAGCTCTCCTGCCTCATCCTCTGGAGTAGCAGGGATTACAGGTCTTCACCACCACGCCCGGCTAATTTTTGTATTTTTAGTAGACAGGGTTTCACCATGTTGGTCAGGCTGGTCTCAAACTCCTGACCTCAGGTGATCCACCCGCCTCGGACTCCCAAAGTGCTGGGATTACAGGCATGAGCCATCGTGCTCGGCCTCAACAGGACAATTTTTTTGTTTTTGAGATGAAATCTTGCTCTGTCACCCAGACTGGAGTGCAGTGGCGTGATCTCGGCTCACTGCAACCTCCGTCCTCCAGGTTCAAGCGATTCTTCTGCCTCAGCCTCCCCAGTAGCTGGGACTACAGGCATGCACCACCACACCCAGCTAATTTTTGTATTTTTAGTAGAGACGGGGTTTCACCATATTGGCCAGGCTGGTTTCTAACTCCTGACCTCGTGATCCGCCCACCTCGGCCTCCCAAAGTGTTGGGATTACAGGCATGAGCCACCGCGCCCAGCAACAGGACAACTTTCTATGACAAGGTACAAGCAAGGAGAAACACATAGGTCCATCCAGGGTGAGGGATTTCGTTGGGGAAAAAGGAGTGTTGTGGTGGGATTAAGATTAAGTAGGGGCAGGACTATATTAATGTACCACTGAATCTAAAATGGATAAGGAGGGAAGTGAAGAGGGGATTAATGTATAAGAGATAAAGTAGAGGCTTTCAACCGATTAGATGCTCTGCTCTGATAAAGTGAAAGAACAGGCCGGGTGCAGTGGCTTACGCCTGTAATCCCAGCACTATGGGAGGCCGAGGCGAGCGGATCACCTGAGTTCAGGACTTCGAGACCAGCCTGGCCAACATGGCGAAACCTGTCTCTACTAAAAATGCAAAAATTAGCTGGCTTGGTGGCGCACACCTGTAATCCTAGCTACTCGAGAGGCTGAGGCAGTAGAATTGCTTGAACCCAGGAGGCGGAGGTTGCAGTGAGCTGAGATTGCGCCATTGCACTCCAGCCTGGGCGACAGAGCAAGACTCCTTCTAAAAAAAAAAAGTGAAATAACAGTAATAACAGTTATGCTGTAATTCTATTTTTTTTTGGGGGGGGGGAACAGTGTCTCTGTCACCCAGGCTGGAGTGCAGTGGCACAATCATGGCTCACTGCAACCTCCGCCTCTCCTGGGCTCAGGTGATCTCCCACCTCAGCCTCCCGAGTAGATGGGACCACAGGCATGCGCCAAAACGCCTCATTAAACTTTGTATTTTTTGTAGAGATGGGGTATCGCCTTGTTGCCCAGGCTGCTCTCCAACTACTGGGCCCAAGAGATTCGCCTGCCTCAGCCTTCCAAAGTGCTGAAATTACAGGCGTGAGCTACTGCATCAGGCCTATAATTCAAAAGTAGTCAAGCTGAGAGAATAGCAGGCTGTGGTTGAAAAGAGGGTTGTTCAAATTACTGAGTCGTAACGCGATAGCGTTTGGAGGGACAAGGTCCAGGTTTTAACTGGGATTGGGAGGCTGATATAAGGGTCGCTAAAGACGAGGCCCGATGTTGAATGGGTTGGCCACATAGGCTCTGAAATTATCAAAGATGGTCAGACGGGAGACAGACAAGGAGCTGGATACACAGATCGGCAGATTATCTCCAAACGGGGTGAAGTAGGTGACAGAGTCTAAGGGGAAGGGCTGAAGAAGCAAGTGTTTTTACAAGAGGTGACAGCACCTGGCACATAATCCCGACCTCTGCAAACTGAGACCTGAGAATACTAATTCATGTGAGAAAGTTTCAAGGGACGCAACATTCTCGGGACAGCCAGGTCTCTGTCCCAGGAAGGAGCGGAGAAGTTTAGAGACAAGCTGATCTAAACACGAGAACCTCTGAGGAAGACCGGCTTGAAGGCAGGAGATTGAGGAGGGGACCGAAGCGACGGCAAACCCTACACTCCTCTGCTCTTTAGTTACTTTCCTCCCAGCCAACCGCCCAAGCCACACCAACCTCCGCAATAGAAAACGCTCGGAGAACACGATCTCCCGCCCAGCTCTTTTCAACTCCCCGCGGAAGTGCTTACACCGGAACCCCTCTGTGTCCGCACTTTGCCATTGGCCGAGGCTTCCGCTCGCTTCCATTCGCTTCCTCCCACAACTCAGTCGGGCTGCGCGGTCCGTAGGAGTCACTTCCGCCTCGTCCCACCCCCCCCACCCCCCCCGCCCCCCCCCGCCCCCCGGTCCCTTTTTAGCCGCTTCCGGCTTCGGTCCCGCCCCGCCCCCTGTGGCCCCGCCCCCGCCCCCGCCCCTGGCCGGCGGTCCAGCCCCGCGGCGCCGCTTCCGGTGCGGGCCCCGCCCCGGCTGTGGCCCCCGGCTGCGGAGGAGTCCGAGACGCAGCTGCCGCGCCGGGGCCTGAGCGGCCGCCTCCTCCGCCGCCCGAAAACCCGGAGTGCCCCGCACAGGTAAGTGGCGCGGGTCCGGGCTCCCTCAGGCATGGCGGGAGAGGAGGCTGCGACAGGTGGAGGGGCCGAGGCCAGGAGCCGAGGCAGGTGTAGAGAGAGAGGGGAATGCGCGGGTCGGGGGCGCGGAGACCGCGAAGGAAAGTGAGAGCGCCGCGGGAGCCCCGAGCGCCCTGTGCCCATTAGGGCATTTCAGATAAAGCGTTTGAGATAAAGCGATGAGAAGGGTGAGGGGCCCTGGAGCTGAGTGGGCGCGCAGATAGGTGGGGCGGGGGCCATCGGAAAAGAGCCAGCGGATTGGCTGGGAGGGTTGGTAGAGGTAAAAGTGATAGGGCTGAATGGGGGGAGGTGAATAAAGAATGGGGGGAGGCGTGCAGGGGTGACCGGGAAGGTGGGCTGTGGGGCTTACAGGGGCCCGGGGCCAAAAGAATCCGGCAGCAAAAGCAGGGGAATGGTCAGCAGGCCGGGTTCAAAGCTGCAGGTAGTCCGTTGTACCCGGCTTGGTGGTCCGGGAACTTTAGGGGAAATGGGGGAGGGGCCCGTGTGAAGGGATGAAGAGGTTTAGATTTGAGACATAAGTTCTCCAAATGTAGGCAGGTGGCATTGTTTGGATCGCTGGCTGCTTAGGGACTGCGGGAAAATGGGCTCTTTGGGGGAGGGTGTGTGTATTGAGTTGTAGAACTGAGTCATCTCAGTCTTACTATAAGAGGCTGTGGGAGGGACACCTCCCCCTCTGCTGGGGACAGCATTCAGAGAAGATGGTGCCACAAGACAAGAAGCAGTTGTTCAGTGACTGGCAGGACTTGGTTGAGAAGTTATTCCGATCGTGATTGATTGACTGTAATGACTATGAGGACATTTAAAATGAACACCGAATTATTTGCTTTATTCTGTAATTTTCTTTGACCCAAATTGTTTTCATTTTAAATGAACACTTTTGCCAACTGAATTTAATGTGGATGTAAATCTTGTCATGCTTTTTTACACTGTAAGAAGAGCTAAAGCAGAATGGAAGTATTGCTGCAAGCGTAACTCACACTTTCTAAAGTGCCAAGAGAGGAAGTAAAGGCAGTAAGAGGCAAATTGGAATGCGAATCTTTCACAGAACACAAAAGGCACAAACAGGGCTATAAGATAAACAGATAATGAGAATTTTTAATCTCTACTAATTGGCCTAGCTTTAAAAATTGTACCCTTTTTTACTCTAACCTGGAAAAAATCTTAAATCCAAGCAGTTTTTATTGCTAAAGATGTGATTACTTCTCCGTGAATTTTTGAAGATGCTAAAGACACTTTGTTTTTTGTCTTTCGACCCAATCCTAAAACACTGGAACAATGCAGATATCAAGTCCCAACATGTGCAGTGCAGCTTCTTTCATGTGATGACAAAATTGTACGCCATGTTGCAAGTCCTGTTCACCTAAAATTGCCCTTGCATAGTAATCCATTCAGTTATGGAGACTTGCTGAAGAAACATAACTCAAGTGAAGTTTGTTGGGGGTGAGGGCCTGCAGGGGAGAGGTGGGGGAGTAAAAGGAGAAGAGGGTGTGAAAGTGATGTGTGTTTGGAGACTGATTGGTAAGAATGCAGATAAACCTGCCCCCAGAATGCTTTTGGCCCGAAAGACTTTTCTTTTTGTGTTTGTCAGAGAATATCATAATAGAAATGAATCAGAAAGAAAGGGGATGTGAAGAGATTTACTTGGCTGTTTATAAAAAAGAAGCAGCATTAACTTGTTGTTCAGACAATGTTGATATCTGTTTCAAATTAATTAACTTTAAAATCTCCAGAGGAATTCCCCCGTTTGCTTTTGAGTGACGATTGCAATTTGAGACTCTTGCCTCCTTGCATGTTTCTTTCATGTTGTTGAAATTGGATTCTTTTTGAGGCTATAATGTCCAGTTAGTATGGCTCAGTCCACTCAACAAGCAGGCTGGCAATTTGATCAGGGAAATTTGAAAAGCTTAGACCCAAGAGTAGCTTGCTTGGTCTTGCTTTTTCTATGAGAGTAAAACTGTCTGCCTGATAGTTCTGTGTCTAGCTTAGAGGTGATATCTTTCTCCTGTGGGTTGGGAACATACTCTCTCCTTTGCAGGCAGGTCCTTCTTTTCCTTTATTATTGTTGTTTGCATAATTATGCTTCTGCTACAGTGCAAACCCAGTTACCTTTTCAGTAATTAATGTTCAGTAACATTAGTTCAGTAACAGATTAATGTTTGATAATGTAGAGGAAGAGAGATCAGAACACGTTAGCAGACTAGATATTGGCTGGATGTACTTCTTTTAAAGCCTGCTACTACTACTGAAATTCATTCCCTATTTCCCCTCTTAGATCCTGTTTCTCTTCTTCCCACCTTTTCCTACCCACCCACGAAACCCCCACCACTCACTCATCTTAAAACTCAGGTTTAGGAGCATATGTTTAGCGTTCGGAACTCATGGCCCTCTACTGGAGAAAAGGAAACCTTTTTATACCTGTTTTACATGGTTGTTTTTTCCCCCTCCTTCTTTGTGGTTTCTGTTAATCACTAAGGTTTAGACCCGGTGTGCCTGGTGGGCTGTGCCCAGGTTCAGAGTCATGCCACTCTGTGGGTGAAGCTTGAGGCAAAAATGGAGCCACTTCAGCAGCAGCAGCAGCAACAGCAGCAGCAGCAGCAGCAACAGCAGCGGCAGCAGCAACAGAAGCAGCCACACCTGGCTCCTCTGCAGATGGATGCCAGAGAGAAGCAGGGCCAGCAGATGAGAGAAGCCCAGTTCTTGTATGCCCAAAAGCTGGTCACACAGCCGACTCTCCTTTCCGCCACAGCTGGGAGACCTTCTGGCAGCACTCCCTTAGGTCCCTTAGCCAGAGTTCCACCCACCGCAGCAGTGGCCCAAGTGTTTGAACGGGGCAACATGAACTCAGAGCCTGAGGAAGAGGACGGAGGTTTGGAAGATGAGGATGGGGATGATGAAGTTGCAGAGGTGGCTGAGAAAGAAACCCAGGCTGCTTCAAAATATTTTCATGTGCAGAAAGTAGCTCACCAAGATCCCAGAGTGGCACCCATGTCCAATCTACTTCCAGCACCAGGGCTCCCACCACATGGACAACAAGCTAAAGAAGACCATACCAAAGATGCTTCCAAGGCCTCACCTTCTGTCTCCACAGCAGGACAGCCGAACTGGAATCTGGATGAGCAGCTCAAGCAGGTCAGTCTTTCTGGTATTGTAGGTCATTTGGTCTTCCTGAAGGTCGGAGAGGGGTCATGGACTGACAGGGTCAGGGGCTGTGCCAGTCTGTGCCTTCTCACCCCACTTCGGTGACCAACAGCCTAGACATGAATAGACTTTGGATTTTTTTCTTATTTAATATTTATTTTCTTCATTAAAGCAATGAAATATATGTTACTCTTTTTTTTTTTTTTTTTTTTTTGACATGGAGTCTCACTCTGTCACCCAGGCTGGAGTGCAGTGGCATGATCTCGGCTCACTGCAACCTCCACCTCCCAGGTTCAAGCGATTCTCCTGCCTCAGTCTCCTGAGTAGCTGGGACTATAGGCGCGTGCCACTATGCCTGGCTTATTTTTTGCATTTTTAGCAGAGACGGGGTTTCACCATGTTAGCCAAGATGGTCTCGATCTCCTGACCCCGTGATCTGCCTGCCTCGGCCTCCCAAAGTGTTGGGATTACAGGCATGAGCCACCGCCCCTGGCCTGTATGTTACTCTTAATATAGGTTTTGCCAAGTTTGATGTGAAAGAATGTCAATACAATCTTCTTTTTTAAAGGAAGGATGAAGTTGCAACAGTGTTGTGAGGAATATCTAAAATGAGATGTGTGACTAATTACAGCTTTTCTAATAATAATGTTTCTAACAGTAATGTAAAAGAAAGTTCTTGCCTAAGACAGTTTCTTAGCTCCAGGCTAACCCTCTTTAAGGACAGTTGGTTGTTTTGGAGCTAAACACAGCTGACCAGAAGCACTTGCATTGTATATATTTTCCAACAAAGAGCCTTGTAGACATGATTTCATTTCACTCTTACATCATCCCCTTGACAACAGGGAAGGGTAGACCTCAAAATTTCCTTTTTAGTCAAGGAAAGCTGAAGTGACTTCCAAATGGCTGAGCATCAGAGTCAGTTAGGGAGCTTTTTAAAAAATACAGATTGCTGAGTCCTAATGAATTATCTTGGAGGGTGGAGCCTAGGGAATCTTTGTTTTCAACCAAGCCTCTTCTCTTTGTGACCCATAATATAGTTTTTCCTCGCCCAAAGGATGGGAGTGATGATAAGTTGTTCCAGCTTAAGTGACTTGTTGGTGCTTAGTAAGGGAGTTCATGGGTACCCTGCAGAAGCACACACACTTCTTGTGATCCAGTGGTACTGTTTAGAAATCATTTGTGAAAAGCTGTGGGTTTTCACAGGGCAACTGAGAAGTCATATAAGAAAGGTCCTTTGGAACCCAAAAAATCAAACATCTTGGATCAGGAGGTCTGTACAGTAGATCTGAGTTTTACAACAATAGTGTTTGCAGCCAGCAGTGGGATTCAAATCCCATCACTTCCAAATATTGCCCTTGTGATCTTTTAGTAGGGCTCTGAATTGCTCTGAGCCTGTGTCTTCTCATCTGTGAAGTAAAAAGAGTGCCACTGCCTCCCATGGATGTTGTAAGGATTAACCGAGCTAGCACATGTGAAAGCTTGTCCAGTGCCAGGCACATGGTAGGTAATAGTGCCCGGGGGAGCTCTTTTATGTAAACAGTGCCATCCTCTCCTGCATCACACAGACATGCCTCTGAAGTGGGAGATGTACTGAGATACACAGAGGTTTTCACTCATATCACCCAGGGAGATAGTGGCAGAGCTAGGACTAGAATCAGAGAATCCCAACTTCCACGACAGCAGCACCCTGGCCGCCAGCCCAGACCCGCCTCCCACTGATTGCTTTGGTTTAGCAAAACATCTGTGAGTTGCCGGCTGCCCCCGCACTGCTGTGTGGTTGGCAGAGTTCCATACCGGCCGCTGAGTCAGCTCATAGCAGGATCCTGCCCTGACAGCACTGGGAAAGTTCAGGCCCGAGGCGGCTGGGCTGCCCCCGCCTTGGCAGCTGGCCAGTGTCTGCGTGTGTGCGGTCGTTCCTAGAAAGTGCAGCCGCATGCGAGGAACAAGTGGAGCTCCAGAGCCTGTCTGTCTTCAGGAAGTGTCGCAGGTGTTGAGGTCAAGCCATTAGAGGTTTAAAAAAAGACTCTTCAGAACTGGCGTGTGCATGTGCACACGTGTGCACCGTGGCAGGGCACCCAGCATCATGTTATCTAGATGGTGGCAGCCCTATGACTACGTAGCTCAGTATTCAGGGGGCTGGCTGTTGGCATTTGAAACTCTTTGCGTTCACTTTATGTTTCTGAGGCATATTCACTAATTATAGACTGCTTGGCAGAGCACCTGCCAAAATGTTTTATAAATACCACAGTAGCTGAGGTATAATCCCTCACCCGAAATTTACCTTCCCCCAGGATTTGGAGATCAAGAACTGAACTGGGGGGCTGTGGGTAGCAATGACTTAAACCGTCAGATGTGCACGTCCTTTTCCCCTTTAATTTTTAACATTGATTTGGTCTGTGCTCTCCTTTTCTATAAATCCTGATTTTAAAGGAGTAAATCATATGCTTGGGGATTTTAAAACTTTTTTTTTAGTATATTTTAGAAGGGCCAAAAATAATAATATTCTTGGGGAGAGCCTATAGAAACCATTACAGATCATTAGACTAGCTTGTTTTGTTGTTCAAAATCTTTTCTTTATGAAACTTAATGGAGTGCAAAAATAGAATATCCCTTGCTCCAGCAACAATTACAAAGACCTTTACAATTGACACAGATCTTTCCCCCCCGCCTTCCCCCTCCCCCCCCCCGACACAGAGCGCACTCTGTTGCCCAGGCTGGAGTGCAGTGGCGCGATCTCGGCTTCCTGCAACCTCCGCCTCCTGAGTTCAAGTGATTTTCGTGCCTCACCCTCCCTAGCAGCTGAGATTACAGGCATATGCTACCATGCCTGGCTAATTTATTTTTTTATTTTTATTTTTTTTTTGTATTTTTAGTAGAGACAGGGTTTCGTCATGCTGGC
The DNA here is from genome assembly GCF_028858775.2 of Pan troglodytes. Lineage (NCBI taxonomy): Eukaryota > Metazoa > Chordata > Mammalia > Primates > Hominidae > Pan > Pan troglodytes. The sequence continues at coordinate 66,509,547 of NC_072414.2, forward strand.
CAGGCTGGTCTCAAACTCCTGACCTCAAGTGATCCGCCCGTCCTGGCCTCCCAAAGTGCTGGCATTACAGGCGTGAGCCACCGCGCCCACCCTGACACAGATCTTATTGTTAATGTGATACAGTGTCCATCTTGTTCTTTTGAACAACAAACTTTTACAGAGGCTTCTTTGTGCCAGACCTGTGCTGTATGAAACAAGGCATGTTTCTCCCTCAGGGAGTTCAGGTCTAGCGGTGGCAGTGTGGGAACCTCAAGGGGGATTCGAACTTGGGTTACAATAATTTGATTCTGTCCTGAGTCTACTGGAGCCCAGCCACCCAGTCTGCTATGGCAGAGATATTTTAAAACAGAGTTTTGTTTCAAACATTCACATGCCAAAGTTTAAAAAGTTAATTTTGTCTACAGCATAGCATAGCTTGGCAAACCAACAGGAATACTCAGAAGTATTTTGCAAGATTTTGGGGTAAGGGAGGACAGGCATCTGCTAACTGAAAAGTGAAACTGGGAAAGCTTAAGGGTTCCAGAGATTATTCTTTGCATCTGAAATCCCTTACTTAGAACATGTAAAGTCAAAATTATTTCGTGGATTCTCTTTGAAGAAACTCTTAGAAAATATTTGCTTCTCAAGGCCTGGATTGTTAAGGTGTGGTATTATTCTCTGACACCACAGTGATGGGAAGATGGATAACGCCATTGAGCCAAGTGTTCTAAAACCCATCAGATTCCTATGGGCAGAGTAAATAATTGTAAAACAAGAAAACAGACAAAGAACTGAGTGTTCCTTTTCTCAAAGGAGATCATACAGCCAACTAGGGGATGTTGCTGGCCTTTTGGGGGTGGTGTTCTCCCCCTCTGGTAGAAGGTGGTTCAAGCAGTACAGGCTGGGTCTGTCTTGAGCCCACTGGTAGAGCTAGGTTACTAGAAGGGTGTAGACCCCCTTCGATAGAATAGAAAGAAGAAAGATGGCTTGGCAGGCATGTGGGGCCAGGGTGCATGTGTCCGATTTTCTGCATACTTTGGCAGTCGCTTTGGTTACTGCATGTGGCTGTGATCCAACCACGGGCTTAACATACATTCACAGCCAATTCAGTTGAAAGCACTGGGAGCCATTGTACAATAAATGTTGGCCCCCTCCTCTACCCTTCCCCTTCTAGCATGTTGTACAAGATTTTGTTTTGTGACTGCCTTCTAGGATGGAAGGGTTTAATTTCAGAATATTTGCAATTAAAGAATTCCTAACGTCCTAAAGCTTGCTAATCACATGTGTTAACAAGGACAGGGTATTACCAATTTCAAACACCTCCAAGCCGCTTGGGGCACCCTCAGCTCATGACAGCGTGGGTTCTCTCTGAATTTGTTGGAGAAGCACTTCTGCAGTACAGAAGCAAAGGAAGCTCCATGGCAAATGGGAAGAATTGCCATGTTAGATGGGCACTGGGAGAGACAAAGGGAATGTGATTTGAGAAGAGGGAGTTTCGTGTTTGTTTTTGTTTTTTGGGTTTTTTTTTTTTTGCCTATTAACCATGAGCAAAATCAATCTCATCTTACTGTGAGAGGCGACTTCCTGCTGGGCAATTAGTGGAGACTACTGTCCATTTCCTCTAATGCCATGACTGACTGACTGGTGTCCAGAAGCCATCCCTCTAATTAAGGTGTAGTCCCTTGGGTTAGGCCTACTTTTCTTTCTTTTTTTTTTCTTTTTTTTTTAGACGGTGTCTCGCTGTCACCCAGGCTAGAGTGCAGTGGCATGATCTCGGCTCACTGCAGGCTCCACCCCCCGGGGTTCACGCCATTCTCCTGCCTCAGCCTCCTGAGTAGCTGGGACGACAGGTGCCCGCCACCACGCCCAGCTAATTTTTTTGTATTTTTAGTAGAGATGGGGTTTCACCGTGTTAGCCAGCATGGTCTCGATCTCCTGACCTCGTGATCCGCCCACCTCGGCCTCCCAAAGTGCTGGGATTACAGGCGTGAGCCACTGCGCCCGGCCGGGATAGGCCTACTTTTCTTGGTAGATACTGCATGACTATCATTAGCTGGGTGTGGTGGCACACGCCTGTAGTCCCAACTACTCGGCAGGCTGAGGCAGGAAAATCACTTGAACCTGGGAGGCGAAGGTTGCAGTGAGCCGAGATCATGCCACTTGCACTCCAGCTTGGATGACAGAGTGAGATGGTGTTAAAAAAAAAAAAAAAAGGGAAAAAAGATACAGCATGACTATGGAACATTTGAGGCTTTTTAAAAAAACTGTGCAAAGTATTGCCCAAAAAAGAAAATGTTCGTAGGCTTTCCTCATGTTCTTTATAGAGCTACCTTGCATGCCCTTGCCTTCTGCAGTCACAATGGAATCCATCTAGTTGAGTGGTTCTCAATTAGAGGTGACCCCTGCCCCTTCCCAGGGGACATTTGGCAATGTCAGGAGACATTTTTGATTGCCATGACTGGAGTAGGGGGCAGTGTGCTATGGGCATCTAGTGGGTAGACTAGGGATGCTGCTAAACATCCTATAATGCACTGAACAGCCCCCCAACAGCAAAGAGTTATCTGGTCCAAAATAACAGTAGTGCCAAGGTTGAGAAACCGTGCTCTAGATTGTGCAACCAGAAAGAGAACATAAGCTTCGCTATCGTCAGACAGCACCAGAGACTCTGTTCCTTTGTGTTTCAGTCTCAGTAACTGAGGAGTTTGGCAGCCTTGAATTTTCTTGACTTCTGCTTTCAATATCTATGCCGAGCTCATGTCTTTCCTCTAGTCATCTAGGTGAACAGACTGTCACTTGGGAAAGGTTTGGGGCCTAGAACTTGAGATCTCTTACTTGATTCTATCAGTGATTCTTTCAGCCCAGCACTCCATGATATCTTTGATATCTTTGGTGATATATGAGAGAGCTTGGTTGCCCTTGTAGACATTAACCCCAAAAGGTTAAAGTGTAAATACTTGGCAGACTTGTTACCTAGTAACAGATTTAATTATTAAATCAGCATTGGTTTTGGAGCCAGAGGATGTGGATTAAGACCCTACTTCCCGCCAGGCGCAGTGGCTCACACCTGTAATCCCAGCACTTTGGGAGGTGGAGGCAGGCGGATCACGAGGTCAGGAGATGAAGACCATCTTGGCTAACACAGTGAAACATCATCTCCGTCTCTACTAAAAATACAAAAAAAAAAAAATTAGCTGGGCGTGGTGGCAGGCGCCTGCGGTCCCAAGCTACTCGGGAGGCTGAGGGAGGAGAATGGCATGAACCCGGGAGGCAGAACTTGCAGTAAGCTGAGATCACACCACTGCACTCCAGCCTGGGTGACAGAGCGAGACTCCATCTCAAAAAAAAAAAAAAGGAAAAGAAAAAACACCCTGCTTCCACCGCTTGCTTGCTTTAGTACTTTGGACAAGCGTTCTAATCTGCCTCTCTGAACCCATGCATCAATCTATTCCAGAGGATGATAATCCTCTCCCACTATCCTCAGGAAGTGATTTTAAGGATATTACAAAGGTGGAAGAAAAATATGAGTGTGAAAGAGCTTTGCAAGGTTTGGGCGAATTGTCATCAACACCTAAGTCCTTTTTGAAGCTACCGTCGTCCCTCACATGCAGGGGATTGGTTCCAAGACCCCCACATATACCAAAATTTGAGCATACTCAAGTCCTGCAGTCAGCTCTGTGGAACCCACATACATTAAAAGTTAGTCTTCCATATACATGGGTTTCACATCTCGTAAATTTTGTCTTTGATCCAAGTTGGGTTGAAAATAGTTTACATATAAGTGGACCCAGGCAGTTCAAATCCACGTTGAAGGGTCAATCATAATTTTTCAGTCTTTATGACCTTTGTAGATAAGATGCTCCATAAATCCTACCCACTACTCTAAAACAACTCCTTTTCAGGTTTTCTAGAGCCCTGACCACACTCTGGTGTTCTGAAGTTCTCTGAAACCTTTCAGGATTATGTGAGCTTAAACCATGGCGCTTCTGAAGCTGTGTCTTTCCGTATTAGCATAGGGATATGTGTGTATTGTTCTTTAGGTAGAAGTAAGCTTTATAGATACTAAGTCCTTATAAATACACAATCACTGACTTGACTTGGGTCCTTACCCTCTCACCAGAGGCTAATTTCTCTACATGTGTCCCAGATCCCATCCCCTCGCAGGTTTCCAGGGACTTGCTCCATCAGTGAACCCTCCATTTCCTGACTCTTTGGGCTCATTCTCTTCCAGGCCTTTTCCACGTTTACGCATCTTCTCTCTGTCAGACTTAAAAACAAGCAAACAACAACAAAAACCTTTAATCTTAAATTTTACCTGAGTCAGTTGTTAACAAGGAAATGAGAGACCACTTTTAAAAAATTTCCTCTTGATTGCACATTATTGCCAGCTTTTTTTCTATTCCTAACTATCCCCCACATCCTTGCAACAAAGCTTCTCAAAGGAATTGGTTTTACTCTTTATTTCCATTTGTCACCTCCTACTCACTCCTCAGCATACTCCAGTCTGATCTCTGTTTCTTCCATGTCCCTGAAGTTCCATGTTGCTAAGCCCAGCCTTCCCTGACCTCATTGATTTCTCAGCATTATTGAATACAGAGCACTCCCTCCTTGAATATTCTCTTCTTTTGCTTTCTGTAGTCCTTCATTCTGCTTATGCTTATTTTCTTTTCCTTTTCTTTTTTCTTTCTTTCCTTTTTTTTTTTTTTTTTTTTTTTCTGAGACGGAGTCTCGCTCTGCCGCCCAGGCTAGAGTGCTGTGGCGTGATCTTGGCTCACTGCAATCTCCGCCTCCTGGGTTCAAGCGATTCTCCTGCCTCAGCCTCTCAAGTAGCTGGGACGACAGGCGCATGCCACTACGCCCAGCTAATTTTTTGTATTTTTAATAGAGATGGGGTTTCATTATGTTAGCCAGGATGGTCTCAATCTCCTGACCTCGTGATCCACCCGCCTTGGCCTCCCAAAGTGCTGGGATTGCAGGCGTGTGCCACCGTGCCCAGCCAGCCTTCCTTCCTTCCTTCCTTTTTTAGACAGGGTCTCACTCTGTTGCACAGGTTAGAGTGCAGTGGCACAAACACAGCTCACTGCAGCCTTGACCTCTTGAGCTCAGGTGATCCTCCTGCCTCAGCCTGCTGAGTAACTGGAACTACAGGCATGCATCACTATTCCTGACTAATTTTATTTTTGTGAGATGGGGTCTCACCATGTTCCCCAGGCTGGTCTTAAACTCCTGGACGCAAGCAATCCTCCCACTTCGGCCTCCCAGAGTGTGGGGATTACATGCATGAGCCACTGCACCCGATCTGTTTATTTTCCTTTACCTCTTCAACTGTTTCTCTTCTGTCCAGCCTCTGAAATGCTAAGTTCCCCAGGGTTTACTCCTAAGCTTACTTCTGTGTATGTTCTCCCTGAGCAGTTTCACTCTCATGGCTTTAAATACTATCTGTAAGCCAGTGGGACTCCAGTGTATATTGTTTGAGCCCACATTTCTAGTCTAAGGTATCTCCAACTCCCTGCTTGGCATTTCTGTTGAGACGTTTTACTAGCATCTCAAATTTAATACCTGTGAGACTGAACTCTTGATTTCCAACCTACTCCCCTACAATTATTTCCTCCTTTACTGTCCTTCTCAGTAAATGGCATTTCTGTCCACTTATTCATATCAAAACCTTAGAGTTGACTGTCTTTCATACCTCCTGCTCTTTTACTCCCTATGTCTAGTCCATCACCAAGTCTTAGCAGCTGTCTCATCTAAGTATCTAGATATTGCCACTCCTGCCTTCTGCATCGTCACCTACCTGGTCCAGACTACCTACCTACCACTATAGCTCTCAACAGGTTTCTGTGCCCACCCCCTCCCCCATTCTAATCCATGCTCTACACAGCAGCTAGAGCCATCTTCTAAAAAACAAATCAGATTATGTCACTGTGTTAATGCCCTCCAAGTATGATGTCAGTTGCTCGAATTATAAAACCCAAAATCTGCATGATCTGACCCTTGCCTACTTATCCAGCCTTATCTTTGACAATCTCTTGGTCTATCACTGTGCTCCAGTTACCCTGACCTTTGCATATGCTGGTCCTTCTGTTTAGAACACTCTTGTCTAGGCAAACTTACTCAGCCTTCGGGTCGCTCCTTTAACCGTCACTTCCTCTAAGGCATTGTCTTCACTCTTAGTGTAGATCAGGTCCTCCTGTTATGTCCCTGTCATTGAACATTATACTTTTATATTTGTACAGTTCTTTTGTTTATTTCTTTGGTATCTGATTTCTATTCTAGATGGTAAGCTCCAAGAGGACAGGGACCGTGTTTGTTTTGCTTATCATTGTACCCTAGCACCCAACAGTGATGGCACATGGTAGGCACTCAAATACTGGTTTCTTCCACTTTCTATGGTTTATTCTGTTCCTTTTTAAATGCAAAAGGCTCCATTTCTTTTGTTTTGTTTTGTTTTGAGACAGGATCTCACTCTGTTGCCCAGGCTGGAGTGCAGTGGCATGATCATGGCTCACCTCAGCCTCAACCTCCTGGGCTCAGGTTGATTCTCCCACCTTGGCCTCCTAGGGATTACAGTCCCTCCTTGGGACTACCGGCATGCACCACCATACCCAGCTAACTTTTGTTATTTTTTGTAGAGGTGGGGTTTCACCATGTTGCCCAAGCTGGTCTTGAACTCCTAGGCTCAAGCAATTCACCCTCCTTGGTCTCCCAAAGTGCTGGGGTTACAGGCATGAGCCACTGTGCCTGGCCTTCCATTTTGTTTGTTTAAAATAGATTTTACTTTTTTAGATCAGTTTCAGGTTCACAGCAAAATTGAGCAGAATGTGCAGAGATTTCCCATATGCTTCCTCCTCCCACACCTGCACAACCTCCTGTCAAAATCCTGCACCAGAGTAGTATGTTTGTTATAACTGATGAACCTACATTGACACATCATTATCACCCAGAGTCCATAGTTTAGTGTTCTTAATACTGTGTATTCCATGGAATTTTTTTTTTTTTTTTTTTTTTGAGACGGAGTTTCACTCTTGTTGCCCAGGCTAGAGCTCAATGGCGCCATCTCGGCTCACCGCAACCTACACCTCCCAGGTTCAAGCGGTTCTCCTGCTTCAGCCTCCCAAGTAGCTGGGATTACAGGCATACACCACCACACCCGGCTAATTTTGTATTTTTAGTAGAAACGGCGTTTCTCCACGTTGGTCAGGCTGGTCTCGAACTCCCGACCTCAGGTAATCCACACACCTTGGCCTCCCAAAGTGCTGGGATTACAGGCATGAGCCACCACGCCCAGCCTATTCTATGGATTTTGACAAATGTGTAATGACATGTATCCGCCATTGTAGTATCACACAGAGTAGTTTCACTGTCCTAAAAATTCTCTGTGCTTCACCTATTCATCTTTCCCTCCCCCTTAACCCCTGGCAGCCCCTGATTCTTTTCCTGTCTATGGTTTTGTCTCCTCCAGAATGTTATATGGTGGGATCATTAATGTAGCCTTTTTAGATTGGCTTTCTCCACTTAAGCTTTTAAGCTTCCTCTATATCTTTTTATGGCTTAGTAGCTTATTTCTTTTTGTGCTGAATAATATTTTGTTTTCTGGACATACCACAGTTCATCCATTCACCTCCTGAAGGAAGTCTTGGTTGCTTCAAAGTTTTGGCAATTATGAATAAAGCTATCATACACATCTGTATACAGGTTTTTGTGTAGATATAAGTTTCAGTTTATCTGGGTAAATACCAAGAAGCGTGATTGCTGGATTGTGTGGTAAGAGTATTTTTAGCTTTCTAAGAAACTGCCCAACTGTGTCTCAAAGTGGGTGTACCATTTTGCATTCCCATCAGCAGTGAATGAGCTTCTGTTGCTCCACATCCTCACCAGCATTTGGTATTGTTAGTGCTTTGGATTTTGGCCATGTTCCTTTAACTGAAATTTTTATTTAGCTAATTATAGATTCACAGGAAGTTGAAAGAAAGCAATGTCATGTACACTTTGTCCAGTTTCCCTATGGTAACAGCATATACAGGTATAGTATGCTGTCATACCTGGATATTGATGTTGACATCATCCACTGATCCTACTTAGATTTCTTCCTCAGTTTTACATGTACTCATTTGTGTGTGTTCTGTTTTTAAGCCATTTTAGTTTTACGTTGAACACATTTTTCGAAATTCTTATTACTTAATAAATGCATTCGAGGCTATAGCGTTTTCCCTGGATCTCACTTTTGCTGTACCCCACAAGTTCTGATGTGTAGTGGTTTCATTGTTGGCTAGTACTAAACATTTTATAATTTCAGTTTTAATTGCTTCTTCAACTCATGGGTTGTTAAAAGTATTTTTTGGTTCCCAAATATGTGGGTTTTATCTCTTTTCCAGTATTATTTTATAGCTTGATTACATTGTAGTTGGGAAACGAGCATGGTATCAATTCTCTGAAATTTAAGATATTCTTTGTGTTGGCCTTATGTGTGATTAGTTTCTATAAATGTTCCATGTGTGCTTGGGGAGAATGTATGTTAATCCATTTCATTATAAGGATTAATGATACATTTGGATCTATTTCTGCCCTCTTTTTTTGTTTTGTTTTTTAATTTTTATTTATTTATTTATTTATTTATTATTATTTTTTGAGACAGAGTTTCGCTCTTGTTGCCCAGGCTGGAGTGCAATGGCACAATCTCGGCGCACTGCAACCTCCGCCTCCCGGGTTCAAGAGATTCTCCTGCCTCAGCCTCCTGAGTAGCTGGGATTACAGGCATGCACCGCCACACCCAGCTAATTTTGTATTTTTGTTTGTTTGTTTATTTTTTTTGAGACAGAGTCTCGCTCTGTCGCTCAGGCTAGAGTGCAGTGGCACGATCTTGGCTCATTACGAGCTCCGCCTCCTGGGTTCATGCCATTCTCCTGCCTCAGCCTCCCAAGTAGCTGGGACTACAGGCGCCTGCCACAACGCCTGGCTAATTTTTTGTATTTTTAGTAGAGAACGGGGTTTCTCCATGTTGGTCAGGCTGGTCTCGATCTCCTGACCTCAGGTGATCCACCCACCTCGGCCTCCCAAAGTGCTGAGATTACAGGCATGAGCCACCGTGCCCAGCCCTGTTTGTTTTTGAGATGGAACCTCTCTCTGTCACCCAGGCTGGAGTGCAGTGGCATGATTTCTGCTCACTGTAACCTCTGCCTCCCGGGCTCAAGCAACCCTCCCGCCTCAGCCTCCCAAGTACCTGGGATTACAAGCATGCACTACCACACTCGGCTAATTTTTGTATTTTTAGTAGAGACGGGATTTCACCATGTTGGCCAGGCTGGTCTTGAACTCCTGACTTCAAGTGATCTACCCGCCTCAGCCTCCCAAAGTGCTAGGATTACAAGTGTGAGCCACAGTGCCTGGTCGTGCCCTCTTATTTTGGATTTTCAATTTAACTATACTTTTCTTGTTTTCTCTTTTTCTGTCTTGTATTGATTTGATCGAGTTTTATTTATTTAGCCTTTATCTCCTTTGCTGGTCTAGAAATTATACTTTTCTGTTTTTATTCTTCTATTGGTTACTTTTAGATTGTAATTTATATTCTTTTTACACTACAGGCATATCTCAGAGATATTGCAGGTTCAGTTCCAGACCACCACAATAAAGCAATATTGCAATAAAATAAGTCATACATTTTTTGTTTCCTGTATAAAAATTATGTTTATTCTCTGGTCTATTAAGTATACAGTAGCTTTCATTATACCTAAAAAAAACAACAATGTACATACCTTAACTAAAATGTTTTATTGCTCTTGAATGTTCCCAGCACAAAGAAATGGTAGATGTTTGTGGTGATGGAGATGCTAATTACCCTGATCTGATCACTATACATAATATGTATGAAAACAACTCTGTGTACCTCATTAATATATATAATTATTATTTGTCAATTAAAATTAAAGTAATACTTTATTACAAGAAAAACAATAACAAGTATCTGAGCCTTCAGCGAGTTGTAATCTTTTTGTTGATAGAAAGTCCTGCCTTGATGTTGATGGCTTCTGACTGATCTAGGTGCTGGGTACTGAAGGTTGGAGTGGCTGTGGCAATTTCATAGAATAAGACAACAGTGAAGCTTGCTACGATTGACTCTTTTTTTTTTTCTTTTTTGAAGCAGGGTCTCACTCTTTCACCCAGGGTGGAGTGCAGTGACGCAATCACAGCTCACTGCAGCCTCGACCTGTTGGGCTCATGTGATTCTCCCACCTCAGCCTTTTGAGTAGCTGGGGCCATGGGCATGTGTCACCATGCCCAACTAATTTTTAAAAATCTTTTGTAGAAACAGGGTCTCACTGTGTTGCCTAAGCTGGTCTCAAAACTCCTGGTTCAAGCAATCCTCCTGCCTCAGCTTCCCAAAGTGCTGGGATTACAGGCATGAGCCACCATGCCTGGCCCCAGTTGCTATTTTGACTTCCTCCCATGAATCATGAAATATTCTTGATGACACCTAGAACAGTGAATCCTTTCCAGAAGGTTTCCAGTTTGCTTTGCCCGGATCCATAAGAGGAATCCCTGTCTATGGCAGCTGTAGCCTTATGAGCTGTATTTCTTTCTTTCTTTTTTTTTTTTTTTTTTGAGACGGAATCTCACCTTGTTGCCCAGGCTGGAGTGCAGTGGCACGATCTCCGCTCACTGCAAGCTCCGCCTCCCAGGTTCATGCCATTCTCCTGCCTCAGCCTCCCGAGTAGCTGGGACTACAGGCGCCCACCAGCATGCCCGGCTAATTTTTTGGTATTTTTAGTAGAGACGGGGTTTCACCATGTTAGCCGGGATGGTCTCGATCTCCTGACCTTCTGATCTGCCCGCCTCGGCCTCCGAAGGTGCTGGGATTACAGGCTTGAGCCACCGCGCCCGGCTATCTGGGCTTTCAACATGCCTTCCTCACTAAGCTTAATAATTTCTAGCTTTTGATTTAAAGTGAGAGACATACAACTCTTCCTTTCATTTGAATACTTAGAGGTCATTGCAAGGTTACTAATTGGCCTAATTTCAGTATGGTTGTGTCCAAGAGAGTAGGGAGGCCCAAGAAGAGGGAGAAAGATGGAGGAACAGCTAGGGTGGTTGGTGGAGCAGTCAGAACACATACAACATTTATCAGTGAAGTTTGATATCTTATATGGGTGTGATTCTAGGCTCTCCAAAGCAATTACAATGGTAACATCAAAGATGACTGATCACAGATCACCGTAACAGATGTAATAATTTTTTTAAGTGTGAAATACTACGAGAATTACCAGTATGTGACAGAAACACAAAGTGAGCACGTGCTGTTAGAAATTAGGTGTGCTGTGCTTTCAAACATTGGTACCTTAGAAATTCTAGTTTTAACATCTACCTCTCCAATCCTATTTGCCAGTTTATAGTGGCCAGTATTTTAGTTCTAATTTGTTTTAACCCGTCCCCAAATTAGTTTTTTTCCCCTCACAGTTATTATTTATTTAGACTTACGAAGTTTATCCATTTCTTTTCTCACCATTACTTGATCCTACTCATTCCCTCTGGGCTCACTTTCCTTTTCCTTTTTTCTTTCTTTCTTTTTTTTTTTTTTGAGACAGAGTCTCACTCTGTTGCCCAGGCTGGAGTGCAGAGGTGCAATCTCGGCTCACTGCAACCTCCGCCTGCCAGGTTCAAGCGATTCTCCTGCCTCAGCCTCCTGAGTAGCTGGGGCTACAGGCGTGTGCCACCATGCCCAGCTAATTTTTGTATTTTTTTAGTAGAGACAGGGTTTCACCATATTGGCCAGGCTGGTCTCGAACTCCTGACCTCGTGATCCACCTGCTTCGGCCTCCCAAAGTGCTAGGATTACAGACGTGAGCCAGCATGCACAGCCTCCTTTTTCTTTATTTACTAACTTTTTTTAGCAGAGACTTATATGTAATAAAAGTCTTGGCCAGGCATGGTGGCTCATACCTATAATTCCAGCACTTTCGGAGGCCAACGCAGGTGGATTGCTTGAGCCCAGGAGCTCAAGACCAGCCTGAGCAACATGATGAAACCCTGTCTCTACCGAAAAAAAAAAAAAAAAAAAAAAAAAATTTAGCCAGATAGGGTGGTACCTGCCTGTAGTCCCAGCTACTTGGGAGGCTGAGGTGGGAGGATCACTTGAGCCCAAGAGATGGAGGCTGCAGTGAGCTATGATGGTGCCATGCACTCCAGCCTGGATGAGAGTGAGACCCTGTCTCAAAAAAAAAAAAATTGTGGTATGTTTGAAACTTTCAAAAAATCTTTTTATTTTGCCCTCACTTTTGTACAGTTGTTCATAGCTTTAGATTCTATGTTGACCATTATTTTTTTCTTCACCCTTAATGATAAGATTTCATTGCCTCCTAGCAACTGTTTTTGCTGTTGAGAAATCTAGTGTCAGTCTGTTAATCTTTTTCTAGCTTTTTATTTAAAGTGAGAGACATACAACTCTTCCTTTCGCTTGAATACTTAGAGGCCATTGCAAGGTTATTATTGGCCTAATTTCAATATGGTTGTGTCCAAGGGAGTAGGGAGGATCTTTTTCTCTCTTGTAGCTTTTAAGATTTTTTCTTTTTGACTCTGCTATTCTGCACTTTAATTACAGTATTCTAGGTTTCGACTTACTTTTTTTTTTTTTTTTTTTTTTTTGAGATGGAGTCTCACTCTGTCGCCCAGGCTGGAGTGCAGTGGCATGATCTCAGCTCACTGCAAGCACTGCCTTCAGGGTTCATGCCATTCTCCCGCCTCAGCTTCCTGGGTAGCTGGGACTACAGGCGCCCGCCACCACACCTGGCTAATTTTTTGTATTTTTAGTAGAGACAGGGTTTCACTGTGTTAGCCAGGATGGTCTCGATCTCCTGACCTCATGATCCGCCCACCTCGGCCTCCCAAAGTGCTGGGATTACAGGCGTGAGCCACGCGCCCGGCCTTTCAACTTACTTTTATTCCACTTGGGTCTCTGTCTGCTCCTTCAATCTGGTTTGTGTCTTTTTTTTTTTTTTTTTTTTTTGGTTACTATTTTTTCTTAACCAGTATTCTAATAGAAGTATTTGAACCTTCTCATTCAGTCTCCTGTGCGTCTTTTCTTTTAAAATCTTATGTATTTATATCATTCTCCTGCATTCTGGATTATTTTCACATTTAATTTTCTAATTTCTAATTCTGTCTTCAGCTCTATCTGTTCTGCTTTATGGCTCTTTAAAAAATGGTTTGTCATACTTATTGTGTTTGTTTATAAATTTTTTGGCATTTAAAAATCTGCCTGTTTTTACTTTATGGTTTCTATTCCTTCAGCTCTTTGAACATCTTTGACTTTTTAAAACTTTATATTGGAATTGCTAAAACTCATTTATGGAAATTTCATACATACAAAAAAAAAGAATAGTAATGAACCATCTGTGTTCTTTAATCAGCTTTGAACAAGTATCAACAGTCTGCCATTCTTTTTAAACATGCTTATTTTAAAGATGCTTTTAGAGTCTATTATTATCTCTAATTCTTGGGGTGCAAGTTCTTCCTGTGTCATGTTACTGTCCCTTAAGATGGTTTATTTCCTCTTGGTTTGTTTTTGTTTTTTTTCCAGTGTAAATTCATTTTGAGTGGGGATTTGTTTCTGTAGGAATCCCATGTGCCTTGGATGGTGGAAGCATTCCTAAGGGCAGTTTTGTTTTTCCCTCTGCTGGGGCTGCACAAGTTTAGCTCGTTGCATTGGTTTGGGTAGTGTGAATTTGAAGCCTACATCTGTGCCTAGTGAGAGCCCCTCAATATGAGTCCCCTGCCAGATGGCACGGTTCCTTGCAGCTTCGCCAGGCTGGTGGGCAGTGTTTTTAGGCCCAGTTTATGGCGGGTAGTGAATGTAGTCTCTCATGGCCTCTGGCTTTATGCAGTTATTTCTGTTCTGGTTCCTGGCATGCAGGGGCCTACAGCCTGGACTCCCTTCTCTTGGGGTTGATTCAGTCTCCAGCTCTCAGTTCAGCACTCGGCTCTTAAGAACCCTATTCGGGTCATGTTCTCCCTTGAGCCCTTCAGCTTTGCCACTTGCTCACTGATTGCTACCATTTTGTTTCTGCTGCTGTGGACTCTGCTTTCTTTCTGGGTTTCAAGCTCAGCTATGTATGCAACGGGTAGAGTGTTAAATGTTATCCAGCTTTTCTATGTGAGGTTTTCTTTGGGGAAGAAGCAAGGGAGATGGTGGAGTTCCTTCACATCAGACTATCCTCACTCACAGTTTTGTTTGCTTGTTTTCTTGTTTTTGTTTTTTAATAACTAAGACTTTTTGACCTCTTATGTGCCAAGTACCTTATTTCATTTCATTGTGTGAGGCAGGTCCTAATATTATCCCCTTTATGTGTTTGTTTTATTTACAGATGAGGGAAAAGGTCAAGTGGGAAGCTTGTGGTCTCACAGTTGGGAAGCTGGCTAGTGAACCCAGGTGGTCTGACTTCTAGCTCCATACTCCCTCTTGCTCCCTTCCAGATAGAACAGGAGAAAAATAATCTTTCCTTAGTGGTTTTATTACTCTGCAAATGACTTTTACTTATTTTTTCTGATTGTCAAGGTAATGCAGGCTCATTTTAGAAAACATGGAAAATATAAAAATTTGTAAAGAAGAAAATACAATCACTACAGCCACGTAACTTAGATTTAATATAACTATAAACATTTGTTGTACTTGCGTTTTGAAGAAAAATGCCTACTATAGATACAGTTTTAAATTTTATATACAGGCTGGGTGCCGTGGCTCACACCTGTAACTCCAGTACTTTGGAAGGCCAAGGCAGGTGGATCGCTTGAGCCCAGGAGTTTGAGACCAGCCTAGGCAACATGGCGAAACCCTGTCTCTACTAAAAAAAAAAAAAAAAAAAACACACACACACACAAAAATTAGCCGGAGTGGTGGCACACACCTGTAATCCCAGCTACTCAGGAAGCTGAGGCAGGAGAATCACTTGAATCTGGGAGATGGAGATTGCAGTGAGCCATGATTGCACCACTGCACTCCAGCCTGGGCAACAGCAAGACTGTCTCAAAAAAAAAAAAAAAAATTTATATACAATTTTGTGCTTAACTTTTATCACCTAACAGGCCTTGAGCAATTTAAAGTATTACTTTAAAATATTTTAGTTTTCAAAGTATATTACAGAAGTAATAATAACTCAAATAATTTTAGAAATTTGGAAATGTATGAAATAAAAGTCTGACTCTTCAGGTGTAATTGTTAACAGTTTGGTCTACACCTTCTTGGAGCTTTTTCTTTTCACAAATATATTTTGTCTGTTCTGCATATTGTTCTACCACTTGCTTTTGTACTCTGCTCTGGCAGTCCTCCATGAGTGTTCATGAAGATCTATTTTTCGTGTTTTTATAATTATTTATTTAAAATCACATAAGCGGTATGAATAGGTGCTCATGAAAATTAAAACAATATGGAAAAATACAGAGTAAAAATTTGTAGTTAAAAAAATACCATGGTGTCCTGTTGCCTGTCCTGCGTCCTTACACCTCACAAGTAGGAGTGAATCAGCTTCTAGGACTGTTTCTGTGTATTTACTGACTGAAGTGTGCAGTCACAGAACATGTGAGTGTGAATGTACTTGTGTATGTGTGTGTAGTATGTGTAACCCTATGCCCTGGTATATGTATTTCTGTGGTGGGATAGATTATTATAGATGTTGATTAGGTATCTATGTATATGTTAGCTTTTCAATATATACTGTTAATTACCCTCAAAGATATTACTCCGCTTTGCTACCGGTGATATATTTTCCCAAACCCTTGTCAACATTGGTTATTATCAGTCCTTTTATTTTTGCTGTCTTTTCATATGTTTATGAAACTCCTGGGCTCAAGCAATCCTTGTGCTTCAGCCTCCCAAAGTGCTGGGATTATAGGTGTGACCCACCGTGCCCAGCCCATAGTTTGTCTTTCAACTTGATGTGTGGTTCTTTAATCAAGTAGGGGTTTAAAATTTTGATGTAGCTAAATTTATTGATTTTTCTCTTTATGGTTTCTGTCATACTTGAGAAGGCCTCTCCCTAAGATTACAAAAAATATTCTCTATTCTTAATACTTTATGGTTGTGTTTTTAATCATAGCTCTTTACTACATCTAGAATGAATGAGAAGGATGAATAGAATGAATAGGAATCAAGTGTGTTTAAAGAGTGTTGCTATTTTTGATGGCTGCATAATGTTTTATCACATGGATAGCACCTTCATGTGTTGCCCATTCCCTTAATGTCAGACATTTAGACTGCTTTAAATTTTTTACTCTTATAAATAAAATTATACTGTATTTCTAGTTATTTCCTTAGGATAGAGTCATAGACCAGAATTACAAGATCAGGAGGAGACTAAGAAAGTGAGGCAGTTATAAGCAGGGACTTAAAGCTGCCCTGCCTGCAATTGATTCCCAACTCCACCATTTGGTCACTTTGTAACCAAGTCACTGGACTTCCTTTTGCCTTGATTTTCTCATCTGAAGAGTAGGGATAATAATAGTACCCACTTCAGAGCACTGTGCTGAGGATTAAATGTCAATACATATAAAATGCTGGAATAGTGCCTGGCAGGTAGTTAGCACAGATAGTCCCTGACTTAAGATGGTTCAGCTCAACTATGTTTCAACCTTATGGTGGTACAAAAGCCATGCACACTCAGTAGAAACTACTTCAAGTACCCATACAACTATTCTGTTTATCCTCTTCCATTGTAGTATTCAGTAAATTACAAGATACTCAACACGTTATTATAAAATAGGCTTTGTATTAAATGATTTTGCCTAATTGTAGGCTAATATATGTCTTCTGAGCATGTTTAAGGTAGGCTAGGTTGCACTCCAGCCCTGGCGACAGAGCAAGACTCTGTCTTTAAAAAAAAAAAAAAAAAAAAGCAGGCTAGGTTAAGCTATGATGTTTAGTAGGCTAGGTGTATTAAATGCGTTTCCGACAACGGTATTTTCTTTTCTTTTCTTTTCTTTTTTTTTTTTTGAGTTGAAGTCTTGCCCTGTCGCCCAGGCTGGAGTGCAATAGCACGATCTTGGCTCCCTGCAACCTCCACCTCCTAGGTTCAAGCAATTCTCCTGCCTCCACCTCCCGAGTAGCTGGGATTACAGGCATCCACCACCACACCCAGCTAATTTTGTATTTTTAGTAGAGACTGGGTTTCACCATGTTGGCCAGGCTAGTCTCGAACTCCTGTCCTCAGGTGATCCGCCCACCTCGGCCTCCCAAAGTGCTGGGATTACAGGCATGAGCCACCATGCCCGGCCCAATATTTTCAACTTCTGGTGAGTATATTGGGTTGTTAATGCCATCATAAGTATTTTTTTGTTTTCTGAGACAGGGTCTCACTGTCTCCCAGGGGGGAATGCAGTGGTGTGATTGCTGCTCACTGCAGCCTGAAACTCCCAGTCTCAACCAATCCTCTCACCACAGCCTCCCAAAGTGCTGGGATTACAGGCACGAGCCACCTCACCTGGTCCCCATCATAAGTTGAAGAGCACGTGTACTCAATTATTAGTTGTTGCTGCTGCTGTTTTTATTGTGATAGGCATTTTAAGGCAAGTGACTTTCCAGAAAGTCATACTATTTTATATTTCCAGTATGGGAATATGGGAGATCCCATTGTACCAACCCTTGTTGTCACTGAAAATTATTCTTTGAAGCTTTGCTAATTTTACATATGAATCGTGGGCCCCTTTTTTAAAAATAAAAATTCTTATGTTTAGCTCTTGGGCCTTAAAATTTACCTGCTATCTTTAGGAAATGACTTATATTGCCTTCTAGACCCCTTTTCTAGCGTTGTCGTTTAGAACTAGCAGCCCACCTTCTTTTAAGTGTGTTCTGATTTTCCCCCAGATTATTCACTTAGCATGTGCTGAGTCTCCTAAGTTTATTCCCGTTGGCTTGTTCTTCAGGTATCAACATTCATTTGAGCCTCGACCACCTGTCAGGCCCTGTGCTTGATGCACCAGCCTCACAGAGGAGTCAATCACTATCCCCGTGTGAGAGAGCCTCAGCCTGGTAGAGGTGGCAGGTGGCATAGGGACAGTTGTCATCAGAGAAGGAATGTGTATACCATAGTAGCACCCCAGGATGGGGGTGTGGACCTGGAGGAAGCCTTAGGAGAAGCTCTGAGAAATCTGTGAATGGAGCTGACTTTTAAACACAAACTGTGACTGTGTTCTGCCTGAGGACACCCAAACTTGTGGAATCCCAAATTTGAAAATAAAGGAGGGATTTTTTAACTTTATAAAGTAACTTATGATAGCAATTTTTAAAAATGTTGTTCTTCCTATACATTTAAAATGTGTTGTTTGGGGGAAAAAAAAAGTTTTATGAAACTTTTGGGCAAGTTTCCCAACCTCTTAGGTCTGTTTCCTTTCTGTCACCAGCGGGTCCATTGAAGTGTTCTTGTGCTGGGCTCTCCAACTCTGACTTTGTGCAACTCTGTGTGGAGCTTCTGTGGTGGGAATGGATGTCAGCAACCATTGTGGAAGTTCAGGTGGTAGCTCAAGGGTTGGAGTAAGCCGTAGTGCTGCCAAGTCAGATTCTGCAGAGAAAAGGAGCTAGGACTTACTTACCTCTGTGGCTCTCAGACTTGGACTTGGCTGGGCCAGTTCATGCCTTGGTATCAGGGTGTCCTCATCACCAACAATGTATTTTAGTTTTTCTGCCACCTTTTGTAGGAACATCTATTTCTGGGAAGTCTTCTTGATCATTGCATGGAGTGATTCTGTGCCTAGTGGAAAGGTGGGACCGCTGCCCTCTCTTCCTCCCCTGCTCTGCCCCCTTTCTACAGCTTAATCAGAGAAATGTCCTTTAGCTCTTTTCCAAGCCACTGAGTTTGAATTGATCTCCGCTGCTAGCAAGAGGTGGGAAGGCTCTTTCTGGTTCCTGCTAAAGTTACCTGACAGCGGAAGGTGTGCATCTGATAATTATAACTCTAGTGTTTCCAAGGCCTGAGCGATTTAGTTAAGAGCACTAATCCTGATCTTATCAAGAGGGTTTTGTAGTCCAACAGTGTTGCTTATAACAGTATCTGTTTTACTTCCTGGGGCTCCCCTCCCCTCTTAGGATTCTCCTGTAATCCTGCCCATTATGCCTTGTGCGTGTCTCATTACCTCCTGAAATAAGTTAAAACTGGTATGAGGGCAAAGAGCGTTTTTTCTTTTCTTCATACCAAGATCTGAGAATTGGATTTTTAACATTACATCATTAATCAGGCCAGTAGTAGAGTAGTCACAAATGTGGTATACGTAATGTCTGCAGAGCCATGGATCTGGCCAATGATAAGATAGTTTATTTGTTGCTTATTAAAAACAACAACAGCCACAGTCAGCCCAAATGCTTTAGTTACATTTTGTATTTTGGAGCAGTTAGTTGCCATCCATGAGCTTGGGATCAGCCCCTTTGAAGTCTAACGATTTTCTTTTTTTTTTTTCTTTTTGAGACAGGGTCTCACTCTGTCACCTGGGCTGGAGTGCAGTGGTTCAATCATGACTCATTGCAGCCTCCATCTTTCAGGCTCAAGCAATCCTCCTATCTCAGCCTCCCAAGTAGCTTGGACTACAGGCACATGCCACCACACCCAGCTAATTTTTTAATTTTTTGGTAGAGATGGGGTTTCACCATGTTGCCAGGCTGGTCTCAAACTCCTGGGCTCAAGTGATCCACCTGCCTCAGCCTCCCAAAGTGCTGAGATTACAGTCATGAGCCACCATGTCCGGCCTGAAGTCTAGTGATTTTCTAATGATTACTTTGAGGTTCAGGTCCTAGGAATTTGCTTAAATCCTTGACCTTGGGATTCATAATCTATTTGATTTATAGAGAATAGACACATTACTGTTCTTTGTCTTTTTTTTTTAATTAATTATTATTTTTTATTTTTTCGAAATAGGGTCTTGCCCTGTTGCCCAGGCTGGAGTGTAGTGGTACAATTGTATCTCACTGCAACCTCAGCCTCCCAGGCTCAAGCGCTCCTCCCACCGCATCCTCCCAAGTAGCTGGGACTATAGGCATGTGCCACCATGCCCAGCTAATTTTTTTATTTTTTTAATTTTGTAGAGATGGAGTCTCCATATGTTTCCTAGGCTGGTCTCAAACTCCCGGGCTTAAGCAGTCCTTCCACCTCAGCCTCCTAAAGTGCTGGGATTACAGGTGTGAGCCACCGCACCCTGTTCTGTGTCTTCAGAGAACTCTCAAGAATCTCTATAAAAGTTGTCAGTATGCACAATGGCAATTTAAGGACAGGGCAGTTTCTGAGAGGTTCCAAAATATCAGGAACCCAAGTGAAGACTTGTTAGCTCAGCCCCTGGGCTTTAAACCCCAAGGAAGGGTTAACCCTTGCCTTGGGGAGGAATGAGGTATGGGAACTAAAATTGCTTTGGACATCTGAGCTGTGCTTTAATAAGATATTCCAGGTGGTCAAGGAGTAATCCTAAAATAGCCTAGATACTTAATTGCTTTTAAAGTCAGGCGCTTCTGTCTCTGGGGAAGTGCAGCTCTAAGGAATGCAGAGCTGGCTCCTAAGATCTTAGAGGCATGGTCTGGTTGTTTTTTTTTTTTTTTTTTAATCCCAGTAAAAAGAAAAGGCCCAAGGTAGCCTTCTTGGATCAGGAGACCTTTGTTAAATCTACCTCTTTCTTCTCATTGGAAGATGGGCAGTAAGCCATTGGCTTCTCCTGCTGCCAGGTGCCATAACCTGGCTTCTTCCAGGGCTGTGAGATTGGTGTTGTCACCCCACTTCACTAGGCAGTGGTCTGTTTTCATTAGTGCTTAAAGGCTTCCTGCTTGATCCCCTGTCCAGCCTCTGTTTGCATCAGAACATACCTTTCTCACTATAAGAATTCAGATTAATCCTTCTCTTTCTCTTTCATCCCCTCAATCCAGATCCAGTTGATTCTCCATTTATGGCACTGATTTCTCCCTCATTCTGCTACTCTCCGTCTCCCCCAGTCCCACATTCTCAGCTTGGGCTACTGCACAGCCACCTACCCCCAGTGCAGGCTTTCCCTCTCAGATTTTCAATACCATTTACAAAATCTGTCAGCATTACAAGTCATTACTGAGGGGCATTAAAAATGTTTTTGATTAAATGAAAAATCATACTACTCTCTTACTTGTAATTGAAAGACTAAATAGGCCAGGCGCAGTGGCTCACACCTGTAATCCCAGCACTTGGGGAGGCTGAGACGGGCAGATCACCTGAGGTCAGGAGTTCAAGACCAGCCTGGCCAACATGGTGAAACCCGTCTCTACTAAAAAAAAAAATACAAAAATTAGCTGGGCATGATGGCGCATGCCTGTAATCCCAGCTACTCAGGAGGCTGAGGCACCAGAATCACTTAAACCAGGGAGGCGGAGGTTGTAGTGAGCCCAGATTACACCACTGCACTCCAGCCCAGGTGACAGAGTGAGACTCTGTCTCAAAAAAAAAAAAAAAGAGACTAAATAAATTTTGTGAAGGTGTCCGTTCTATGAGAAATTCTCTATGATTTCAGTGCAGCCTGGTTCCAAATCTTCATTGTAGGGTGGAAAGCAAATGATAAGTCGTGACAAATGGTTCAGATTAATCTAGAAAATAATATAATTTTTAAATTAAAAAAATGAGCATAATTGCATTTTGTAATTGTTTGTCTCTCTCTCTCTCCATTAGACAGTAAGCTCCATGAGGTGATCATCTGTCTTGTTCCTTTTCCTTCAGAACCTTTTACCATAACTGGTAAATTCTAGGTGATCAAGTGTTTGTACATGAATGAATATAATGGAAAAAAAAGGAAAAGTGAAAATCCCCCAGTTCCAATCCGATTAGGTGTCTGTGTACATTTGTATGTTTCTGTTATTTTTTTTCCAACAAAAATGGGCCACTAAAGCAGTCTAAAACATTGATTTAATCATGTGCTTTCCTGTCCAGAAAACATCTACTGCCTCCCCACTGTTCACAGTTCAGAGTTTAAATTTCCTTCTGGTATTCAAGGCATCTCACAGCCCCTTTCAACTTTAACTATTCAGACTTTCTGTCCTTATATCCTCCCTGTCAAAACATGCCTTGTTTATCCCCGACTCCATGCTCATTTAGACTGCAAATCTCCCTTCAACCCATTCTTCAAGGCCAGCTTAACCTCCACCTCTAAGCCACCCAGCCTTTTCTTCTACCTCCTGAGTACCTTGGGTTTTCCTATTTGTTGTCTTGCTATTATTATATGCTATATGTGTTCAGTTTGTTTTTCCAACTTCATGGTAAGACTCCCAGTGGTGGGAACAATTTTTTTTTTTTTTTTTTTTTTTTAGTGGTATTCTCAGCAGCTTGCACAATGCCCTACCTGGGGTAGGTTCTCAGGAAATCTGTGTTGAATAAACTTGTCATCAGGTCTTTGCTTCTCAGGACAGAAAGGGCCCCTAGAGACCATCTCATCCACCCTGTCTCATGTTGGATTCCACGCCATGACATGCCATACAGATAGTCATCCAGAGACAGGAAGTTGCCCACCTCCTGGGAAGCTCACTCCATTACCAGGCAGTTCTAATTGTTTTAAAAAGTCCTTCTGTAGACCTGAAATCTTCCTCAGGGTAACTTCTGCCTATCACACTAGTTGTGCCCTCTGGGGCTTTAGAAAGAAAGGAGGAAAAAGCCTAGTTTCTCTTCACTCACTACCTTTAGATTTTCAAAGATAGTCTGTTTATTTCCCCTGTGTGCTGTTGAAATGGGTTCCAGGGTTGAGATGCTGGAGAAGCACTATTCTAATTTTGAGTAGCAGTCAGGTCAGACCTTGATTCATTATTTTTGAAGGCCTGTGTGTGCATGTCACAGTGTAAGCTGCCATCTTCCTCTGGTCCATTCAGAGGTGTAGCCCTCTTCTCTTTTTCTCCTCTCCCCTGATCCTCTGTCTTCTGGGGGAAGATGGGCCCTTTCTACTGGAATGGTCTATTTTGGAGGGAGGGGTAAAAAGTTAGCAATTCTTATTTCAGTAGCGCCAGATAACTCTCCTGGGCAAGCATTGTGTGAGGGCTGCTTTTTGTTTGGCTAAAGTGCCCAGGTGAAGCCATGAGATAAAGCAAGGATAAAAGAGTCTCCCATTGATAGGAGCTGCCCCGTGCCACGACATGGGCATTTCAGGCATCTCTGGACAGAGGATTTTATTCTGACTTCCTTTTCTTCCTTTCTCCCTTCCTGATCTCCTTACCCAGAACACTTCGTGTTATTCTTTCAAACTACAAGTCAGTATGGTGTAACAGCGAGAGCCAGACATACCTAGGTTTACATCCTGGCACTGTCACTAAGAAGCTCTGAGACCCTGAGCAGGTTATTTGAGCTCTTTGAGCCATTGTTTTCCCATTTCTAAAATAACCACTTCTACATTATAGAATTAAGTGAGAAAATGCTTATAAGGCTCCTGGTACAATCCTTAGTATGCAGAAGGCACACAAACACTAGCTTCCTGCTACCTTTTCTCTTTCCCCCAACCTTCTTTTCCTGGGGAAAATTAGCTGTATGTGGGTATAGTAGCCAAAGCTAGTCTTGGGTGTGTATTTGGGAGCAAACTATCAGTTTCCTGTGAGCTCCTGGAGAGATCAAAGATGTTAAAAGACAGTTCTCAAGTAGGAGAGGCTGAGAAGGCTGTAAATGGCAGTAAGTGGCCACTCTGGCTACTGTTGACTTCCCACACACATTTCTGGGCTATATAATACTGCTGCCTGCTGCTGATGGTGTAACAAAGCCTGTTCCCTGGGCAGGTTAAACTTGCATGCAGCAACCCTTCAACTGAAATGCTTTCCTCATCAACCTCTTTTGATCCCTAAAATGTTGAGCTGTCTCTTTTTGGGTTTGTTTTCCCCACACTCCATCTGCCTCTGCTGTTCCCTGCTTCTTCCACCATTACAGTCTCAGTCAGCCACAGTCAGCATCTGAGAAAAAATTATTTCTGGGCTGATAATTTTCTAGTAGTCACACCCATACCCTATTGATAGGCCAAGAAACCTGCTGCACACAAACTTGAATTGCATAAGTGAGCCATGTTTTACAGCAGTTGATCAGAGTTAAGAACCAAGAAAATAACTGGTTAAGCCTGTAACCCACCCAATGAAAGGGGGAGGGGAAGACGGAGGAGCTGTGGGGTTGGAGGTCCCACAGGGGAGCCCATCTCTGTCTTTTAGCAGATATATCGGTGCTCCCTCTTCTTTATTATTATTATTATTATTATTTTTTTTTTTTTTTGGTAGAGATGGAGTCTCCCTGACCAGCCTGGCCAACATGGCAAAACCCCATCTCTACCAAAAATACAAAAATTAGCCGGGCGTACTGGCATGTACCTGTAGTCCCAGCTACTCAGGAGGCTGACGCAGGAGAATCGCCTGAACCTAAGAGGCGGAGGTCGCAGTGACCTGAGATCATGCCACTGCACTCCAGCCTACACGATAGAGCAAGACTCTGTCTCAAAAAAAAAAAAAAAAAAAAAAGAGACAGTCTTCCTATATTGCTCAGGTTGGTCTTAAAGTGCTGGAATTACAGGCAAGAGCCACCATGCCCAGCTGGTCAGTGCTTTCTATGTGCTCAGGGCTGGAGATACCCAGACGAGTAACTGAACACAGGTGGTAGAGCCCAGAGGAGAAAGGTGTTGAATCTGCCTGGTGGGCAGAGGCAGGAGGCTCTGCTAGACTGCGAAAGGCAGGCAGGGCTCAGGAATTACTCTCACCTCAGCCAGAAAATCCTGTGAAGTGGGACCAAAGTTTAACTGCCTTAAGACAAAGAATGGAATGCACGTTGGACATTTTTACATCAACCCCAGCTGAATTGACCATCCTTGCCTTGGAGCTGGACGAAAGAAAATACCTCCTCTCTGGGCAACTATTTTCCCCACATTTTCTTTAAATAGAGTAACTGACAGTTCCTATCTGTGGAATGGGTCCAACAGTGGCATTACTCAAAGAGTTCAGTGTCTCATTTCTTTCCTGCTCTGGCAAGTCTTCCTGACCTCTGTGGTCACCAAGCTGGAGGCATTTTAAGCTAAGTGGGTCACACTTAGTGGGCTCTGTGCAAGGCCTCACCATCTGACTGTCAGATTCTCTTGCAGGTTGGACAAAGCTGGAGAAGCCAAGAGGACCCTACCAGCCCCAGCCCCCATCCTGCCAAGGCATTCTCCATGTGTGGAGCCGAGCGCTCACACTTGGGTGTTTATTTTCACACATAGTCACATAGTGGTCACAGTAGCGTGCTTGTTTTCACACTGCTGTCCTTCTGTGGAAAGCCCTGTCTGACTTTTTAGGTTGTGGATTCCACCCTTTCCACCCAACTGAGTGTTAAATAGTTTTTGAGTGAGCATTCAGAGTGCTTGGAAGTTACTATAATTAGCACAAAAAAAAAAAAAAAATGGTGTTTTCATCTCTCTTGGTGACTGATAGAGAAAGAATCCTTCTGTGAATGAGATCAGCTTCAGAGCTCTCGCCAGAGAATTGGGAATTGAGCTGCCGCAGTAAACAGCTGACATAACAGAAGCGGCAATGATCCCCCATTAAATGTCTTTCAACTGATAGGGGCTCCTGGGATAATTGACTTTCCAGCAGGAATTACTGGCTCAAACAAAATCACTGGGCATTAGGGCAACCTACTGCATCCTTTGAAAGGGGGAATGTAACTCTGTCTGGTTTTGCTGACCTGACAGGCATAATTCATCTTGATTATTCATTGTGCTAGTTGCCACCAGATGACACCAGATTTCTGGTGACTGTAATTACAATGTGGGATGAGCTTTAACTTTTTTTTCTTTTTAAACAATGTTCCTCCCACTTGGCTGTTGGCTCCCCTGAGCTGAAGGTGCTGTAGGAAGGGATCCAACAATGTTTGCCTTGAGAGATGATGAGTGCATGGTCAGATAGCATTTACCAAGCACTTCCATACACACATCTTTTACTAGATAAGCAGGGAAACAATTTGATGTAGTCTGTTTCATTTTAACTGACAGAGTGTCACTTCTTAGTTATACTTATGTCACTGTGTGCCAGATTGCTGCTATCAGAAAGTGGGTCTTCATCTCAGAGCCCACTGTGAATAGGGGAAGCAAAGTTGGCCCCAAAATATAACTGCATAATGCCTTCTGCTTTCAGACAAGCTTTATTAAAGGGGCAGGTGGAAGAGAGTGGAATTCAACCAAGCTTTTATTTCGTTGACATGGTTTTAGAAGAAGATTCCTGAGTAGTCCAAAGAATGTTCTCCCAAGAAACCACTGCTCCCCAGCCCCACATGTCCTTTCCTCACCACATACACACCCCAGCCAGCTGGGTGGCATGGTACGCATGCGCCTGTGGTCCTGTGGGAGAAATGAATATGACAGGTTCAGTGTGTCCAGGCCACTGGGACCTCCACTGACCAGTGGGTCGGGGTGAACAAGAGAGTTATACTGTGAGAGTTCATACCCTCACTAGCACAAAGACTTTTTGACCCCCCTGTAAGGTATGTGTATGTTTTTTGAAGAGGTGCTTAATTGGTGTGCCAGGCAATGTGCTATGTGCCTGATGACAAAGATAAATAAGACACCTTTCCTTTCAAGGAGCTTACCATATGGTGAGGATGACAGATACTTCCCAAGTAATATGTTAAAATCTAAGCTAGAAGTGGACAGAGATTGCTTTTAGAGGGTTGAAGGGAAGGCTTCCCGCTGAAGAGATAACTGATTGGAGGAATAAGAGTTACTGGACTTGGCTGGGCGCAGTGGCTCATGCCTGTAATCCCAGCACTTTGGGAGGCCAAGGTGGGCGGATCACCTGAGGTCAGGAGTTCGAGACCAGCCTGGCCAGCATGGTGAAACCCCATCTCTACTAAAAATACAAAACAAAAATTAGCCGGGCGTGGTCACGCACACCTGTAATCCCAGCTACTCAGGAGGTTGAGGCAGGAGAATCACTTGAACCTGGGAGGCAGAGGTTGCAGTGAGCCGAGATCGTGCCATTGCATTCCAGCTTGGGCAACAAGAGCAAAACTCCATCTCAGAAAAAGAAAAAAAAAAAAAGTTACTGGACTGATTAAGGATAGGAAGCAAGTTTAAAGAATATTTGCCATCCCTTCCTATTTAGTTGAATGGTGTTGCTTCAACCCAATCAATTAAGTTGGGCTTAGATTTTCACTGTTTCTCTAATAAAAATGAACTCTCGCCCTAGTGGCACAGAGTCTGTACCTTGGGAACAATCTCAGGCCATGGTGGCCCTCATATCACCATGAGTTCTTGCCATGCGGCTTAGGGTTTTGAATGGTGAGGCTTGGCTAAGAGACCAACTTCAGGATGTATGTCCTGCTCGCTTTGACCCTTATCACTTACAGTGTTGTATAGGAAACCAGGCGAGGTGTCTTCCCAGTCTGCAGGAAAGTGGTGCATCTCAGAGTGATGGCTTCTGGCGATCAGCCGGGAATGAGCCCCTTCTAAGCAACGTGGGCCTTTGTGTCCTCCTCTTCCAGGATTATCAAGTATAAATGACACCCACGACACCTACCCTTCTCCAACAAATGGAGATGATTCTTCCACCCGATTCCCTCTTTATTTTGGAACCAAATCAAAAGCAAAAAAAAAAAAGATGTCCCTGTAAGGGTGGCAGAATTAGTCTGAGTTGTCTTTTATAGTATGAGTGAGGATAGCACAATTGCTAAGCATCTTCATCTTTGCCCTAAATGATTGCCTTGCCCTCTGTCCTAACTCTTTCTCTTCCTTTGCCCCTCTCAACTTTGTGTTTTGTTCCCTTTTAGAATGGTGGTTTGGCCTGGAGTGATGATGCAGATGGAGGCCGGGGAAGAGAGATCTCTCGAGATTTTGCCAAGGTCTGTAATACTTCCTTTGTGATACAGATAGGGGCAGTTCTGCAGTGGCTTGTTACAGCTGATTCCCAAGAAATAAGGACCAAGGTAGCTAGTGAGTTGCATTTGTAGTGATTCAGATGGTCATAGTATATCTGGTATAAGACTTCAGCAAGATGGAATTTTTCATTGTGTGTTTTTCTTGGGGGATTGGGATTGCAGCTGTATGAA
This sequence comes from Pan troglodytes, assembly GCF_028858775.2. Taxonomy (NCBI): domain Eukaryota; kingdom Metazoa; phylum Chordata; class Mammalia; order Primates; family Hominidae; genus Pan; species Pan troglodytes. Next base: position 66,537,521 of record NC_072414.2, read on the forward strand.
CTGGACGGTGATCCTGAAAGGAAAGAGTTCCTGGATGACCTCTTCGTCTTTATGCAGAAGAGGGGTGAGTGTGCATCTACGCATCATTCCAATTCAGGGAATACTGATAGAGTGCCTACTGTGTGCTAGTCACTGTTAGACATCCTGGCCCACTAATCCTCATCCAGGAGGACAAGAGGCATTTACTGCCAGTTGGTTCTGGATTTAGCCAATTAACCGATAGCCAGATTGAAGAGGACAGAGAAGGTGTTGGCACAAAGTAGATGGAATGATCGTCCACTTTTGGCCCTGCCTGATTTTGTCTCTTCTTCCAATTGACTGGTCTCTGGAGTCACTTCAAATTCAAATATGCCTTTTTTAAGCCTTAAAGCTACCCTGGACTTCACTTAATCTAGCATGTGGGCCTTCTTATTGGCATATCTAGTCTCATGGAGAAAGGTAAGTGAAAGAAAAGAGGCCCCTCAGGATATTTTGGAAGGGTCTGAAATGATCCATGGAAAGAAAAGGCCAACACTTTCTTCTTACCCATTGTCTTTCGATGTTTGTATTTGCTGGCTTGGTTAGAACATTCCTGCAGTTTAACAGTCAGGTACATAGGCATCTGCCTTTTTTTTTTTTTGAGATGGAGTCTCGCTCTGTTGCCCAGGCTGGAGTGCCGTGGTGTGATCTCAGCTCACTGCAACCTCTGCCTCCCGTGTTCAGGCAATTCTCATGCCTCAGCCTCCCAAGTAGCTGGGACTACAGGCACGTACCACCACACCTGGCTAATTTTTGTATTTTTTTTTTCAGTAGAGTTGGGGTTTCACCATGTTGGCCAGGCTGGTCTCAAAATCCAGACCTCAAGTGATCCACCTGCCTTGATCTCCCAAAGTACTGGGATTACAGGCATGAGCCACCGCGCCCAGCCGGCATCTGCTTTATAATGCACCCTCCCAATTCTCTTTCCTTCTCTCCTCACTCTGCACATCCCCAAGAGCCATCTTCACTGTAGACTATGGTGTGACTGAGTTTAGAGCTGAGTGACTCAACTTCCTGGCTTTGTATTCAGTCATAGCAATGGGTTCATCAGCCAGGTCAGCCCTCAGAACACATGGCCAGCACCCCAGCCTCTCTAGGAGAAGGCCTTCAGCAACCTGTGTGGCTCCACCTTCGTCACCCTCAGGACAAAACCATAGGAGAGAGCTACTCCCAGTAGCCTGCTCCCAGCATCCTGTTATAGCTGATCACGCATCCCTTGGTGCCTGTGTCAACAACTTTATTGAGACCTAAGAATGAAATCTTCCTCTTTATCCTGGGCCAAGCTGTAATGGCAGCCCCCAGCAGCTAAATATTCTAAGTTAACTTCTCTCTCTATTTCCCTCCTTCCTCCCTACTCCTTTACCTTTGGCAGCCTTATTGCCTTCTTGGTGTAGCCTGCCTGTTACTGTTGGTTTGCTTAAAAAAGGCAATCGAAAGTTTTGAATCTTGGTTTTCCCCAGTCTCTAAGCCCATCAAAGCAATCTGAGCAGCCTTAATTAGTTTGCTCCTCCAGCTGTTACCTGGAACTGCATGTGTCAGTAAAAAACAATATAATCCTGAGGCTGGGCGCGGTGGCTCCTGCCTGTAATCCCAGCACTTTGGGAGGCCAAGGTGGGTGGATCAGGATGTCAAGAGGTCGAGACCATCCTGGCCAACATGGTGAAACCCGTCTCTACTAAAAATACAAAAATTAGCTGGGCATGGTAGCGCGTGTCTGTAGTTCCAGCTACTCAGGAGGCTGAGGCAGGAGAATTGCTTGAACTCGGGAGATGGAGGTTGCAGTGAGCCAAGATTTCACCACTGCCCTCCATCCTGGCGACAGAGCGAGACTCCATCTCAAAAAAAAAAAAAAAAAAAGAATATAATCCTGAAAGATAATGTGACTGGCAGCAATGAACCTCCCCGTTTGCCCTGAGAGAGAAATCCACTTAATACTTTGGTCTCCCCTTCCAATTACCTTTTAATTATTTACAAGCTCCACAAGCCCAGCTGGTGCAAACCCAGGAGCTGATCCTGTCTCAAAGGGGCTGCCATAGCAATATAGATTTTAATCAGCAGTGGAGCTCCACCACTTTATTTTCCACTTTATTGTTTTTCTCCCTTCCCTGAAGGATTTTTAAAGGAAAATGGAAGTGAGATCAGCCAAGCCGATTGTGAAGATCAGTAATTGTTTACTACTATATGTCCCCACTAGACTAGGAGCTCCTCAAGGAGGGCCACTTTGTCATTCTTTCATGTCCCCAGTGCTAGCACAGGGCCAGGCAGGAAGGTGCTCAGGACATGTTTGCTGTGTGAGCAGTCTTGTTGGTTTTCCTGGCTCAGATTGCAACATGCAGGGTATTCAAGCTGCCTTGAGGTTTGGGTGCATCTGTGTCCTTCAGCCAGCTGCCCCGTAATTGAGAGTCAGCAGTAGAGAACAGTCTTTGCTGTATATCCTGCTGTTCTGTGGCAACTGGGACTGCCAGATTGCCATCTAGTATATTTCTGAGTGAACCCAAAGCAGGAGTGAGTGACTCCCTTTGATAATGTCACTTTATGATTCTTCAGGTCCTGAGTAAATCTTTGTCCTGTCTTCAGCACTTACGTCAGGTATTTCACTGTTTGCTGGCATTACCAACAGAAGGGAAACGGTTCTGTCTGCCACTTGTTACTTTAATAAAAGGTTTCTCAGCCTCAGCACTGTTGACTTTGGGATGGGTAGTCCTTGTTGTGGAGACTGTCCTGTGCACTGTAGGATTTTGTTTTTAATTTTGAGACAGGGTCTCACTCTGTTGCCTCAGCTGGAGTGCAGTGGTGCGATCATAGCTCACTACAGCCTCAAAGTGCTGAGCTGAAGCCTTTCTCCTGTTTCAGCCTCCTGAGTAGCTGGGACTATAGGTAGGCACCACCATGCCTGGCTAACTTTTTTGTTCTGTAGAAATGAGGTCTCACTATGTTGCCCAGGCTGGTATTGAACTCCTGACCTCAAGTGATCCTCCCACCTCGGCTTTTCAGAGTGCTGGGATTACAGGTATGAGCCACCGCACCTGGTTACTGTAGGACGTTTAGCAGTATCCATGGCCGCTATCCACTAGATACCAATATCAGCCCCTCAGTCACAACAACCAAAAATGTCTCTAGATGTCATAAATGTCCCCTGGAGGGCAAAATTGTCCCGTTGAGACCCTCTGGCATGGAAAGATGAGAAAGAGAATAAAGATGTAAAATATCCTCTGCAAGAAAAACTCTTAGCTGAGTGTGGTGGCTCATGCCTGTAATCCCACCACTGTGGGAGGCTGAGGTGGGAGGCTCAAGTGAGTCTCAGTAACATAGTGAGACCTTCTCTCTACAAAAAATGAAAACAAAATTAGCCAGGCGTAGTGATGCATGCCTGTAGTCCCAAGCTACTTGGGAGGCTGAGGTGGGCAAATTGCTCGAGCCGGGGAGTTGGAGGCCGTCATGGAGGCCAACATTGCGCCACTGCCCTCCAGCCTGGCCAACAAAGTGAGACCCTGTCTCAAAAAAAAAAAACTTTTTATGAAAATCATCTTACCTCCAGTCAGGTACATGAGAGCAAGCCGTGTTAGGTAGCATTGTTTCCTGTGACTGAGTGCCAAAGGAGTGAGTGCTGGGGCCTCACCCTGGCCTGCAGTGCAGAGAAAGGCTCTGAGAAGAGCTGTGGCTCTAGTGTATCAGACCCAACCATGGAGGTGGAGGAAAAAATGCTGTGACACATGTGGCCCTGGTGTAGCTGGAAGAACCCTTGTTGATGGCCCAGAGCCAGGGGCCATCCTGGATGGGTCAGCTGGCATGAGACTCTGAAGAGCCATGTTTGCCCAAAAAGCGCTTCAGTCTGTAGATATAGCTGAGTTATTGAAGGCAAAATATTGGCTTTCAGGAAACTTGCCGTGGCAGTGTATAGTTGGGCTAGAGAGGAGAGACTGAGGCAGGAAGATAGTGTAGAGGTTGTTATTCCCAGCGATCTCCTTTCTAGAAAACTCTTATCTGGTAGTCCGAACTAGAGTGAGTGGTTCAGGAGGGTTGGGAGTGGGGCATGGTGGCTCATGCCTATAATTCCAGCACTTTGGGAGGCCTAGGTGGGAGGATCACTTGAGACCATGAGTTTGAGATCAGCCTGGGCAACATAACAAGACCCCATCCCTGTAATTTAAAAAAAAAAAAAAGAGAGAGAGAGAGAAGATGTAATCCCAGCTACCCAGGAGGCTGAGTCAGGAGAATCACTTGAACCCAGGAGGCGGAGGTTGCAGTGAGCCAAGATCGCACCATTGCACTCCAGCTTGGGCAACGAGCGAAACTCCATCTCAGAAATAAAAAAGAAGAAGAAAATTTTAAAAGAGGGGTGGGAGCAGATTGCACTTTTATTTTAATTAATTATTTTATTTATTTTTGAGACAGGGTCTCACTCTATTGCCCAAGCTGGAGTGTAGTGGCGCAATCATGGCTCACCGCACCCTTGATCTCCCCAGGCTCAGGTGATCCTCCCACCTCAGCCTCCTGAGAATCTGGGCCTACAGGTGTGCACCACCACACTCAGCTAATTTTTCTGTTGTTGTTTTTTTTTTTTTGTGGAGACGAGGCCCTTATGTTGCCCAGGCTGGTAGCAAACTCCTGGGCTCAAGTGATCCAACTGCCTGAGCCTCCCAAAGTGCTGGGATTACAGGCATGAACCACCATACCGTGCTGGGCCTCAGATTACACTTTTAATCATGTGAGGCTTGCTGTCTTTGTTCCTTTTTTTGAGACAGAGTCCCAGTCTGGAGTTCAGTGGTCGATCTCGGCTTACCGCAACCTTCCCATCCCGGGTTCAAGTGATTCTCGTGCCTCAGCCTCCCAAGTAGCTGAGATTACAGCCATGCACCACCACGCCTGGCTAATGTTTATATTTTTTAGTAAAAACAGTTTCACCATGTTGGCCAGGCTGATCTCAAACTCCTGGCCTCGAGTGATCTGCCTGCCTCGGACTCCCAAAGTGCTGGAATTACAGACATGAGCCACCGCACCTGGCCTGTCTTTTTTTTTTTTTTAAGCAAAGTCTCCCTCTGTAGCCCAGGCTGGAGTGTAGTGGCACCATCTCGGCTCACTGCAACCTCCACCTCCTGGGTTCAAGCTATTCTCCTGCCTCAGCCTCCCAAGTAGCTGGGATTACAGGCATGTACCATTGCACCTGGCTAATTTTTTGTATTTTTAGTAGAGACAGGGTTTCACCATGTTGGCCAGGCTGGTTTTGAGCTCCCAACCTCAGGTAATCCGCCCGCGTCGGCCTCCTAAAGTGTTAGGATTACAGGCATGAGCCACCGAGCCCGGCTGTCTTTGTTCTTAACAGAATGGTGAGACCAAGGGCCCTTAGACATTTGTGACTTGTCACTTGTGGAGTGTCTGGGGGACACAGGAGGCAGATCTTGCTAGTTGGGACCAAGGAAAAGCCTCATAGACCTCAGCAGCAGGTCAGGGACTTGGCCTCCATAGCTAATATGAAAGGTAAGCAGTAGATATCACAGGAGTCACTGGAAATAGCCTGAGTTAGCCTGGACAACATAGTGAGACCCTGTCTCTACAAAAAAAAAAACATTTTTTTTTTAATTAGCTGAGTGTGGTGGCATGCGCCTGTGGTCTTAGCTACTTTGGAGGCTGAGGTGGGAGGATCACTTGAGCTTGGAAGGTCAAGGCTACAGTGAGCTGAGTTCATGCCATTGCACTACAACCTGGGCAACAGAGTGAGACCTTGTCTCAAAAAACAAAAGAAAGAAGGAAAGGGAAAGGGAAATGCAAGGAAGAAAGAAAGAAAGAAAAGAAAGAAAATAGCCTGAGTTTGAAAGGCCTGGAGACACCCAAGTGGGCTGTGAGAGGGGCCAGCAGCTTTGACACAGCAGGCTGTGCCCAGAGAGGAAGCAGACAGCTCTGAGGGATGCAGCACACAGCAGGCCGCCCCGAATGACCACAGCTGCAGGTGATAAAATGGCTGTCCAGTGGGAGACAGGGACGGGCCATAACTGCTGCTTTGTGCTGTATCTCTTGCTTGTTAACATGTTTGGGTGAATTGACTGCAACAGATGGGCCTCTCAGCCCTCAGCACCTTGGTTTCTAGGCAAGACCGGGGTGACTTGCACCTTGGTGACCCCCTCCCCTCCCTGAGCAGCAGAGCAACCTGCGCATAAATAAGCCTGAGAAGATTGGAGTGGGACGAGGCGCAGTGCCCTGTGGGGGTGGAAAGAGCTCTGGACTGGCAGTGCAAAGCCAGGGCTAACATCCCTTCGTTCTCCTGATCTTGAGCACATCCTCCCCACTCTGGTGGCCACAGTTTCCTTATCTATTGAATGAGAGGGTTCAATTAGTGTCATCTTGGAAGTTTCTATTGTCTGTATTGTGTGTCCATGATTGTGTCTATTGAGCTACCCTTGATGAACAAAAAATCAAAAGAAGAAAAGCCCCTTTAGCAGTTTTCTATCAAAGTAATTGTATGAAACGACACCAGGAATCTCCGAGACCAAATGCTTCTCTCCTGTCCTTGCTGTGTAATGTATTTCCTCTTTTGCTGACTGAAGCCAGATTCAACTAAGCAAGTTGCCCTCGATTGTCCCCCACTGCCCTATTCCTGCCAGAATATTTCTCTAGAAAAGACTGGTTAGGTTTAGAACTCTGATGCCCCTTTGGGCTCACCTTTTGCTCTGTGTGTGTGTGTGTGTGTGTGTGTGTGCAAAAAATACACACGTTTCGGCTGGATGCATTGGCTCATGCCTGTAATCCCAGCACTTTGGTAGGCCAAGGCAGGCGGATCACTTGAGGCCAGGGGTTTGAGACCAGCCTGGCCACCATGTGAAACCCCATCTCTACTAAAAATACAAGAATTAACCAGGCATGGTGACACATGCTGGCAATCCCAGCTACTCAGGAGGCTGAGGCAGGAGAATCGCCTGAACCTGGGAGGCAGAGGTTGCAGTGAGCCAGGATCGCACCACAGCCTGGGCAACAGAATGAGACTGTCAAAAAAACAAATAAAAAACAAAAAACGTGTTTCTTTGGCAAACATAAAGCCAAAACAGTTGTAAATAAAATTGTCTGGCTAATTTAACTCCCTGTGGGTGGTTTCTGAAATACCATTCCCTCACAGATTTTCCATTTAGTCTTTCAGTGCCCAAGGGGAGGGACTAATTTCTAAGTCTAATAAGCAAAGGCTATTATAAACAATTTCATTTTTCCTTCATCAGTGAGGAAGAAAAGCTTGTTTTTTGTTCCCTAGGAGGTGAAACAGAAGTGTGGTTTCATTAAAGAGTCAGGATGATGATGACGATAATGGTGATTTTACTGTTACTTGCATTTTTATTATACCATACACATTACAGAACCCTTGCAACCCATTATCTGATCTGCTGCTCCCCTCAGCTCCAGCTCTGTAGAGTAGAGAGAGCAAAGGTTATCACCTGTAACCCTGAAGAAGCAGCCCCAAGGTTAAGTGACTCACCTAAGGCCACAGAGCAGACTTAGCACGCGGTCTCCTAACTCCCAGGCCAGTGTGCTTTGCTTCTCCTGCCTTATCTTTGAGAAACTTGTTCCCTAGAGGTAGCAACCCCATCACTTCCCTTTGGGGCAGCAGGCAAACCTCATGTCTTCTGCAGCATTCACCGCCTCCAAGAGGGTGGTGGCCTGCCTCCACAGGCCACCGTTCAGTAGCGCTTCTGAGCATCTAGCTGATGAACACAGGGTAGAACCTGATGTGCAAGATGGGTCTTCATCTCAGGGTCAGGGCTGTTTCTCAGAGAAATAGGGAAGGGCAGATGTGACAACTCAGAGTGGCACAGAGGCTGCCATCTGTCAAGGCAGGATGGGGTAGGGCTTGGGAGACACAGGAGGCACCCAGAATGCCCACAAGCAAGGCTCTCTTTTCCTGCCCCTGCCCCATCTGGGCACACCAGGCTAAGGAACTGCCTGGTCACATGGAAGACAAGTTTTTTGGTTAAGCCCTCACTTGTAGACCTGCCCTCCCGCCCCCATCAGTTCTCTTCAAGGCTGCAAACTGACCTTGGTTTTCCCAAATGGATTGCTGGATCTTTTTTGATGTGTATATACAAAGAATTTACTGTGGGAAAAGGGCTTGGTCTGCTTCAAAGTGCAACTTGAGTGTTTTTCCTTCTGTTGTGTGCTTATCTATCCATCTCAGGCAAGGAAGTGTTCATGACATATATTGCTTTGCCTTTTGGTGGAGGCAATTTCTTGTATATTCTTTGTATCTTACCATAAATGGTCTGTGCCCTGGACACCCTTCCTGGCAGATGAAAATATGTTGTCTTTTTCAGACGATATAGGCTTTGGGGCTTCATTTTCTAACTTTATCCCGAAATGAAAGTCTAAAATGCAAATCTTTAAGTGTCTGGATTAGCCCTTTGTCTGAGGCCAGATCTTTTTCTCTCTCTAGGTGACCCAGCTGCTGTTAAAAAAATATACTGGTTTTTTCCCCATTTTTAATAGTCATTATAATACTCTATAAATACCCAGTTATCCACGATCATAGGAAGGGAGTCTGGTTTTTGAAAGTCACAATTAATTTGAATAGCCTGCTTTTGCCGTTAAATTCAGCCTCTTCCCCTTCAAAATCTTTTATTGGTATTTCTAACACATGGGAAAATTGAGTTATTTGATAGTTTTGCCTCTTTTGTCCCAAAGTGAACCAATATTCAGTAAATCATCTAAGAGTTGGTATGGTGAAAGGTTGCAGTGAGTGTTTGGCCTGCTTACACCATGGGGAAGTTCTGCTGGGTTTTGAGAGTCTAGTGGCACAACAGCACTGGAAACTCAGACAGCTGTGCACTGCTCAGGCCAGAAGGCCCATGAGGTGTGCCCCAGCCCAGCCAGCCTTCCATTCCTCTCCTGGAGATGCCAGGCAGATCTGCCCAGTGGCAGGCAAAGCAGGGAAGACCCTGCAGTCCACCTCCTACTGACTCATTGGCCAGTTTCTCTGAATGCAGTTGTCATAGCCATAATTTTTTTTTTTTTTTTTTTTTTTTGAGACGGAGTCTCACTCTGTCGCCCAGGCTGGAGTGCAGTGGCGCGATTTCGGCTCACTGCAACCTCCGCCGCCCGGGTTCATGCCATTCTCCTGCCTCAGCCTCCCGAGTAGCTGGGATTATAGGCGCCTGCCACCACGTCTGGCTAATTTTTGTATTTTTAATATAGATGGGGTGTCACCATGCTGGACAGGCTGGTCTCAAACTCCCGACCTCAGGTGATCTGCCCACCTTGGCCTCCCAAAATGTTGGAATTACAGGCGTGAGCCACCGCACCCAGCCACCATAATCTTATTGTTAGGCATAGCAGAATACAATATTACATTTACTGTTGAACTTCACCTAAAGAGATTAGTCCAAGCTGGAGTAGCAAAAAAGGTAATGAGTTTAAAATTAGCCTCCAAGGTTGTAGAACCACCAGCTCTCCCATGCATTACAGCTGGGAGTGTAAAGGGATACAACTACTTTGGAAGTCTGTTTGGTAGTGTTCGCTAAAGCTAAACATACCTGGACCTTGTTACCCAGCAGTTGCACTCCTGGGTGTATTCCCAACAGAAATGAGTGCTTGTGTTCACTGAAAGATACAGGTAAGCATATTCATAGCAGCTCCATTCATTATGGCCAAAAACTGGAAAGAATTCCAATGTCCATCAGTAGTAGAATGGATAAATAAATGTAGCATAGTCACATATCGGAACACTACACAGCAGTAGAAAGTTATGAACTAGCCGGGTACAGTGGCTCACACCTGTAATCCCAGCACTTTGGGAGGGTGAGGCAGGTGGATCACTTGAGCTCAGAAGTTCAAGAGCAGCCTGGGCAACATGGTGAAACCCCATCTCTACCAAAAAAAAAAAAAAGAAAAAATTAGCTGGATGTGGTGGCACCTGCCTGTAGTCCTAGCTACTTGGGAGGCTGAGGTGAGAGAAGTGCTTGAGCCTGGGAGGCAGAGGCTGCAGTGAGGCGAGATCATGTCACTGCACTCTAGCCTGGGCTACAGAGTGAGACTCCACCTAAAAAAAAAAAGTTATGAACTACTGCTTTACGCAGCTGGGATGACTCTCAGACCTGATATTGAGCAAAAGAAGCCAGACATAGAATATATACTATGTGAGTCCATTTATATAAAGTTCAAAAAAAATGTCAGAATAGCATTTTATTTCCAGAGTGGGTAGGGTGGAGGGATGGATATTGATTGGAAAGAGGCATGAGAGAGTTTTCTAGGGGTGCTGTAAATGTTCTGTGTTTTGGCCAGACATGGTGGCTCACGGCTGTCATCCCAGCACTTTGGAAGGCTGAGGCAGGCGGATCACCTGTGGTGAGGAGTTTGAGACCAGCCTGGCCAAATGGTGAAACCCTGTCTCCACTAAAAATGCAAAAATTAGCCAGGCATGGTGGCAAGCGCCTGTAATCCCAGCCACTTGGGAGCCTGAGGCAGGAGAATCGCTTGAACCTGGGAGGTGGAGTTTGCAGCGAGCCAAGATCACACTATTGCACTCCAACCTGGGCAACAGAGCGAGACTCTGTCTCAAAAAAAAAAAAAAGTTCTTTATTTTGATCTGAGGGATGGTTGTGGAGGTATATTTGGAAGTACACATCTAGTGAGCTGTATGGTTAAGGTTAATGCACTATACCATATGTAAGTTAGACCCACTCAGTGGGCAGTTGGAGGTGGAAGGCTTAAGGATTCTTGTCAGTCTATACTAGCATATTGGCACATGCTTGCCTCTGGCCTGTCTTGTGGAACAGTGCAACTACAAGCTGCATGGCAGACTACCAGACGCTGCTGCCTGGTTTCCCAGTGGGAGACCTTTTTCCTTTTCCTTTCCCTTTTCTTTTTCCTTTCCCTTTCCTATTAAAACTTTTGTTAGAGGTTCAGGTGGTACATGTGCAGGTTTTTTACATGGATATACTGCAGGGCCCTGAGGTTTGGAGTACGATTGATCCCGTTGCCCAGGTTGTATGCATAGTACCCAATAGGTAGTTTTTCAGCCCTTGTCCCCTGTAGTAGTCGCCAGTATCTGTTGTGATATTCTCTATATGAACAAGTCATGGGGGGAAATCAGCAGTCATTTCTCTGCTGGCTTCTGGGGAGCAGGTCTAGAGCAGGGCAAGAATGAAGATGCAGAGGAATGTTCCGGAAGCCTGCCTGCCTGCACACATTCCCTGCTTAACACAGGTCTTAACTCTTCCAGTCTCTCTGGTCAGCTCTCTTGACAGTCAGGCTATGGAAATGATTAATGATCTTTCTCAAAGCCTGGAAAAAGCAGCAAGAGTCCCTGGCAGGGCCACACCCTGGGTCCTGGGCCCTCACCCCTGCCCAGTGGGCAGGAAGGCAGCCATATGAGTCTGTCTGGGGTCCCTGCCCCTGTTTGCTTCTGGACTTCCCTGGAACCGGCCCATTCTCTGCAATGGGGAGGAAGTGGCTTTCCCTTCAACACTCTTACCATCTCTCATCTTTGTCTCCAAAGCCAGAAGAGGCCATCTCTTCTGCCCTCACCCCTATCCCCAGCTACATCTTGGTTGTCTGAGTGGCAGGAAGGAAAACAAAGTACCAGGGAGCAGCTTTTGTTTGGCCACATCTGCACTGGAAGCTCCTGATCACAGCTGTGGCCTGCTAGTGCCAGCACCCAGCGGCATTCCCACCAACAAGGGTTAAAGCCCCAGGAGTCCCGCCAGCTTCACTGGGTCCATGGCCCTCATAAAAGCCTTTTACATCCGTCCCTCGGGCTGCAGGCGCCCTGGCTGAAATCTGATAAGGGGCCTCTTTGTTGCAACTGTCAGTCTCCTTTATTGAGGAGGGAACTGGAGACCAGCGGCACTTCTTGGGGTGCAGATAAGGCCCTGGATTCCTGTCAGAGAGAGCATGATTAATTACCCTCAATCCCAGCTCCTGCTTTGATAGCAGTGACTGACAGTCCACAGGCTTCCCCATCAGGTGCTCACCCCCTTCTGGGAGGCATGATGGGGGTGGAGATTTGGTCTCCTGTAGGGCCAACACCAGTGACCCACAAAGATCTCTCTTCTGTGGGTGTTTGCCTCCTTCCTGGTGCCCTGTGGGTTGCTTTTGCATTTCTTGTGGACAGAGGCCTGTCTCTCTCAGGTGAAGAGCTTCCTTAGAGGAAGATAGAATACAGCCCAGAGAGCAGGCCAGAGACCCCTTGCTCCCTCCCGCAAAGACTGGGAAAGGAGCCATTGCTTGTGGACGTGAACTTCACAAATCTGGCCTTAAGCCGGGGGCCCTTCACAGAGAAAATCTCAAACTATCTGTATCAAGGCCACTTGACAATATTACTCTATAATTCAGGCAAGTTCCTAAAACCATGTGATTCTCCCTTTGGTAATAATCACAACTGTCAATTTTTGTTTATCGATTTATATATTGCTGGTTTGAAGGTACATCAGCAGAATTTTTGTTTTAATTTTTTATTCATAGACTTTAGAACTGAAAATCATCTAGTCCAAATTCCTCACTTCACATTTGCGGAAACTGAGGCCTGAGTCTGTCGAATGCCTATTGGTTCTTGTTCAGCAGGTAAACTTAGCTTAAAGGCCTTCTCTCTTTCTTCATAGTAGAATCTACTTTGGACAAGAGAAATGGCTACCAGGTCCATTAAGCACAAAGCAAACTGCTGAGACCAACCTGCAGATTCTGCTTCTCTCAGTTGTTAGAAGAATCAAAGACGCGGCAGGCTTTTGTGTCTGGATTATCTGATGGGAGAAAGCGCCACTGTCATCTAGAGAGCCCTCGGCATAGCCTCCGCTCTGTTTCTGATGGCACCAAGGGCCAGCCTGCACTGGGAGCCACTAACAGTTTCACAGAGGGCCAGCCACAGGGAATAATGCGCCCAATCTCCTTATCAGCTTGATCTCCAGAACCAGGGTGCCTGATCAGGGCATGGGGGCTCGTGTGAGGAGAGTTCACTGTGGAGTGAGGAAAACAGCTTCCCAAGTATGCCCTGGGTGGAGCTGGGCCACACAGCAGGGTGCAGGGGCCACCACCACGGTTTCCAGTGCACCTCTTACCTGCGGTTTCTCTGTAGTGTGATGACAGTTCCCAGAAGAGTCCATTTTCCCCTCTGGGAAGAGATCACTTATTAGTTAGGTTACAACCTTGACTTCAGACACCACTGTGACCCTTCCTTGTCTCCTCAGGTTCTGTATCTGCCATTGTTCCCCTGGCCCTAAGCAGTTCTCAGTCTAATATAATACAGTCACGTTGTGTGTGACTTTAAAGAGGCTAATTTTTAATGAAATTTCTACATCTATAACAATGTTGTCCTTCAAAGATGCCATCTCAAACAGCCAGGCAATTAGTCCAATGACTACTCAAAATGAATTTGTAATTCCTCTCTGGGGAGTTGCCTTCAGAGGCAGTTTGAACCACACTAGAAAATCTCAGCTGGGTGCGTGGCTCACGCCTGTCATCCCAACACTTTGGGAGGCTGAAGTGGGAGGATTGCTTGAGTCCAGGAGTTTGAGACCAGCCTGGGCAACATAGTGAGACCTCGAGAAACATTTCTGGGTAGGTTAATTTATTAAACGCTATAAGGCATGGTAGGCATGGTAAAGAAAAGACAACCCCTGCCTTCATAGAGCTGACAGTCCTCCTGGGATATCGGATAGACAGATGTGAAACAATTAGAGAAGGACAATTTGCTAAACTTATAGGGGCGTGATAGAAATTCTGAGAGGGAAGAAACCCACATGAACTGGGGTAGTGAGAACATGCTTCCTGGAAGGAGTGGATATGGAAGAACACTGTGGAGGATTTGAGGGGAGGCACAAAAGAGCGTGTTTGGGGGGCAATAGGGAGAAGGCCCAGTGAGTTGGAGTACAAGAGAGTTGCTTGGATATGCCAGGAATACTTCACATGTGATCTTCTAAGGGAGTGTTGAGGAACATGGGTCATGCGATTGGACATGTGAGATGGGCTAGGTAAGCAATAAGAGTTTTCATAGGTTTTTAAACAAGGAGGTGAGTAATATGGTAAAAGTAGTATTTTAATAAGATTGGCTGCAGTGTTGAAGTTGATCGTATGGCTAAGAGGCTGCTGCAGGCATCTAATTGTGGGCCAGAGAGGGCCTGGACCAGGATGGTGGCTGCAGGCCAAAAAGGAAGATGCCTTTGAGAGGTACCTCCGAGGACGAATCATGAAGCCTTCTAACACCCTGAAAGTGGGTGATAGGGAGAGGAGAGGAGCCAGTGCTGACACGAGGTTCCTGCCTTCCTGCCTAACTTCCAAGGGTGGTAGTGTTGCTGGGAAAAAATGAGGTGTGGGGAAAGGGAGCTAGTTTAGGGGAATGAAGATGAGCCCAGCACAAACATTCTGACTTGGAAGTAAACGGGTCACATGTGTGAAGATGCCCTAGGAGCTTCCGGAAATGTGAGCTTAGGAGCCCTGTGTGAGGGGACCTTGGGAGTGGTCCTCTCAGACACTCCAGGTAATGCTTTGGAAGGTGTGGACTCAAGGCCATGGGTGTGTTTGGGCAGATAGGCCTCCAAAAGGAGGTCGACGTTAGCTCTGTCCTGCTGGGGGCCCACATCAGGCTTTTGTCTTTCTGGTAGGGGGAAGGTTTACTGTCCAGAACAGCACTGGGAGAAGTCAACCAGCACATGAGCTGTGTGTCTTAGGAGTATGCCCGTAATCCTCTGTTATTTTACCTATGAATTTGTGGATCTAATTCCATGACCCCTTTGTCCTTGACCCTCCAAGGACCAGCAGGTCAAGATAAAGGTCTTCAAGCTCACTAACTCCCTCCCCACACTTAGGAAAGAGGCCTAAGCCAGGTGCTGTGGCTCACGCTGCAGTCCATGTGCTTTGGGAGGCTGAGGCAGGAGAATTGCTTGAACTTAGGAGTTTGAGACCAGCCTGGGCAACATAGGAAGATCCTGTCTCTACAGAAAATGTTTTTAAATTCCCTGAGTGTGGTGGTGTGTGCCTGTATTCCCAGCTACTTAAGAGGCTGAGTGGGAGGATGGCTGGAGGTTAAGTCTGCAATAAGTCATGATTGCACCGCTGCACTCCAGTCTGGGCAACAGAGTGAGACCCTATCTTTAAAAAAAAAAAAAGAAGAAGAAGAAGAGGCCTGGTCCTGCCGCAGCAGCCCCACATATCCATGCCCACAGTGCTTCCTTTTCATTCTCTGGCTTGAACCATCCTGTAAAAGAGTTGGTGAGGCTGCCATTCAGAGCTGAGAAAACTGCTGTGCCTTTAGGGAAAGAAGGCGGATGGAGCAGAAACAAACAGCTCTTCCTGCTCAGGTTGGTTTAAGGTCCACCAGGCAGCCCAGTGAGACCTCAGCGAGACTGGGGCAATGGGAGGGGGCAAGGCAGAGGAGCAGCAGTCTGTGTACAGTAAAAGGAGTTTGCCATCAAAAGGCAACAAGTCTCATACCCTGCCCTGGACGGTGACCCTTCCCTGTGGAATTCTCCCCTCTGACCTCCAGATCATTAATCCCGAGGCTGCCAAATGACAGTCATCCATCACGCCTCCTGATGAGCATCCCAGCCGGCTGTGAAAGGACTTGCCCCGCCCTCACCACATCCCCTGGTGCTCATTAGTAGCCCTTCCTCCTCGGTGCCAGGTTTCCTAATCAAGTCCCTGGCTCCTCTCACTTCCCCTCGGGGCCATTGGGCGGAAGCTGCTCTGACCCTCCCCCTTTCAGAGGCCAGGGAGTGGGTGGAGTGATTGGTGTGGGGAGAGAATTGAGTGGCTTTTCATTCCTCTGGAGACCTGTGTGTCCAGCAACTCCTTTGACATGGCGGGGCACACGAGAGAGAAATAAACCATTTCTCCATCAAGCAGGAGAGGAGAAAGCAGGCATGTGCAAACAAGCACACTCTTTTTTTTTTTTTTTTTTTTTTTTAAGACAGTCTCACTGTCGCCCAGGCTGGAGTGCAGTGGTGTGATCTCGGCTCACTGCAAGCTCCGCCTCCCGGGTTCACGCCATTCTCCTGTCTCAGCCTTCCGAGTAGCTGGGACTACAGGCGCCTGCCACCACGCCAGGCTAATTTTTTTTGTATTTTTAGTAGAGACGGGGTTTTGCCGTGTTAGCCAGGATGGTCTCGATCTCCTGACCTCGTGATCTGCCCGCTTCGGCCTCCCAAAGTGCTAGGATTACAGGCGTGAGCCACCGCGCCCAGCCAACGAGCACACTCTTATAAGCAGCACTGAGCGCTGCCAGGAGGGTGACTAGGCAGGGCTCCCCTTCTAGGAAGTCAGAGAAAGGCATCCCAGAGGAAGCTGCCGCTGAATGGAGTCTGAAAGCTGCAGAGATAAGTCGCCAGATCACTAGGAATAGTCTGGAATCATACTGCCAGCAAAACAAAAACAAAAACACACACACACGAACTAAAAAACAAGCACCTTTGAAATCATCTAGTCTGGCCCTCTTATTTACAGACGGCAAAACAGAACCAGAGAGGCTAAGTGCTTTGCCAAAGGCCCACACAGCCTGTGCGTTGGACCTGTCCTGACAGCTAGTCTGAGTGTTGAGGCTTGGGGAGTTTGAGTTAAATTACACTTCCAGGTTGATGAGCATTGTTTCCAGCTCGGCTAAAGGTGGGCATACACGGAATCTTTCTTCTCAGCCTGATGATGATCCCGCTGTCTCTTTCTCTCATTGGACAACCACAGGGACCCCCATCAACCGAATCCCCATCATGGCCAAACAGATCCTGGACCTGTACATGCTGTATAAGCTGGTGACCGAGAAGGGGGGCCTGGTGGAGATCATCAACAAGAAGATCTGGAGGGAGATCACCAAAGGCCTAAACCTGCCCACATCCATCACCAGCGCCGCCTTCACCCTCAGGACGCAGTGAGTGGCCAGGGCCTGGGAAAAGGAAGCCGAGGCTGGAGAAAGGGGATGTTGTAACCTAGAGGAGAGGAAGGAAGGAAATTCCTTTGTATGGTTAGCAAGATGAGTGGATTCCCGAAACAGTGGGGAGCTTTCTGAGATGAATCCCTCACTAAACCAAGTAGTGATGAGAACCACCATTTACCAAGTGTCTACTCTGTGCTGGGACTTTACTATTTCATTTAAACCTCACAGTCAACCCTGTAAAGTAGGTATGCCCCCATTTCCCACATTACAAAAATGAAGTCTCCATGGTTAAATAATTTGGCTAAGGTCATATACTAGCCAGTAAGTGGTAGAGCTGAGATTCAGACCTGGGCTTCTGTCTCTAAGACCTGTGCCCCTTCCAGGACATTGTCTTCCAAACAGCATCTCCACCCCAAGTGGCCCCTCTTACCTGACATTCAGCTTACCCAGTGGCAGAGGACCCAGAGAAAGGCAGGCAGGAAGGCCCCCTTGGATTGGTGACCTGGTTTTGTCAGCATTTGAGTTAATTACATGGGTGATGGAAGCGGTGAAACCAATAGTAGCACTGAAGAATGAGGGCCAGAGAGGAATCTTTTCTTCTGGAACACTCTGGAAGTTGTTCTGTGAAGAGTATGCAATGAACAACTGACATCAGTTAGGTAGCATGTTGTAGCTACAACCAGAATGGCAAGGTTCTTGGGTAGAGAACTGCTTCTTGGGACCTAAGACACAAAGAATGACAGTGTCTAGGTCCCATGCACAATGGGAAGAATTGCTCCTATCTGACTAGCCCAGCTCTGAATGGTTATAAGATCAAGAAGTCAGAAAGCCCTTGTAAAACATGGGCCTAATTTTTCCCAGGGCTTCAAAACAAATGTGAAAATGCCAACTAAGATGTTATTTATTTCCCCTAATGAATGGTGCTTCAAAGTAGAGCCTATTTAGGATTGAGTGGCAGTCAGAGGAGGCTGGGGCAGAGTGTCCGGCCATCCCAGACTTTTCTGCCAAGTATACCAAGGTTGCAATCCTTTGCCCTAGAGTCCTGCCCAACAGAGACTGCTTCCAGAGACCCACCAACCTCAACTGGGTGGTCTCTGGTGCTGTTTTGGATTATTCTCCCTGCTTGCTTCTTTTCCTCCAGGTACATGAAGTATCTGTATGCCTATGAGTGTGAGAAGAAAGCCTTGAGTTCCCCAGCCGAGCTCCAGGCAGCAATTGATGGCAACCGCAGGGAGGGCCGGCGGCCCAGCTACAGCTCCTCCCTCTTTGGCTACTCACCTGCTGCGGCTACTGCTGCTGCCGGGGCCCCTGCCCTTCTCTCCCCACCCAAGATCCGCTTTCCCATCCTTGGGCTTGGCTCCAGCAGTGGCACCAATACCAGTAGCCCTCGGATATCCCCAGCAACCACTCTCAGGAAAGGTCAGCAGGGCTCCTGGGGGAGAAGGAAGAAAGGGAGGAAGGGATGCCAGTTTCCCTGTGTTCAAGACTGGGGTTTTGGGGCAAGAGGGTCAATTGTGGATTGGTCCAGCTCCAGTTCCTTTGCAGGTGATGGAGCCCCAGTGACAACAGTGCCTGTGCCAAATCGTCTGGCTGTGCCCGTGACCTTGGCAAGCCAGCAGGCTGGTACTCGGACCGCCGCACTGGAGCAGCTGCGGGAGCGGCTGGAGTCAGGGGAGCCTGCTGAGAAGAAGGCGTCGAGGCTGTCTGAGGAGGAGCAGCGCCTGGTGCAGCAGGCCTTCCAGCGCAACTTTTTCAGCATGGCACGGCAGCTCCCCATGAAGATCAGGATCAACGGCAGGGGTGAGCCAGGCTCAGGGCCGGGCCTTCCCTTCCTGGAAACCCCAAGCCCATTCACGCCTCCTGGGACTGGTGGGGCAGGGGTGGTGAGGCACATACTCCTGACCTGGAAGAGGCCCCTCCAGGTTCTGCCTTCCAGGCCCCTAGAAGAGAGGCACTGAGATCTTAGTTCACCAAGCTGAGGTTGTTTGGTAGAGGGGACCACATGTTGCCTCAGGCAGTGCCCTGTTCTCTAGTAAGAGGGAAAAGCAGTTATTCACAGAGGAGGAGCCAGAGGCCTTCAGAGAGCTGCTGCGTTTCCCCACCAGCCATTACCCCAGCACCTCACTGGATGTAGGCAAGAGCAGGGCACCTTCTGCAGGTCTGGGAGGAAGACACCCCATGTTCCTGAGGCTCAGCGAGGGGCCAAGTTGCCCCGGGCTGGACAGCGGGACTCAGGAATATAGACAGAAGGAGGAAACACAAGTTTGGCAGCATAATTGACATCCTTTCCCTTCCTCTTCACATTGTTCTGGTGCCCCACATTCTCTTCCTCAAGCCACACGCCCCTTTTCCCATTCACACACATTCTTTCCCATTCTGGTCCTGATGCTATCTCAAAGCAAACATGAATGAGATGTGTGGGAAGGAGCCAGGTGTGAAGGGAGCTATACATATTCCCAGGCTGCCCCTCCGTACCCCATTGCCCTTGGGGACCAGAAGGAAACTGGGAGGTAACAGCTCATCCAGGGCCAGGTACCCTGCTCCTGCACAAAGCAAAGGGCTGTTAGAAAAGACAGCTCACCGGGAAGAATTCTGAGTCTGGGTTGAGCCAGGCAAAGGCCGTGTGTGCCAGCACTTGCAGGCTTCCACAAACGCCAGCTGCCTGGGTGGTCATGGAGGGGAGGGGCTGAGGGCGTAGACTCCTCTCTTTGAGGGACTCAGAGTCAAAGGAAAGAAGGGGCAGGTGGGTCCTCAAAGTTGGGGCTGGGTCTCATTGATCTCTGATTTCCTGGGCCTGGTGTATAGTGTAGTTCAGGGTTTGCCCGTCACTTGGAAAGTGCCAGTGCAGAGTGGTGGGGCCGGAGCCGGCCTCCGTGCCTACTGTGATTCCTTTTCTCTGGGAGCAGAGGTAGTTGGGGGGATGAACTGGGTCAGTGGAAAAAGCCAGCAACAGGAGATTGGCGAGCCTGGGATCTCCTGCCATACCCTACACTCAGGAGAAGGTTACATAGATGCCTTCTAACAGCGTGAGGCTTTGACCAGGGGTGGCCAGGCAGCATCAGAGAGGACAGCAGGAGTGCTGTGGAAGGCTTGACCAGGCCCACTGTCTCCCTGTCCCCAGCAGAAGACAGAGCAGAGGCCTCGGCTGCAGCACTGAACCTGACCACGAGTAGCATTGGGAGCATTAACATGTCTGTGGACATCGATGGCACCACCTACGCAGGTGAGGCCCTGGAGCTCTGGGGGAGGCCCACGTGGCCGCAGCTAGCCACAGGGCAGCTCTGCGGCTGGCCCTGCCTCTTACCCTCTGTCTGAACACCTCCCACAGTGGCTTCCTTTTTCCTGGTCTCAGAGTTGCAAAGGTCAAGTGGTCCTCTGGACTAGTAGACTGTGGATAGTTAACAGGATGATAGGTCCCTCCCACTTTGGCAGAAACCCTTCACCTAACCCTTTTAGACCAGTGGTTGGCTCGTTAATTGAAGAAGTCAGTCAGTGTCCCACAATCCCCAGGTCTTCTCATGCACAGCCTTTCTCTGACTGTAATTCAGCTCTTCTCTTCCTTTTGCAGACTGAGACACAGGCAAAGGAACCCCGGTATAGGAGAATCAGCTTACATTGTTAAGCTCCCCCCCCCCCAGTCTTTTACAGTTATCTTTTCCTAAACCTAATTTGGCAACAGTGTTTTGTTGGTTGGTTGATTTCGCACCTTTACAGAGTCTTTCTAAGGGTTTAACTTAGTATTCATGACTGGGCACGGTGGCTGATGCCTGTAATCCTTGCACTTTGGGAGGCTGAGGCAAGAGGACCACTTGAGCCCAGGAGTTTGAGACCAGCCTGAGCAACATAGCAAAATCCCAAATCTACAAAATACAAAAAAAAATAGCCAGGCATGGTGGTGCACACCTGTGATCCCAACTACTTGGGAGGCTGAGGCCAGGAGGATCACTTGAGCCCAGGAGGTCGAGGCTGCAGTAAGCCATGATTGTACCACTGCATTCCAGCCTGAGTGACAAAGCAAGACCTTGTCTCAATTAAAAAAAAAAAACAAAAACTTAGTATTCGTAAAAACAGCAGTCCTTTTCCCATTCCCATTTCATTGGTTTACGGACGAGCTTGGGAACAAGCCCACCTGACTCTTGTTAAGCACAGCATTGCTGGGCGCGGTGGCCCACGCCTGTAATCCCAGCATTTTGGGAGGCCAAGGCGGGTGGATCACGAAGTCAGGATATCGAGACCATCCTGGCTAACACAGTGAAACCCCGTCTCTACTAAAAATACAAAAAGTTAGCCAGGCGTGGGGGCGGGTGCCTGTAGTCCCAGCTACTCGGGAGGCTGAGGCAGGAGAATGGCGTGAACCTGGGAGGCAGAACTTGCAGTGAGCTGAGATCGCGCCACTGCACTCCAGCCTGGGCGACAGAGTGAGACTCCGTCTCAAAAAAAAAAAAAAAAAAAAAAAAGCACAGTATTATGAGTGGGGGCCACCAGGCCTGGCCCAGGGCATCACCCACCTGTTTTACCAAGGGCCCAATGGCATGCGGAGTGTCAGCCAGCCTGGCAAGGTGTCTCGTGGAGACAGGCGAAAGCCCTACAACTGCACCTTCTATCACAACTGGGAGTGTTTTCTCAGGGCCTACTCCCATTCTAAGGGCCACACTCCCTCAGAGCACCGCCCTGCAGGCCTCCTGGGAGCATGCTCTGGATCTCTGCTGGGCCACTCACTTCAGAGAGGACAGAGTGTAGAGAAGCAGTGGTGCCAAGTGGGCTCACCAGTCATGCTATGTCTGCAGACTCTGCTCAGAGGTCTCTACCTGTCACAGGAGGCCCCTGGAGGAGGTGGGGCCTGGTGCCCTTTGCCTCTTCATTGTGCTGTGGTTTGGGAGGGTTGGGGGTTGGAATTAGGTCCATGGAGAAAGCAGGGAAGTAGGAATTCAAGGCCTGGATCTTGATATCCTTTTGTCCTCTGTCAAGGAGAAAGGAGAAGGTAACTCCTTCCCTCTCAGAATGAGGAAGGGTCAGAAGTTGAAGGCTCCTCAAACCCCTGACAAGAAGGGAGCCAGTCACCCACCCCACCTGGCTCTGTCACCCAGGCTGGAGTGCATTGGTGCGGTCATAGCTCACTGCAGCCTCAACCTCCTGGGCTCAAGCGATCCTCCTGCCTCAGCCCCCTGAGTAGCTGGGACTACCCACGCCCAGCTAATTTTAAAAAAATTTTTTATAGAGACAAGGGTCTTGCTGTATTGCCCAGTCTGGTCTCAAACTCCTGGCCTTGAGCTATTCTCCCGCCTCACCCTCCCAAAGTGCTGGGATTATAGTTGTGAGCCACCACACCTGGCCTTGGTGTTCCTCTTTGTGTACCCTGGGTACACCCTGTCTCAGAGCATTTATGACATTTTAGCAAAATTACTCTGTCGACTTATCTGTCCCCCTCCCCAGCCCATCAGCACTTCAAGGCAGGACAGCATTTGGATCTTCTCCCATCACCCCCTAGCACGGTGTCTACAGCGGAGTCAGGCACAGGCTAGGCCAGCGGTGAATACTTACTGAAAGGAGCTGGCCCTCCCCTTCGCTCTTCCTCTGCCCACACTTGCTTCTCTTCCACCCACCAAGGTGTGCTGTTTGCCCAGAAGCCTGTGGTCCACCTCATCACGGGGTCTGCTCCCCAGAGCCTCGGCAGCAGCGCCAGCAGCAGCAGCAGCTCTCACTGTTCACCAAGTCCTACCTCATCCCGGGGCACCCCCAGCGCAGAGCCCTCCACCAGCTGGTCCCTCTGATGGGCAGGACCCAGCTTCCCACTTGCCACTCTCCTGTCGAGAGTGAAGGAAGTTGATGCACAGAATTTACCTCATCTCACGGAGCCCACGTCGACGAGCACCGTTTAGCCAGACATTGAGAGTTTGGACGTGTCCGTCTGTCCAGGCTCCATTCAGGTCCTGCTGTACTCTGGGGGCAGGGAGAGGCTAGAGGGGCAGGACAGACAGCGTTGTCCAATCAGGGATTGTCCTGGAGAACTGGGTGGGGGTCTGTGGGTGTCCAGCTTCCTCCAGGGTTCCCCAGCCACCTCCCAGCTCGGGGCACAGTGTATCGACAATCTGTCAGCCGACACAGGGCTGGAGGCCCTCCATTTCCCTCCCCTTTTAATTTATTTCCCTGCCCCTGCCTTCTGCCATGACCCCAGGGCCACTAGTCTCTTCCCCTGTTTTTAAGTCCCATGTGGGGCTGCCAGGAGCCAAGAGCATGCCTTCATGCCCTTCTCTGCTGAGCATGGGATGGGGCCCTTCCAGCCCACTTTGCCTACTGTTAGGTTCCTGGGGTACGGGTCCCTCAAACACAAGTCTTGAATCAGTCCTCAGGGCCCCAGATCCCCCTTCTAATGGTCTGAAGGAAGAGGCTGTGAGGGCAGTTCAGGGCCAGGGCCCACAGGGCATCTGCTGATGGGAAGGCAGAGCCTCGGGGCTGCCCAGCCCTGGCACCTGCTTCACACGGACCATTCTCTGACCGCACCCCCCCAAACTTCATGCTCCCCACTTGCCCTTATTGGCCTGCTTTCCCAAAAACAGCCCACTCATCCTTTCCCCAGCCCTCTTCAGCCCTCCCCAGTCCTCCCCAGCCTTCTTCAGCCTTCTTCAGCCCTCTTCTATTTCTTATGGGGCCATCTTGGCCTCACCATCCCCACACGTGCCGATGTCAGGTTCATTGAAATACCTCAGATTTGTAATTGTTGATGTTTGAGTCTTCAGGAAGTATTTGCATCTCTGAAATCTTTTTTATATGTGTTTTGCTGACTTTTGTTTTTTTTTATTTTAAAATTTTTATTGTTGTAGCACCAAAGAAATGAAAACAGATCACCCCCAAAGCCAAGCAAGTGATTGGGTACCCCGGCCCCTCTGGCCCTTCCCTCAAGCCCAGTGAGGAGGTGGGTGGAGGCATGCAGGGGAGACGACTCAGGGATCGCGGGGGCGGGGAAGTGGAGTGGAGAGGCCCGCTCTCACACCGGGTCGGGCCCTGAAACCGTACCAGTTCTGAAGACCGTTTTCTGCCACACCCCCACCCCCAGCTGACCAGGGAGGCAGAGGACACCTCCCCATCACTCAGCATTCCCAGCTCAGGGCACAGGCAGGCTGGGGTCCTCGCTGGCCTTGCCAGAGGTTGAGCCGCCCCAGGGTATGAGGAGATGAATAACTCCACAGCTCCTCCTGGACCCTGCGCGGGAGCAGGCGGCTCCTGTGCTGTAAAGAAAATTGATTCGCTTGCGGCTCACCTCAGTCGAGGAAGCCCTGGAATGTTCAGCAGAACACCACCACTGTGACATGGGGCTGTGGCAGTGGGAGACACCGCGCGTGGCGTGGGTGTGTGTGGCGGCGTGGCTCGCATTCAGTCCTGTGTAGGAGAGGAAAGGGAATCAAAAGCTTGAGCACAAACAGATACCTCAGCCCGGTAAGCTGCAGTTCTGCTCAACTGCGTCTTTTCTCAGCCCTCCACACACACACACACACACACACACACACACACACACCCCATCTCCCGAGGGCTGACCTCCTCTGGCCTCAGCCTGCAGGGTGTGGGCAGAGAAGGGCATCTGGGACGTGGTGCCAGTGAGGAGCCCAGTTGGCTGGCACTGGGCCCATTTGAAGGTGTCTCAGACATTTGGCCAGTATGTCTTTCTCAGGGGTTTGGTCACAAAGGATGGACTCTTCCCACCCAGAGTATGCAGGGAAAGCACACTGTGTCTTTCCGGTCATTGGATCCTCTCCCTTTCCCCAGGCAGCTCGCCTGGCCACACCGTTGGAGTGAACCCTCACTGCCCTCAAGGACAACAGCAGGGTGTCACCCAGAGCCCGATGAGGGGTGCCAGCAGGTGCCCCCACGAGTGGGGCCTTGGCCCAAGCAGAGCTTCCCCTGAAGGTGCCATCAGCCAGGGCAGCTCTGTCCCCTCCTGCTCTCCATCTTATATGTATTCTAACCAGGAAAAATGTGATAGCACATGGGTAGCCTAGGCAGTGAATAAATACCTCAGATGTCCTCCTGCAGCAAGTGTCTGTATATGTTGTGGTTATTTTCTATCTTACATGTTCTCGAATGTTTATATTTCAATAAACCTCTACCTCTTCACACAAGCAGGTCTCTCTCAGTTGCTTTGAGTGGCCTTTCCACTGGACAGTACTGGGGAGAGGTGAGCTCCTTCAGAGTGAAAGGGGACTGAGTGAACTACTCCTGACCCCTTGATTTCTCCTGAACCTTCTCCCCTTCACCCACGCCTTCTTCAAAGGGAAAGCTCACTGAGCTCACTCTCAGCTTACCTTCTGTGTTAGCAGGTTTCTCTGGCGTTACCTCATCATCAGAACTGACTCCAGCGATGTCACATCAGTGTCCTGGCAGGCACAGGGCCAGCGGGTCACCTTGATTCAGCAAGCCCCTGTCGAGCTCCTGCTGGGTCAGACGATAAGGGAGGACCCACAGGGTTATCTAGACGGACATGGATTCTTTAGAGTACAGCATCACTGGGACTGAACAGCAGGCTACCACTGCTGGGATAGAAGCTGCAGCAGCCGCAGAACTTCTGGAAGGCTTCCCACAGGTGGTAGCGTTAAAGCTGGAAGAGTCAGAGTTTGCACCTGGAGAGAGCAATTCTTGCAGAGGAATACATGCATACATACATATGAATACTTAACGGAAATGCTGTGGCATCGGGGAACTATGGCTGGTGCCTTGAGTCAGTGGTGGGGGGAATTGGGAAAAAGTGAAGCTGGGGCCAGGATTAATGGATTTGGGGGCCATCCTCTGCAAATCAGGATGTATTTTCACCAGGGCATAGGCTTAGAAGCTTTTCTAGAAAGGTGATGCCACGCAACCTGCTGGGCGTGGAACCCTGGGGCACAGCTCAGGCCTATCCTCAGAGCCTTTCTCTACCACGATGCACACTCCTCTGGGCATATTCTGAAGATGTGCAGAGAGGCAGGCCCTGTGTGGACTGGTAATTGCCTCTGTCATCCATGACAACGTACTGACTGCACCTGTTTATGTAACCATGTGAGGTCAGGCTAGCAGGGTTTCCTATCTGGCATTTTTTATTTTGTGTGTTTATACATATATATATGTGGTTTGGTTTTGTTTTTGAGACATTGTCTTGCTGTGTCACGCAGGCTGGAGTGCAGTGGCACAATTATAGCTCACTGCAGCCTCAAACTGGGCTTAGGCGATCCACCCACTTCAGCCTCCCAGATAGCTGGGACTACAGGTGCATGCCACCACACCTGGCTAATTTTTTCTTAAAAAGTTTTTGTAGAGATGAGGTCTTGCCACGTTGCCCAAGCTGGTCTTGAACTCCTGGGCTGAAATGATCCTTCTGCTTCAGCCTCCCAAAGTGTTGGGATTACAGGCGTGAACCACCACACCCAGCCTCTGGCATTTTGAAATGCTAGAAAAAGAGGGTGTTATTGGGACAATCTTGAGCGTCCATTGCTGATTTTTTTTAACCTTGTGAAAAACAAAAAATGATACTTTAGTACTTTACTGGTAACCACTCATTGGTATCACACTTCACAACTTCTGGCCACATGGAAATTAAAAGGACCCATCTAGGAGGGAGCTGAGTGATGAAGAGCAGAACCAGGCCCAGAGGCATTTGAGATGGAAACAGCACGTGGTGGCTGGTGAGGCGGGGATCCTGGGAGAGTTCTGGCAGAAGTGGCTTCCAATAGAAATGGTGAATCTCCGTTCCTTTTCAAATTAACAAGAAAATATTGGAGAATATCTTGACCTTAAGAAGAATTTCTCAAGCTAGACCCTTCAAAAAAGTTTAAGTGGCCAGGCGCGGTGGCTCATGCCTGTAATCCCAGCACTTTGGGAGGCCAACGCGGGAGAATCACTTGATGAGTCTGAAACCAGTCCTGGCAACATAGCAAGACCCTCCTCTCTACAAAACAAAATTTAAAAATTAGCCAGGCATGCTGGTGTGCACCCAGCCCATAATGATTTCTTTCTAATGCTTATTCTTAAGACAAAAACAAAAAGTAAAAGGGAGAGGTGGCAGAGTCACAAATAGATGTTTTGTCTAAGAGAAAACAAATGGCTTGACCTCATTCGTGATCAGGGAAATGGGCAAGAAACCACCTCACACTATTGGATATAGACACAAAAGTCATTCCATACAAGGTCCTGGCAAGGATGAGGAGCAGCAGGAACTCTCACACTCTTGGGCTAACCAATTTGGAAACCACTTCGGTATTACCTAGTAAAGCTGATCATGCACTTGGCCCTAGGGCCCTGTAATTTCACTCCTACATTTGTGCCCCAGGAGATGGGCAGGAAGGTTCACACAGCACTGATGGCTGCATACTAAGTTGGCTGTGAAACTACCAATTGAAACTGGTATGGTGAGGTCCCACAGCTAGGGAGTGGAGGAGCTGGGGCTGTAGTTCAGTGGCTGCAGGGCCTAGAGCCTGTGCCCTGAACACAAGTGCTAAGCCCTCTATACACGTTATCTCATTTCATACTCCACCCACAGCTCTATAAGGCAGTTTTTTTTTTCTTTAAAATTATTTGTTATAAAATTACACAGACGAGGTCTCACTATGTTGCCCAGGCTGGTCTCGAACTCCTGGGCTCAATCGATCCTCGTCTCGGCTTCCCAAAATTCTGGATTACAGGCGTGAGTCACCGCGCCCAGCCAAGCTACTTATTTTGTTCATTTTTCAGATGAAACTGAGGAACAGAAATGTGCTGGAAGTCACATACTAGTGAATGGCAAAGCTGGGACGGGACTCCAAAGCGGGTACCCTTAACCTCTCCCCCAAGTCCTCCCCTTCAGGGAGGGGAAGAGGCCAGAGGGAGGCAGAGGATCTAAGGGTGGTTGTCCCCAGGTCTCTGCTATACTACTCTGCGCCCAGTCGAGGATCCCCAAACGGCCTCCAGAAGCTCCTAGAAAAGCCTGCCCGGCAGCAAGCCACAGGCCCCGCCACGCCATTGGCCAGGATTGAGTCACGTGCCCTCCCCAGAGCCAATGGGAGCGAGGGGGCAGGGTGACCGGGAATGACCTTAGACTGCCCGCCCTGCGCGGAGGGAGATCCAGTACAGGCTGCGCCTCTGCCCCTGCGAGGGGCACCCCTGGGTCTCTGGGAAACGGAATGGAGGGTCTTATGGAAGAGAAGGTTTGGAACCACCGCTGGAGGGAAGGGGAGAAGAAAGCAAGCAGGAGTGGCGCGAACAGGAAGGGACTAGGGATAGAAGCCGGGCTTGGACACAGTGAGGCACGAACCCCGACAGACACAGAGACAGACAAGGGGTGCTGATCTCCTCACTGGGCGGGGTAGGCAGGAAAAGGAACAGGAGCTGGAGCTAGAGCGAGGGCTGCGAGCGGCGAGTGGATACCCGGCCTCAGGGAGGAGCTTCCAGGAGGGCAGGGGTCTCCTTTGGAGCAGCACCGGGGACGTTTTGCTCGGCAAGGGCTCTTTGTGCGAAGTAACCGAAGCCAGTCAGGCTAATGGCGGCAGAGAGAAGGATTTATTCTTGCACCCAGGGTGTGCGGAGAAGCCCAAGGGCATTTGGACCTGTGTTGACGTCCGGAAGGGCCCGGAACCCAGGAAGCTCTGCCCGCAGAGGGTATTCCTCTCCCTCTGAAGACCACCTCAAAGCTCAACTTTATCACCTCCACGCATGAGACCGCCGGCGGCTGAACTAAAATCTCACCATCCCAATTCCAGTTTCTGGGAATTGTCACCTCCATTCGCTCTCATTGAAATCCAGCTTTTTTCACGAGGTGAATAACAGGGCAGTTGACAGTTCCCAAGTTTTCTGTGTCCAATCTTCAGCCCTGGAGGGACTCTTCTGCTCCAAGTCCAGCGATCCCGGGAGGGGGCCCACTGGTCCAGTACGGCTCAGTACCCAGCCCTGGATCCACCAGCTGACGCTGGAAGGAGTGGGTCATGAAGAACTCAGCACGAACGCAGCTGGGTACGAATTCCCAGAGATGTCCTGTCCCTCCACGGTACCAAGGACCCCTCCTTTAAGAAACTGCTTCACTGAAGGCGCAGATGGAGGGAGGGGTCGGCAACAGAGTTGAGAGGGGTTCCGGGGGCACATGGCTCAGCCGGAGGAAGCAGGCTGAGGAGGGGCGTTCAGAATGGCCAGATGACCTCGAGGGGAATGCCAAGCCTCAGCCCACTTTGCCTGTGGCTCCTGAGGATGGTCATGCTGTCAAGCTCAGAACAGCTGAGAAACTACCTTTCTGGGGCAGATTAGGGGACCAGGGGTCTTAGTTGCTGGTTTGCTGTGTGACCTATGACAAACTCTGGGCAGTTTGTCTGTGAAATGGGGACTCTAGTGTGATCGGAGACACAAGTGAATGAATGAGAACTCACTTTGAAATGTCTAAAGCCCAGTGCCTAAGGCCTTCCTTGGCAAGACAGAGGGTCCCTGGTGGGCACTGTCCGATGGCATTAGGGCAGTAATTGGGCCAACCAAGCCTACAGGCCCGCAGCACCCCCTATGGTGTTGGGCAGTGCCTGCCTAGCTCTACTCTTAGCCACAGGGTCCCCTGGGAAAGTGCCAGGTGGTCTCATCCACCAAGAGCCATATTGGCAACATGGGCATTTCAGGCCTGTGTCAGGGAGGGGAGAAGGAGTGGTTTCTGCCAGGGAGGCCTCAGACTGCAGTTGCCTATGACAGGCTCCAGGCTTCAGGCCTCATAGAAACCCTGGCCTTGGGGGCTGAAGGCACAGCCAAACGGGCCTCCCTTCTTCCCAAGTCCTTGCCCAGCCGCGGTTGCCTAAGGCCTTTTTTTTTTTTTTTTTTTTTTTTTGAGACAGAGTCTCACTCTTACCCAGGCTGAAGTGCAGTGGTGCGATCTCGACTCACTGCAACCTCCACCTCCTGGGTTCAAGCGATTCTCCTGCCTCAGCCTCCTGAGTAGTTGGGAATACAGGCACGTGCCACCACGCCCAGCTAATTTTGAATTTTTTAGTGGAAACAGAGTTTCCCCATGTTAACCAGGCTGTTCTTGAATTCCTGGCCTCAAGTGATCCACCTGCCTCAGCCTCCTAAAGTGCTGGGATTGCAGGTGTGAGCCACCATGCCCAACTCACTGAGGCCTCTCAATTCAGCTTTTCTATGCCAGGACCCTTCAGCTCACTGGGCGGGGGTGCAGGGCCTGACCTCAATCTCTTGTGCTGCAGAGTGAGGCTGTGAATCTGCCTCCCGCTGGCTCTGGGCACAGTCTCTACACTGCCTGGGCACTGCCCCTGGCTTCCAACTTTTCTCAGATGCCCTTCTTTGGGCTCCAGGGCCATGGCTGGGATCTGGGGGCAGATGAGACAGAGGCTGATACCATGGGGGTCAGAGAGGCAGGGCAGGGGGTAGCTTCCGCTCTGTCCAGGGACGGGGAGGCCAGCTCAGGAATCCATTTAGAACCAGTAAAAGCCTGAGCTGGAAGGGCCTTTCTAGCCTTCTGTTTCCCCTCTACAACCTGCAGATGGGAAGGCCACGGGACAGAAAGGAACTGGGCAGAGGTCACTCCCCACCCCATCTAGAGGGTCCACATATGCTACCTTCAGGGGCTGCAAGGTGGAGGTGGCTGGAGGCTCCTGTCCTGGTGCTGGAGCCCTTGGTGCTCAGACCTGCAGCAGCTCCCGCTCCCTGAGGACACAATTCTCAGCCTGACCATCAGAACTCTTAGGGTCTCCTAGACCCCATCGGCGGCTCTGACCCTCTTTTATGAAAGCACCCAAAGAGCACCTGAGGCAAAGGACAGCATCCCCCACCCTATTGAGCTCCTCATTGCAGGAGCTCAAAGATGATGACCTCAGTCAGAATGAAATGGTATTTAAGCACAAGCCAGTAGCTGTTGCCATCCTGGGGAATGTGCTGTATTGTCTGTCACTGGCAGCATTGCATTACATCAAACTATTGCCTGAATATCACAAGAAGTGCAAACAAAGCCTTATGGATTGAACATTGCATAAAATAGGCCTTGTGTGTGGCGCAGTGGCTCAAGCCTGTAATCCCAGCACTTTGGGAGGCCCAGGTGGGTGGATCACCTGAGGTCAGGAGTTCAAGACCAGCCTGGCCAACAAGGAGAAACCCCATCTCTATTAAAAATACAAAATTAGCCAGGTATGGTGGCGCATGCCTGTAATCCCAGCTACTTGGGAGGCTGAGGCAGGAGAGTCGCTTGAACCCAGGAGGCAGAGGTTGCGGTGAGCCGAGATCACGCCATTGCACTCCAGCCTGGGCAACAAGAGCAAAACTCCATCTCAAAAAAAAAAAAAAAAAAAGGCTTTGGGACTAAAACCCGTATGCAGCCGCCCCTGGGCACATATACGTGGTTTTATGACTTTGGTACTGACTCAGCCTAACTGGACCCCAGATACAGGAGAAACTGAGAAGGACGGAGAACATAAGCACTGTCCCCGGTGCACTGTGTCCCGTGTCATCCTCACATCAATCCTGTGTCATAGGTACTGTCCGTGTTCCCATTTTACAGAGGATACTGAGGCTTAGTGAAGGCAGGACTTGCTCATGCTCGCCAAGCTGGGGAGTGGTGGAGAGTGAAGTGTAAGACTTCTCGGTTCTACCGCCATTCTCCTTCCATCCATTGCTCCAGGCCCAGGGGCCCAGATGGTCTGATTCCCTGTGCCCCACAGCCCACCCTCCTGCTGCTGCTTTCCCTGGCTTCCCCTCTTCAGAGAGAAGGCGGCAGACCAGGAGAAAGGTCAGGCCTCAGGCCGCTGCTCAGCCCCACCCATCCTAACCCCTGAGGGGATGAGAGGGCAGCCTCCACAACGTGTCCCTAAATGCCCCTGCCCCCCGCCCCAGGTTCTCAGAGAAGAGGAAGAGTTGTGGGGGCTAAGGAGCATCTCTGGGAGGGAGGGTGGGGTTTCTCCCCAAAGAGCCCCTCAGATGCAGGCACCCCTCACCCCGCAGTCACTGCTTCTTTACCAGCTCCTTTTCAGCTGCTGCTGCAGCCTCAGTTTCTCAGGGAGGCTCTCCACCAGCTTAGAGGTGGGCGGGGGGAAGCAGTGAACACGTTCCAGGCTGAGCCCTCCCAGTGGGCAGCAAGGGCTTGGGAGGAACTTGAGTGACGGAGTGTGGGGAAGGAAAGGTCAAGGCCTGCATGGGCACCATGCGGCAGGCAGCAGGGATCGGGCATGGGGGAGCCTGTGGGAGCCATGCAGGCCAGTCGGAAGCACAGTGCAGGGGGGCAGCTGCTGAGCACCTGGTCCTGGGCAGCCTCCAGGGCCCACTGCTGAGCTCTCAGCTCTGAGTCTCAAGCTTCCAGCACATTGCAGACCTTCTCGAGCTCAATCTGCATCTCAGCCAGCTCTGAACCCACCTCCTGCAAAGAAGTCTGTGATGGAGGAGGGTGGGGCTGGCGCGTATCTTGATCTGCAGGCTCCCCAAGAACTTCGCTCCCCCTTGGATTCAGAGCTCCAGCCTCACAGGGGCCTTCCTAGGGACTGTTCTTCGCCCCAAAGAGGCCACCATGGCGGCATCAGGTGCAGTGCTGACGGAACAGCACCAGGGGAGGGGGCAAGAGGGCTCACCTTCCCCTCCAAGCTGTGCAGGTGACTGAAGTCCAGAACACTTGCCCTGAACCCCTGATCCTTCACTCCCTCTTTTACCCTGAGTCCCACAGCGCTCCCCATACGGGTAGTACTGCCTAGCCCAGGAGCCCCTGAGGGCAGGCCTCACATCGCCCTCCATCTCCACATCCTTTCCAGGGTCCCTGCACAGTTTGCCTGCACAGGGCTGGGCCCGCAAAGCCTCGCTCCCCAACGCACTTGTTTCATCACTTCAATTGGTGAGTCCACCCTGCCAAGGAGTGAGGCCTAGTCCCCTCTCAGGGCCACGCTGAGGTTGTACGAGGACAGGGCAGCCGGGGTTACGGGCCTGGGATGAGTCTAGGCTGAGTCCTCGGTGCTCAGTGGAGAACCCCCATCCCAATTCATTGGTTCCAACAAGCCAGGCTTCCTACTCCAACCCCTGCCCCCCGGCCCAGGCCCTGCCTTCACTTCACATGGCCCCTGTCTCAGCTCCTCCAGCTCCTGGAAACAAGGGCCCAGTGTGGTCCCAGAGGGCCCAGTCCACATGGCAATGGGAGACCAGAGCCAAGTTCTCTGCCTGGGAGGTCCCACCTCCATCCAGCCTGATCTCAGGGAGGGCAACCAGGGCTGCCCCACACCAGCTCTCACCCCTGGATGGGGCTGTCCCAGCTCCACCCCAGTCTGCCCTTGAGCTCACCCATTGGCCTCTGGTGGAGTCCACACTGCAGACTCCAGCTCCTTGGCAGACCTGGGCTCCCACAGCTCCTGGGGGATGGGAGGCAGAAACGCTGCTGGGGTGTGGCAGGGACAGCAGGACCCTGTCCCCTTGCCCCCACCCCGTTCTGTGTTCTGTGCATCATTAGCTCCACCAAGGCCACTGGGTAACTCAAATGGGGCACAGGCCCAGTTCTATACAGGTGGGGAGACCGACGCAGGGACAGTGACCCAGTGAGTAAACTGAACAGGGTCATAGGATCACTGAGTGTCAGAGCTCCCCGGAGTCCCCCCAGCACCACACCCAATGTACAGATGGAACCTGAGCCCCAGAGTAGTGAGGGGCTTGGCCAAGGCCACTGGCCAGTTTGTGGCAGAGCTGGGACTGCCACAGTCCCATCAGTGTTTGTGGAACCCGTCGCTTTACTGGCCAGTGAGGATTCCCAGCGGCCCCACCCACAGGCTGTGGGGCTGGAGGTGTGTGGGTGGGTCTTGGCTGGTGCCCACTCAGGTAAATGCCTGTGTAGTACCCAGGAGAAGCCACAGTGGGCTGGGTGGGGCAGGGGTGAGGTGGGACCCACCTTTCATTTGCAGACTCCGGGGGCTGGCCTGGGGTCTCTGCTGCAGTCTGCCCTGTGGGCAGAGGGCAGGTGGCAAGGACTCAGGAGCACTTGGGCTGCTCCAGGGTGGCTGCCCTCCCTTCAGTCTGGCAGGATTGTCCAGATTCTTATGTCCCTGTCCTTGGGTGGGCAGGCTCAGGCCACCTTGACCTGGGGGCACCCGACCCTCACCCCTAGCAGCTGGTGCTGAGGGTTCTGGTGCCAGTGGCAGCCAAAGTCCTGCTTCTGTCCACAGGCACCCAGCTCAAGCTGGAGGGCAAGGCCCTTTCTGTTCACGGACAGATGGGCCATAGTAGCCCTGGAGGCCCCACACCCCTGGGCCTGAGCTCCCCGGTACTCAGGGCCAGGGTGGGGAGCTTGGGACCCATTAAACAATCAGGAAGCTGAGGCCCCATGAGAAGAGCTGTGGCTGTGGCACAGCCCGAGCCTCCACTTTATTGCACAAGGCCCCTGACTTCAGGCTTGGGGAGGGCTCTAGGGTACTTAGGAGGGGTTCTTTGGGGGCCCTGACTGCAGGTGGGGCCACCTCACACCACCCCAGGCAGCCCAGCTCCTGCCCACCTTTTGCCTCTGGATCCCAGCAGCCATCTGGTCATTCTCCCTATCCAGAGCCTGCATCCTGCTCCTGTGGCTGACTGGGGAGGGGCAGCCTGCATCCCCATCTAGGGGCCCTGCTCCCCCATCCTCTCATGCCTGCAGAAACCTTCACCCTGGCTCTTGGGTTTGGGCAGGTCCAGCCTGCAGAGGGGAGCGGATCTCCTCCTGGGCCCTGGCCTGCCCTCCCTGGCTGGCATGTGGACTAGGGGCCTGGGGGCTCACTGGATGGTGCCCGCCCAGACTCACGGCAGCTCCTCCTGCGTGCACTCTGGCCTGTGCAGCTGTGTGAGGGTCCTGCGGTTACATGATGGGAAAAGCAAGAGGGAGCATCTGGGGGCCTGAAGTCCCAAGTCACACCCAAACCAAACCACCCAGCCAGGAAGATAGCAGGAAGCAAATTGGAGGCGTTCTGGGTTGAACTGTATCCCCAGCAACAACAACAAAAAGATATATTGACATCCCCAGTACCTCCTAATGAGATAGAATCATTACAGAGGTAATCAGACTAAAATGAAGTCAATAGGCTGGGCTTTCATCCAAGGTGACTATACAAAGGGGAAATGTGGACACGGGCACACACAGAGGGAGACGCCACGCGGACATCCCGGAGGAATGTCAAAGCCTGCTGGCAAAGCACCAGAAGCTGGGGACAAGGCCTAGAACAGACCCTCCCTCACAGGCCTCAGGAGGAACCAACCCTGCCGACACCCTCACCTGAACTTCAGCCTTCAGAACCAAGAGACAATGAATGCCTGCCGTTGAAGCTACCGTCTTCAGCACTTTGTTATCACAGCCCTCACAAACTCACAGAGGGTAAGTGGGATCCAGCCCCAAGTGGCAGCTCTCTGGCCCCAAAAGGACCCTGACTTCGAGGAGAACTTTCTCCTCAAAGTGACCACACCTGCAGCAGCAGGAACTGTGCAATCATAGTGGCTAATGCTTCATGACTGAATGCCATGTGTTTTCACGTGCTTGTCAAATGTCATCCTCTTAGGCACTCATTCAGGGAGGATAACTGTTATTTTCACTTTTACAGATAAGGCCCAGAGAGGCAGAGGAACTGCCCAAGGTCACACAGCTAGTATATTGTGGAGCCAAGATTTAAGCCCACAATCTTAGCCACTAATCTGGGGACAGTGCAGACTACTGAATCCTTGGATGGAAGACAGACTGAGGTAGAACACCCAGAGAGGGTTGGGTGGAGGAGCTTGAGGCTGGGGATGGGACTGGAGGTGGAGCATGCCAGAGGCCCTGGGAGCGCTGGGTGCTGAGCCCGTGAACCCCCTGGCCAGCCGGACGTTGATGCAATATGGCTTCGTCCAGACCCTATCCAGCTGCTGCCCCATCTCCAAGAGCCTCGCCCTGCTGGAAGTGCACTGCTAGTCTGGTTCATCAGCCACTCTGCACAGGACCCCTGCCCAGGACCCAGGGTCTGCATTTTAGGCCATCCTTGCTGGATAGGCCCAGAGCCCAGGGTCCCCACCTGCCTGTAGAAGGTGAGTCCTGGGTTGGCCTTCTAGGGGTCCAGGGAGGGAATAAAAATGGCCTGGACAGTCTCTGAGGGGCTGGAAGGCCCTGCACTTGGGGCCCAAAGTGGCACTGGCTTATGCATCACGTGCAGGTTAAGTGCATCCGGTTCACCTAGCACCTCTTCCTGCTAGGAGACAAATCTGCCGAGGGCCCAGCCCTCTGTCACTCCACTACCTTCTCACTGACATTGCCCACTGCAAGTCCTCAGACTTGACCAAAGAATATAGCCCATCCAGGCGCTGAGGATATATCTTCTGACCCTCAAGGGTCTGGTTTGAGAAATAGACAAAAACAAACAAACAAACAAAAACAAAAAACAAAAACAAAAAACAAAACGAAAAACTGAGATTTTCCTCTGTACAAATATATAGTGGCAGACTACACTGCAGACTTAAGGAACAGCCCCCTATGAGCACAGTTGTGTACCCATTTGAGATACACTGATTTAGACCAACTCAACCTTTATGAGGCCCAAGGCCAGCTAAGCTTTCTCTCCTTTTCCTTCCATCGAGATCAGCAGATCAGCTTCAGTCAGGTGCCTTGTGGCAGAGCGTGGATCCCACATGGGGTCCTTAGAATACTACTTCCCTATGGCTCCCAGGCACCTCGCTGGTGTCTGTATCTCTCTCTGTGTCTCTGTGTGTGCATATCTGGGGGTGTCTGCGGATGTCTGATGTGTATCCTGGGGGTGTGTGTGTGCATGCATGTCTGTGTGTCTGTCTGCCCATGCACACATACACTTGCCCAGGAGACTAAGGGATGCTGACCAGGAGAAGGCAGCCACCAAGCTGGAGGTGAAGTCAGGTGGACAGGAGCTGGGACATCTAAACCCTAGATCTGGCCCCTGTCCCATGTCCATAGTAACCCCCTCACCCACTCTCCTTCTCAAGTGGATCAGGGACTATTTACAACACTCCTCCCCTGTCTCTCTGGGTATATGCACGTGCAGTTTCCTCTTGCTGAAATGCCCTTCATTTCCTCTCTCCTCCTGGAAAATGCCTGTCTATCCTTGTGTGAGGGTTCAGAGGCTCGGAAACCCCTTCTCTGGGAGGGACTCTCCTATCTGCCACCCCTTAACCAGCTCCCACTGTGCCTCTTCCCTCATCTGGCACATTAAATTATTACTTGCAAAATAGGCACAGTGGCTCATGCCTGTAGTCTCAGCACTTTGGGAGGCCAAGGTGGGAGAACTGCTTGAGGGTCAGAAGTTCAAGACCACCCTGGGCAATGTAGTGAGACCCCCATCTCTACAAAAAAAAAAAAAAAAAAAAACTTAGCCAGGCATGGTGATGCGTGCCTGCAGTCCCAGCTACCTGAGGCAGGAGGATCGCTTGAGTCCAGGAGTTTGAAGCTGCAGTGAGTTATGATTGCACCACTGCACCTCAGCCTGGGTGACAGAGACCCTGATGCAATCAATCAATCGATTATAAATCAATCAATAATAAATAAATAATTGCTTACTCAATTACCGGGTGCCCCCAAACCATAAGCTGTTGAGGACAAGGAGTGATCTGATTTGACATTGCTTCTGCACACAGAAGAGGGCCAGGCATGTAGCAGATGCTCAATAAATGCATGCTGAAAACATGGATGGAGAATGATGGGGCATGATGAGGAAGAGGCAGAAAATGGGAAGGAAGTATAGGATCAAGATGGGGGCATCCTAAGGAGGGGTAAGAGACTAATTGGTTTGTATGGGAAAGACTGGGCAGTGGGGAAGACAATGGGGAGAACGGGGTTGAGGGGGTGGAGAAGAAGGTGGGAGACAGTGCCCACCTGGGGAGGCCAGGTCCCACTCTGCCTCTGGAGTCTCTGCAGTTCCTCCTCTTTAAATTTCAGGGCAACTGCCAGCCGGTGCCAGCGTGCCTTCCAATATTCAGCCATCTCCTCATGAAGCCTGGGATGTGATTCTTGTGCCTCTAGCTCTTTCCTGAGGGGCACTGGTACCTCCAGGACCTGGAGTGTACTGGAAGAAATGGTGCAGTCCAGGTACAGCATGGACCCCAGATCACCCCCACCCCACTCCCTTTCAGTGATTATTGTCTTATGAACTAGGAGGGGGAGTGGGGCAGAGATGCCTCTTTCATGGCTCCCTGCACACACAGAACCCCTTTGTACTGGGCA
Organism: Pan troglodytes; assembly: GCF_028858775.2. Lineage (NCBI taxonomy): Eukaryota > Metazoa > Chordata > Mammalia > Primates > Hominidae > Pan > Pan troglodytes. The sequence continues at coordinate 66,575,488 of NC_072414.2, forward strand.
CTTCTACTCCCAAGGACCCTGACTTGCACCCAGCAGCTAAGGTCATCTCACCCACACCTCCCACCTGCCCCTGGGCCAGCAGGAGGGGCTTGGCCATATGTAGGCGAGACAGGACTTCTTGAAGCTGAAAGATTTCCCACCCCATAAAAGAGCCAGAAAGTGACAACCAGGAGCGCTGATACCTGGGGAAGGGAGACTGGCTCTGGTCGTGTGATTCCGGGTTTAGGGCTCTGGGCCATTCCCCCTCAGCCAGCTGGTGACAGAGACTGGCCCACCGCCTGCTGAGAGGGCCATCTCACCTACAGTGAGAACAGAGCCCCCACCCCAGCCTGGCTTGGACACTCTGAGGATGGGCCCAAGCAGCCACCTACCAGGACTCTTGGCCCGGGGCCACACCCAGTGCTGCTAGCAGCCCCACCTTCTCCTGAAGTAGCCAGGTGTGCTCTGCCTCCAGGGCCTGCACATGGCCCCCCAACACCACCTGCTCTCCCTGCAGATGCTGCAGCTGCTCCAAGCAGGCCTCTAGTTGCTGGTGGCTCTGGCCCAGCTCTTCTGAGTCTCTTGTTCACCTGGGGAGATCCCCACCCCACCGAGTTGTGGCTCAGCCTCCACCAGGGTTGTGTCTTCCAGCCTTTACCCATGCAGCCCCTTCTCAGAGGCCCCGAACTCCACTTCCTCTGGGTCTCAGCCCTCCCAGGAGGCCTCTCTGACCACCCCAGCCCGCAGAGGCTTCTCTACACTCCAGGCTACGACTCTGGACCAGTGCCTGGCTGCACACTAGCAGGGGGGCCAGTTATGTGAAGATGAGGATGGTGCTCTCTGGAGTGTCGCTGTGTGGACGCCCTGCTAGAATCTGTCTCTCCTGGTCATTCTCCTTTCCTCTGTGCCCCTAGAGCCCCTTGCCCTACATTGGAATCCCCCAGGAATGGGGCCCAGGCTCCCTTGCCTCTGCCCCCTGGTACAGATGGGCATGGCCTGGATCAGCTAATGCCCAGATTCCCTTTCCTGTGGGGCTGCCCCTGCCAGCTGTCTTGACCAACCTCAGTGAGTATCAGCAACTGCTCCTGCAGACGGACTGTGTCCTGAGCCTGGGCAGGGGTCTCAGCTGCTGGCATGGAGACTCTGGGTCCCGAAGCTCCTGGGCCCTGCCTCCATCCCAGCTCTGCTCTTGGATCTGCAGGCCTGGCACCAGCATCTCCTGTAGATACACTTGGTCCAGAATCCTGGGGTCTCCTTCCAGCTTCCAGACCACACTGGGGTGGTCTTGGCAGACCGTTGATGCCTCAGGGCATGTTGTGGCAGGGTCCTGGCCCCAACTCAAGTTATGACTCTGAACAAGCTCTCCTCTGCTCTCTGGTCTCAGTTTTCCCATCTGAACCAGGAGGGAAGTCACTGAATGATCCCAGGGTATTCCCAAATGTTGGAAGAGGATCCCTCTCTTGGCTGGACTAAGCCCCTGCGCTGCCCTCCTTCTCTAGATAATGCTTCAATAATGAGGACCAGAGAATAAAGTGTGGGGCAGGGTCAAAGGTACAGCAGGGCCAGTGCTCAGGGCCTGCCATGCACCCACTTGGGGGATCCCCAGGCTGGGCTCTGGGCCAACAGGCTGTTGGGTCATTTGGTCCAAATGCCGCTAGGCCTTTTCCACTTCTGTCTGCAGCAGCAGGATCCTGTGGGTAGAAGGGATGGTCTGCCTGTTCCCTGCCACCCCACCCCTCCCCCACAGCCCAGCCCCACTCACTTGTCTTCTATGTCCTGGTCTGGCCTCCTCCACTCAGCCTGTCCCTGGGATCCCTGCATCTGGTGCCTCTCCTGCTCCAGGCAGGCCAGGGAGCACTCCACCTGCTAGGAGGAGGCTGAGTGGGAGGGCTGAAGGCAGCACAGAGCCTCAGATAGGTAGGCTTAGCTTCCCTGCCTCCCACCAGGCAGGGCAGTGTCTGCAGCCTTTGATAACGCAGGCGGACTGGCAGCCAGCAGCCCAGCTGACAGCCCAACATGGACCCATGCCCTGGCTTATATACAAGGGACTGTGCCCTGGGGCCCTGAGGGGCTGCTTTTGGCTGTTATCTATCACGACAGGCTCCAGCTGTGCATCTCTACCTCCAGCTGGGCCCGAGATACACCGCCTCTCCAGCTGTTCTCCAGCTGCTGACAGCTTCAGGGTGGAGGCCAGCAGGACTGCTGTGGCATGCTAAAGGGCAGGCAGACATGAGGTTGTCAACTGGGTCCCAAGGGTCCCCCAGGCCTGGTAGGGAGCAGTGGCTCCAGGTGGGCCAGCTGTGAGCTAAGACACAGAGTCACTGAAGGCTTGCATAACTGGGCCATCACACGGTGTCCCTTTCCTACCCTCACATGAGGCAGAGATCCTGGTAACCTTCCCAAGAACCCTCAGCTTGCACAGCCATCTCCCCCTCTCTGGGGATCGCCTGTTTCACTCGGGGAGATTGGGCTTCTAAGGAAGCTCTTCAGTCTATGGAGCTAAAACCAGCCCCTCCCTCCCTCAGATTCTCCCTGGGGGGGCCACAGGGACCCTGGCCCTTCCTTCACCTCCAGCAGTGTCCCTAGCCACCCCCAGCATATGCCTCTCAGGCAACACCCTGCACCCTTCCAGGGGCACCATTCAGAGACATCTCTGTTCAACACTGCAGCCTTGCTGGGGACTCCATTTCCCTTTCTCCTCTGGGTGCCCCAGACCCCGGAAAGCCTCCCTGAGAATATGGCACCAGATGTGGACACCAGCTCTGGGCATTCTGGAGCTTCAGCCTGCTAAGGGGATCTTGCTAGCTCAGGGGACCTTTCAGCTACAGAAAGCCCAGGAAGAAGGAATGGGGGAGGACAGGGCCTCACTTTCTGCTTTAGGGACCAGCCAAGTCCCAGCTTGTGCTCCCGCCTCTGCAGCACCAGGGCTTGCTCCGACAGGGCCTCCGGCACTGCCCGAAGACGGCTTGCCAGCTCGGCCCTCTGCTGCCTGCTTTCTGCCAGCTGCTCCCACAGGTCCTTCTCTGACCGCCTCCAGTCCCGCTCGGGGGCCCTGTTGGAGCACACGCCAGGGAAAGAGGAGCCAGACTTCAGCCCAGGCCCCAGGGGGCTGCCATGCCCAACTTTCCTATGCTCACCTTCACCCTTCAGTGGGGCTTGGTGGGCAGACACGGTCCAATGCCCCGAGGAAATAGGAGTTCCAGAGACAGCGGGCAGGGCTGGGCATCAAGTCCATGGGCTCTGCCTCAGTGGGACCTGAGAGCAGGACAGATCCTGGAGCTGGGGTAGTCTTGGCTTCCCAAAGCACCAGGCTCTGAGGCCTCTTCTCAGACTCAGAATTGAGGCCCTTTGGCTGAGCACGCACTAAAACCCTTCAACCCTGATCCTCTGGCCCGAAAGTCTCCTGGTGATTGGAACTTCACTAAACACCAGCCTCAACTCCACTAAACAGTTCTCAATTCCCAGTGGTTTCCATGAGCTGTGGGTGCTGCCAGGGGTGGCCACTTGCTAAACACAAACCCCATTATCCTCACAGCAGCTGGTCTGGGGAGGCGCAGCAGGCACTCCTGAGGGGAAATTGGTGCCCAAGTCCGGCAGGGAGTCCCGTGAGGAGCTGCAATCTCCACCCAACACTGTCTGCACCAGAGCCACGTTCCCCCTTCCAGTGTGGAAGTCTGGAAATGGCAGGGGAGCATTTGGGGGCCACCACAGTTTAGCTATGATGTGGGGGTCAGAGCCCTTAAGTCAAGTCACTGCTCAGGTACCTCTCTGGCTTCCATAGCTTCAGCTGTAATATGGAGGCCCTGACGGACCTCTCACCCACCAGCTTGGTGAGGGAGGTCAGAGGGTAGATGGGGGCTATTCTGCCAGTGTTGCCATCCCTACACCCCTCACCATCACCCTCCTCACCTCTAGGGTCTGGGCCCAAGTCCACTGCCTCCCAACTCCCAACCCTGGGCACGAGGCACCCTGCCCTGGCTCTGAAAGGGCACAGGAGTTGTCTTCACCTAAGCAGTGGGTACACCTAGCACCTCTACCACCCCCACCCTGACCTCCCCACTCCTCACATTCCCAGGCCTTCTCCACTCAGGATGGCACCATCGCCCACCAGGCCTTCTCCCCACTGGACAGCTTGACTCTCCTCTCCCCTTACTCCAGGCCCAGGCTCCTGCAGCCCCCTCCAAAATTGTCTCCCCTCCAAAATGTCACTGCCACACAAGGCTTCTCTAAGACGGACCATGAGGACTGGCCGCTGCCCCCACCTCCCATACTGGGTACAGCTCCCACAATGCCACTCTACCTGGGTGCTCTGTCTTGCCAGTTAGAAGTGACAGGCTTTCCATGGCAGCCCCCTGCCCTTAGTGAGAAGCTGAGCTGTGCCCAGCTTGGTCCGGGAGGGGCTCATGGTCCACAGAATGGAGTGCACACGCAGGCCAGATTGTCCTGAGCAGGGGGGCAGGCCAGGGCAGCCCCAGGAAGGCTTTCCAGGGAGGTGACCCTGGGGCCAAGGCTCAGAGGTGAATTAACTGCCTCCAGAGAAGGCAAAGTCAGATGAGGCAGACAGAGGAGACAGTAAGGACAATAGAACAAGGAGGGCATCAGAGCAGCTGGGCCTGGCGGGCAGTGAACTGAGCCCTAAGCTTGGTGGAAGTGGAGGTGGGGGGCAAAAGGGAGACCAAAAGGGGTGAGAGGAGCTGTGGGGTTTGGGAGGATGCAGGGCAGCGGCACCTCCCCAGTGGCCTTGAGATATGCTACAGACCTCAACTCCACAGAGGCTGAGGACCCAGACAGGAGCTTGGGCCTGAGGGGCAGTGGAGGTGGAGCAAGCCTCCTCTGAGGTGGGGATGGGAGTGGAGGAGTTACCCAAACCTCACCTGGGGGCAGATCTTTCTCCAAGTTTCTGAAAGGTGTGAAAGTCACAAAAGAATGAAGCTCTAAGGGTAGAATCTCAGGCAGGATGGCCTCCAGGCTGCAAAGTGTGGAGAGGGAGATAGCTGGGAGATGGCTTCTATTCCACCTCAGAAAAAGAGAGTTGCTTCGTGGCTGGGAGGTAGGGACTCCTGGATTCTCAGTGGTGGGCAGTTTTGTGGGAAGGTGACTAACTTACCCCATCAGAGCCTATAGCTCAGGGCAGGGCTGGGGACAGAAGCTTCTCTGAGAACATCCATCCCTCAGGGCTAGTATCCTGGAGCCATGGAAACTCAGGCAACACTAAGTGGTGGGAGGAGGAGACACCACAGAGGCCTCCCACTCCACCTCATCTGAGCTGATGAAACCCCGAGATGGAACCTGGCTAGTGTGGTCGAGGCCATGGGTACCAGGCAGGAATGGCATCTCAGATGGCCTGGGATTTTTCAAAATCTTCAGCTTTTGAGATAGGACCTTGGGGGGCAGGACCTCAGCAGCCAATCTGGGTCACCCACTGTACACTGAAGCGGCTCCTAACTTTCTTTTTTGAGACGGAGTTTTGCTCTCTTGCGCAGGCTGCAGTGAAGTAGCGCGATCTCGGCTCACTGCAATCTCTGCCTCCCGGGTTTAAGTGACTCTCCCACCTCAGCCTCCCGAGCATCTGGGACTACAGGCGCGTGCCACCACGTCTAGCTAATTTTTGTATTTTTAGTAGAGACGGGGTTTCGCCATGTTGGCCAGACTGGTCTCGAATTCCTGACCTCAGGTGATCATCCACCTCAGCCTCCCAAAGTACTGGGATTAGAGGGGTGAACCACCGCGCTTGGCCGATTTTTTGTTTATTTTTTGAGACAGGGTCTCCTTCTGTCGACCAGGCTGGAGTGCAGTGGTGTGATCATAGCTCACTGCAATCTCAACCTCCTGGGATCAAGCGATCCTCCTGCCTCAGTCCCCTGCAAGGAGCTGGAACTACAGGCATGCGCCACCCAGTCCGGCTAATTTTTGTAATTTTTTGGAAGGGGACCCAGTTTTGAATTAGCTTCTGTTGTTTACTTCGGATAGCCATGGTGGAGCTGGCAGAGATTTAGGGGATACTAAACACCCCTACAAATCACGCCTTGAAACCCCCCGCTTCAGGGAGAGCCGCTGGCGAAGGACTTGATGCGCAGCCGCAGCTCGGAAGGGCGGGGCTCCCCTGCGACACCTCCCCGCTTCAGGGCCGGGCCCAGCCCCGCGGGGAGGGGCATGGGCGGGGCCGCGGCTGGCTGGCGGCCGCCGGGGCGGTGCTGGGGAAACCCTTGGCGCCCCCGCGGAGCGGTCCCAAGGAGGGGGCGGTGCCTGGAGGGATGGTCCGCCCCGACTGCGGGTTTCTAGCCCTCGCGTGGCGTGGGGACAATTAGGCGCCACGCCCTGTCGCTTCACTGCGCGACGCTCGCGAGGCCGGGGACGCCACTCCCAGACCGGGCGGGACGCGCACGCTCACAGTGAGGTCTCAAAAGATCCCCACCTCAGTTTTCTCATCTGGAAAGTGGGGCCTCGTAATCCTGTCCGACCCGGCGCGGGACAGTAGGTGTCAGGGATTTTGGTGACCCCACGCTCGAGGCCTCTGCAAAAGGGGGCTGTCCAGTGGCCCGGAGACGCAGCCGGCGGGGCTTTTGTCTAGCGGGGGAGTCTTAACTGAGAGGCCACGCACGCCGGCAGGAAGCCGCTCCACAGGAGGGGGCTCAAGGAGAGGGGATCTCCTCCCTTCAGACTCCGGCCCCGCCGACAGGCCCCGCCAGAGTAGCTCTAGGGTGTCTTCCCAGAAACTGCCCCGCACGCACTGGCGAGCTGGGAGCGCCACCACGGCTTTCAAAAAACCCGCACACACCAAGATAATAATGTGTCGTTCGCTCGTTTCGCGCAAGCGGAGTCGCGTCCGCCTTCCCGAGCTGCGGCACACAGACCTCAAGCCGCTCTCGCGCTCTCCGGGGCCCCGAGAACAATGCCCGTCCTCTCCGCGCGCAGGAGGGAGTTGGCGGACCACGCGGGGTCGGGGCGACGGAGCGGGCCCAGCCCCACGGCCAGGTCGGGGCCCCACCTCTCGGCTCTGAGAGCCCAGCCGGCCCGGGCCGCGCACCTGTCAGGTCGGGGGACCTACGTGCGCCGCGACACGGCGGGAGGCGGGCCGGGCCAGGCTCGTCCCCTCGGCCCTCCCGGAACTAGTCTCCTAGGCCGCGGCGCCCGCCGGAGCGGAGAGGGCTGGTGCCCCGGAGCCTTCGAGTCGGGGGCTAGAGCGGCCAGGCCTCCGAGCCGGGTCGAGCCGAGGCTGGCGACGGCTGCGTCACGCGAGGGGGCGGGGCTGCCACGGGCGGAGGTCGCAGCCGGAAGCGGAAGAGGCGCTCGGAGCGGGGAGTGGGGCCTAGCTGCAGCCGGAGCCTGGGAGACGGTAAGTGTGGGCTGGGGTCCGCGGCGGCGACAGCGGCGGCGGCGGCCGGGGGTGAGTCGGCGGGGCAGGCGCGCTGGTGCCATTCGGTCTCGGCCTACTCCCTTTCTTTCTCCTCTTCGGCCCATATCGGGCCGCGACCTCTCACCCCTGACCCGCTGCTTCTGCCCCGGAGGGCGGTCACTGCAGACCCTGACCTCGATCCCACGGTGTTGAAGGCGGAGCCTGAACGGCCTCTGGGGCCGCTCAAGGGTCCAGTTTGGGCTCTGTACCTGCCCGCGGAATGGGGTCGGGGTCCGACGTAGAAGAGCCAGAGAGGCCCTTCAGACCCCTCCCCTACCCCTGGCTTCAGGCTTGGTCCGCAGACGACTCCTCCCTTGGCGGCCTGGAGTTTGATTCTGGCCCAGTCCGGCTTTCCTTCTGTCCCCGGGTCTCCCCTCGGCGCCACTGGTGGCGGTTACAGGGGATGGGACTCTGAGACCCCCTGGGACCTGGGGCGGCAGGAAGGGACGCGAACGAGGGCGCAGGCTCCCCTGTGTGTTTTGTTGTGGTGGTAGAGCCACTCCAGCCCGGAGGATGGGCTAGGCCAAGCTGACAGTTCAAATCCCCTGGCTGCTCCTCCGTCCCGCCCGGGAGTCTCTAGCTTTAGTTCCGGGTGTGGGTGCCCTGATGTGGAGCTGGGGTGGAAATTGCCTGAACCAGGCCCCCATCAGAGGCGGAGTTGGCGGCCTTCCAGCTTCCCTTCTTGATGCCCTTGAAAAGGAGGAGCGTTTCACCGTTGGTGGTGGAGGCTTGCGAGGTGGCAGGTTTGAGGTTGCAGTGGTAGGGCAGTCCAGCCAAAAATAACCATGGGTGCTGGGGTGGCTGGAATCCGGGAGGGCAGCCGCTGACCTGGCTGGCTGCACTTCTAGTCAGCCCAGTTCTCTGGCCAGGAACAGCAAATGAGAAGCCGACAAGGCCTGTGCTCAAAGTTGACATCCTTGGCTTGGTTTTCTTCATATCACCTTTTTCCTCATTGTGCAGAGCAGAGCTTCCCAAAGGGCCTTTAGCTGCTTTTTAAACAAGCTGTTTGCTGAGGTTTTCGAGAATCAGAGATAATTGAGAAATGGGCCCTAGAGCCCTGGCTGGGAGGATGATATCTGCTATTTCCAATATTTTACTTGCCTAGAATGTGTTAAAGGAAGGATACTCTTCTCTGTTATTGCTTTGTGTGTGGTACCTTATAACTCTCATGCTTGTCATCTCTTTTGCCAGGCTGGGAGATGTTATCTCCATTTTCCAGGCATGCTAACCAAGGCCTAGAGTGACTTGTCTAAGGTCATGAGGCTGGTATGTGACAGCACTAGGATTTAGTTTAGTTTTCTGCCAGAGCTCTTGCCTCCCAGTTTCCTTGGAAGGGACTTATAAAATGTCTGTAAGGCATTTAACACAGCCCTGAAGTGTTACCTGGAACTTTCAGATGTTCATGAAAAGCTGCCACTAGTACCTCTGTGGGCACAAAGCTGTACTAGGCATTTCACTTATAGGAGAGACATATTTAATCCTCACAGAACCTTGTAAGAGATTACTATTCCCTTGTTGCAAGATGAAGCTGACGGTCAGAGTAGTGTAATAATTTGTTCAAAGGCACACAGCTAGAAGTGGCAAGCCATGATTCAGATTGACATCTGTATGACTCTGAAATTTTGTTTTCCATTGATGTGAATATGTATGGACATAATCTTCTAGGTCCCAGGAAGTAGTCTTTGGCCTGGTGTGACCGTGACTGTGTCCTCCAGCTCTGGTGTTTGTCTGCCCAGTGAGGATGGGCAGGACCATACTTGCCTTGTGGCACGACATGTGCCCTGGCCAATAGAGCATCTTCTGGGTCAATTAGTGGGGTGTGAGTTCCTGCTTTCATTCCATAGCTTGGGCACCTGACCCAGAGTAATTGCAGGAAAACAGTGAAATATTAGTCAGCTGATTACCAAAACAACAAATCTAAGCTTTTGGGGAGGTGATTTCACAAAATATTTATCTCCAAAGACTTCCCAGGTACACGGGGGAAGACAAGTTAGTGGGGAGATGGAGGGCTTTCTTAGGGACACGGAGAGGCTCCCAGGGGTTTGGTCACATAGGCCTCACTGTCCTGCTCAAGCATGGGGAGCTGTTCTATGCTGCTTTTCTCCTGACAGACCCTGCTGGTGAGATGGGGCAGCCTCAGTGGGTTTGTACAAAATGTGCTTGGCCAGGCAAGCTCAGGACTGACCATGACTGGAGGTTGGCTGTGGCCAAGTGTGAGTGTTGGGAAGAAGGCTGGCTCCATGGAGGCAGTCAGGGATTGACGTATGGGTGGAGCAGGTTGCTGGCCTCACATGGCCAGCTTTCTCCGCTGGTGGCGGATCCAGCCTGGCAATTTCATTTGGTGGATATAAGTCCTCACTGAACAGGGATAGTGAGGTGGGGCTCTTTTACCTGCCAGATGGCTAACCCTCTGGCTATCCTGGGATAGGCGGAGGGTAGGATACTAGAGCCGGAGAGCTAGAAGAAGGGACAGTAACGGTACTGTTGGATAAAGGCAAGGCACCTGGCAGGGTACTGTGGGGGTCTAAAAGGGTGCTAAATGGGCCTCTGGAAAGAAAGTTGGATACTCTGAGGACCCTGGCATCCTTCCCAGTGCTGAGACCCAGGATGAGCCAGCAAGGGCTGGATAGACCCGCTGGGTCCACGTCCCCTTGGGTTGACCCTCAGGAGGGCTATGGAATGTTTGTGAGGCCTGTGTGCCTCTTTCTCCAAGGGCTGCTCTTCTAGTCTCTTGTGGCTCCTCATGCTCACTTGTGGTCCTTACTCCCTTGAGTGGGGTCCAGTTCAGGGCCCTAGCCAGACAGCGTTCAGCTTCTCAAACTTGAGGGCTTTGAGCCCTCACCTCCTGTGTACAGCCCTTTGCCTGGCCTTTGGCTTTACAGAGCATTCACTTCACGGGACCGCCCCCCCCGGGCGGGAGGGAATAGAGTGCAGGAGGCTCCCCTTTCTCCTGCCTTTAATCTCCCTGTGGTAGTGTTCACCGTCCCCACCCAGGGTTACTGCCTCAGCCCCTGGCCCTGGCTCACCCAGTTCCCTGAGCATCCAGGCCACCAGGCTAGTGATGCTCTGCTGGGAGCTGTTTGTTTGTTCACTGGCAGAGAAGGTTGTTTCCTATTGTCTGCTGTTTGACCAGTGTGACCTCAGAGTTCTTCACTTCATAAACCTCTGGGAGGGGCCGCCTTCAAACAGAACAATGGGCCTCTTCAGGAGCAACCGGGAAGCCCCAGCAGCCCCATGGCTGGAGGCGGCTGGCTGTGTGTTTAGCAGGGCTCTCTGTTCCTTGTGGCCTAGATGCATCACTGTAAGCGATACCGCTCCCCTGAACCAGACCCGTACCTGAGCTACCGATGGAAGAGGAGGAGGTCCTACAGTCGGGAACATGAAGGGAGACTGCGATACCCGTCCCGAAGGGAGCCTCCCCCACGAAGATCTCGGTCCAGAAGGTGAGAGGGAACTAGATAGGAGGGAAAGACTCCTTCTGTCAGCTGGGCTCAGCTGTGGCAGCTCCAGACTCCTTGAGATTACTCCATCCCTGCCCAGCTGTCCCTGGATCCCTGCCCTGTCCTCTTTGGGCTCCTCCACTAACCTCACCTGCATGCCTTGGCCTCAGCAGTAGCTACCATCCTTGCCGCCCACTCTTTCTCTGTCTTGGAGTGCCTTTTCTTCTCCCCACACATTCCCCCATTTTCTAGGCCAGCATCTTTCCGCTTAACCTCCTAAGCCTTCCTTGGTGAGGATTAGGAACATAACCTCACCCCTGGAAAGGTTGCTCCCTGGGCCTATCTTAGCTCCCAGGCCAAACTTAGAGTTGCAGCAGGCCACAGGGAACTCTGGAAGGGTATAGAACCCTTGGAGGCACTCTACCATACTCCCCTTCCCCTGTACCCCTCCTACTACAGCTGGAGGATGCTGTCGTTGGACAGGGCTCTGGAGGGCGGGCTTAGTACCTTTGCACCCTCCCCTCTCTGCCCACTTCCCACCAGTCTGGATGCTTTTAGCACAGGCTGTCCCCCTTTAGCCCTTTACAGTGGCCTTACCACAGGTCTCTTGCTTGCTAACAGCAAGGACCCAGCTGACCAGCGTCCCCATCCCCCTTTTGGCAGCCATGACCGCCTGCCCTACCAGAGGAGGTACCGGGAGCGCCGTGACAGCGATACATACCGGTGTGAAGAGCGGAGCCCATCCTTTGGAGAGGACTACTATGGATCTTCACGTTCTCGTCATCGTCGGCGATCGCGGGAGAGGGGGCCATACCGGACCCGCAAGCATGCCCACCACTGCCACAAACGCCGCACCAGGTCTTGTAGCAGCGCCTCCTCGGTGAGTGGTAGCCAGAGTGTGCTGGCTGGGGCTTAAAGGCCTCATCTCTTCCTAGCCTTCTCTCAGGCTGGCTGGTCCGGGTGAGTACTGCCAGCCCTGTGCACGTGCACTGGTGTGCGTGCATGTGTGTGTGTATGTGTTGTCTGGTCCAGGTGTAGGGCTGATCACAGGGTCCTGGCCCCTGTGTCTTCTGGCCCTTTCCAGTGGCAACTGTAGGAACTCTGGCTCCGATGCTGGCTGGCCCCTGGCCTGTCTATGTCTACACAGTGCTCCAGACAAAGGCCACGTGGTGCAAGTGGCTGGGGACACTTCTTAGGACACTTCTTAGGGATCCTAGTAGAGTGGCTGGTATGGTGGTCTGCAGCTATATGGCCTGGTCCTTCCCACCCAGAGACTGCCTCCTCGTGTAACTGAGTGCTCTGATGTGGACTGCACCCACCTCTGCGTCTCATCTGCACACCCCTTCCCAAAGGCCCCCAGTCTGGAGTGCCTCACAGGATGGGAGGATTTGCCTGTCAGCCAGCTCAGACTGGGAACTTCCCTTCTAATCTCCAGCCAGGCCCTCTCCAGCCGAGCCTCTTTACGAGGGGCAGTCGCGGTGAGGAGGGGCAGGTGCCTGTGTGATGGGGCATGTGAAGAAATGGCAGAAAGGCTGCCGCCCCAGGCCTCGTCCAGTTGCAGGCCACATGCCCAGAGCAGGGCCTGGCCAGTATTCCTAGCATGGAGGGTTGTAAGGTCTCTGGAGCCCACATTGCGCTCAGTCCCCTGGGGAAGCAAAGCCAGTTGTGTATTTCCGAGGTTACGTGCGGTCTTCTCTTCTCCCCCATCCCTCTTCCCTGCCTCCCTCCTGCCGGCCTTGAGGCCCCTGAGGAGCAGTGGAGAGGCCAGGTGTCTTCTCTGCCCAGCGCTTTCTGTGACTTCTTCGAGTGGCTACAGGTTGAGGGTTGACTGTGCGGGCGATTGCAGCGTGGCCCTTTCACCTCTTTGCACACTGCCACATGCTGCCACAGGATGGCAGTGCAGGTCTGGCTCTGTTTCTCTGTTTGGTGCCCTCTATCGATCGTCGTGAGGCTTGGGATGGGCCTAGATTGTGAGCAGCATGGGTGCCAAGGCCAGGGCAGGAGCTGGCATGGGGCCTGTGTGGGCCATTGTGGTAGGAAGCCTGGCAGTCGACCGGCCCAGAGGATCCCAGGCTGCTTTCCTTCTTGAGGCTGGTGGCAGGAGGGCTGCTGACGGAAGGCTGTTTCTGGTAGTGATGGTGAAATCTGACCAAGGATGCCGTCTGGAGGCAGGTAGCAGCTTGGCTCTGAGTGGCAGCTGTCAGGCATGTGCAAGTCTGCGTGGGCAAACAGAGGCAGGCAAGGACAGGCTGGGCATTCTGCAGCTGAAGCCGGAGCAGCCGCTGACCAGTCTGGATGGTTGGACCCAGGCAGGGCCAGCTGCCTTCTTGCGCCGCCGTTCTCACTGCATCTTCCGCTCTGGCCCAAAGCCACATGGGAGGGTCTGGGAGGGAGAGACTCGGAGGAGGAGGAGGAGGAGGGAGTCGGGGCGATGGCTCTCCTCACAGCGTGGCCCTCAGCAGCAGAGGCAGGTCATCTTCCTGAGCGTTTGTGGCGCTCCTCTTAAAGATAATGTCCGAGTTTTCTTTACATACCTGTAGCTGTTTTTACTTTTCTGTTTTTGAAGTCAGTTTGTGTCTTGACGTGTCCCTTGCAATATCCCTATCGTTATATATGCTGTGTGCCTTATGAAATGCTGGGATCTGGAAAATCCAACCAACCAACCCACCGGCTCCTCACCGTCTCCACCTCTGCCTTTGACTGACACCTCAATCTGTCAATCGGAACCGCCTACCATGCGATTGGTCGGATGGCGTTTCGGGGGGCGGTGCATGCAGAGAAGCCAACAGAGCAGTAAGCGCAGCAGCCGGAGTGTGGAAGATGACAAGGAGGGTCACCTGGTGTGCCGGATCGGCGATTGGCTCCAAGAGCGATGTACAGCCACCTTTCGTAAAACTTTACCTCTCTACTTTCTACCCCCCTTGTTAGACGAGACCTCTCCTGCCTGGAGGGGCCTCTAGTGCGCGTGGTGCCTTAGCGGGGCCACCAGTAATTGCCTGAATGACACAGACACTAGCAACTTCCATTTTTAAGAGTGTAGCAGTGAGAGAGAAACCTTTTTTGTTTTTGAGAATTTGAATGCTGTGAACTTGCAGGAGCTGCCAACCCCCTGCCCTCCAGATTCTCACGCCCAATTTCTTTTCTCTCCTAGATGAGATTGTGGGGAACCTGGGTGAAGGCACCTTTGGCAAGGTGGTGGAGTGCTTGGACCATGCCAGGTGAGCGAGCTGCGGCAGTACAGCTGGCTCCGGATGTGATCTTCCTGGGAAGAGCTGGCCTGAGGTTCTTGAGGGTGGCAGCTATCAGAGCTTAACTTTTTTCTTTTTGAAGGGTGGCATCAAAGTAGGGTTCCGACCTGTCCATGTTGGGGTTTTGCTGACCCCCTGTAATAAGGGAGAAATTCTTGGGTCCTGCAGTTATGTGGCATCCCTACCCAAGAATTGTTGGTCAGTGAAAGGTTCTGCTCCAATCTCTTCACTTCTCCAGGGCTGTGGTGGTGGATATCAGAACAGGGCCAAGGCCCCGGCTCCCCTGTGGCTTGGAGCTGCTTCCTGTGATAACTTTCAGGTTCTTGGCTTAGCAAGGGGCTAGGAGTACCAATAAGCCCAGCCCAAGCATAAGTCCCATTCCCTGAGGGTCTGCCTGAGAGGCTGTGCAGATCTCAGTCGAGAGAAACATGACCCCGGGCTTTCTCACCAAGCAGGCTGCTGCCTTCTTCAGTGTGACTAGGGTAGTGTGTGGTCTCCGCTGAGTGTGCCTGGGAGAGTGGGGTATACCTGTGTGTGTCATGCTGCACCTCACTCTCTCCCAAGCCCAACAGTACAATAGTTTTTTCCCCTTACCATTCCACAAGACTAGAACATTTGCTTCCTCTCCTATAGGTCTGGGTTGGGGAGGCCACCTCCAGGGAGCCAGTTGCCACCCTGCCATAGGCTCTCTAGTTGGTTTGGCACTTCAGCTACAAAGTGCTTGTGTCCTCATTGGAGCCACATGCCACCCATATGTGGCCCTCTCGCTATTTCAGAGATGAATAAACATGCTCCGGGTTTGCCTGCATCATACTCCAGTTAACAGCAGAGCTGGCCACCACTGCGCTGTAGTGCTCCTACATTAAATGGGGTGTTCAGGTCATTCAGACCCAGGCGTCCAGCCTTTCCTGTGGCCACGAGATAGACTGAGAGGAAGTGTCCATTTGCTCCAAGTTTCTATGTAAATGCCTGTACGACTCAGCGTGGCCCAAGAGGTTAGGGTTGGGACCAGTGGGTGGAGAGACATGCACAACCACACCGTGGCCAGGTGGAGACATGGCAGACTCAACAGCCGGGATGCATGTAGGCGTTCTGGGCTGCTCCTCTCTCAGGAGCTGGAGGGAAAATGAGCCTCTGGAGTCACTAGGGGGCAGGTGGAGGGTCCAGGGAAACTTTACGGGACTCAAAGGGAGCCAGGGCCAGTGGGGGTTGTCATGCAGAGGCAGAATTCAGCTCAGTGAAAGGCAGGGTCTTATTCTAAGAGCAGTGCAACTCTGACAGGGGCTGCCTTGGAAGTGATGAGCTCCCTGTGCTGAGGACTGGAATGCCACGGAGGGACCCTGTTTTAGGAGGAGGCCGGAGTGCATGGCCTTTCCCCTGAGGTCCCTTCCTGCCCTGAGAATCCGGGAAAATAGGTAGGGAGAAAAAAGCAGGGGATTCTCTAGAAGGTCCCTTTATCCTGGGCCTGTGAGCCTTAGGCACCACAGTCAGCCTCCCTGAGGCCTCAGAGGACACGCCCTTCCAGGCTAGGACTGTCTCGTTCCCCACTGGGCATCTGAATTCTAGCTGTCCTTTCCTGACAGGGCCTGGCAGTTGAGCCTCAGCAGGTTTCCTTCCCTGCTGGCTCCCTGCAGATGGCCTCCTGGGGTGAGGTTGGGGGTGGGAAGCACAGAGCAGGGACTGTTAAAACCTTCTTTGGACACTTAAGAAGGGTTCCTGGCATTTTGTGGTCACTGATAAACACTGTGGCAGGTAGGTGCGGCTGGAGAGGGGTGTGGTAAAGGGAGTGGCCCTGGGCCTCACAGTGAGAGGTACCCTTGCTGGTACCCCTACCTCTTGCCAGATCTTTACTCGATCCTGGAACCCCCATCCCTGTTTGCTCAGACTTGCAGACAAGCTCAGGAAAGTCAAGAGGTGCCGCAGGAGGGTTCTCAGTGGGACAGCCTGGCCAGGGTTGGGGCTGCCTGGCCTATAGGTTAGGTCACTGTGTGAGCTCTTGGACTGGCACTGGTTAAGCAGGATTGGCCTCTACTCTCCCACACTCCTTTGGGAGCTGGCAGTGGCTGAGAACATAAAAGCCTAAGGATGGCAAGGATGCTAAGAGCATTAACTCACAGATCTCAGGGAGCTTGCTGTTGGGTGGGCAAAGGTCTGGTGTTGCATGGGGCAGGCTGGGCATCCAGTATCTGCTCTCTTCAGTGCCGGCTGCTCCTGGAGTGGTGTTTGTTGGGAGTTGCTGGGTTGGGGTGGAGGGTTGGGGAAGGACTGGGCAGCTGCTGATGAGAACCTCTGTTTCCTTCCCGGGTACCAGAGGGAAGTCTCAGGTTGCTCTGAAGATCATCCGCAACGTGGGCAAGTACCGGGAGGCTGCCCGGCTAGAAATCAACGTGCTCAAAAAAATCAAGGAGAAGGACAAAGAAAACAAGTTGTGAGTATCTGCAAGGAGTGGGAGGGAAGCCTTCAGTGGGGCTGCTGGACCCCCAGGGGCTTAGTAGTGTGCCTTCACCCATCCGCACTGTGCCTTCTCCCCACACTCAGAACCAGGGGAGTCTGGCAAAGGTCTTGCTGGAAGCCTTTAGACTGCAGTCCAGTCTTCACCCCAGCTGTCTCTGTGTCCTGAGGAAGGCCTCCCAGCCCTGCGTTTTGTGAATTGGGGAGCTCACTGGGTTATGCTGGGCATAAAACAAGATAAAAACATGAAGTTGGGGCTCTCACATAGTAGGAGATACCCAAAGGAGGGCCTTTCTGTGGCAGACACACTGAGCACTCTCCTCCACGCACTGTGCTGAGCCTGGGCAGATGGGTGAATCCAACACAGACCCTCACGAAGCTCAGCAGAGTGAGCAAGTGGAGAAAAGCAGCACCAGTCCTGCGGAGTGCACTAGCACTTTCCATCTCTCCCTCAGCACCTCTGAGGCAGGGCTGCTTCCACATCATAAGTAGGGAAGCTCGGAGGGCTTGGACCAGAACCGTGGACATCTCCCCTACCCCCCGCAGGAAGCTTAGTCCTTGCCCAGAGCTCATCTGGGTATTGGGTGATGGCTGGTGGGGAGAGGTGCTCTTGCTCTGATTCTCTTGCACTGTGTGTATCTGCATTCTGGTGTGTGACCCGGTGGCCTAGGAGAGAGTTGGGAACTGTCTTCATGTGAGAGAGGGGGTGAGGCAGGCCCCCAGCACACAGCCTGAGCCCTGCCCATCCTCCTCCTCCAGCCTGTGTGTCTTGATGTCTGACTGGTTCAACTTCCACGGTCACATGTGCATCGCCTTTGAGCTCCTGGGCAAGAACACCTTTGAGTTCCTGAAGGAGAATAACTTCCAGCCTTACCCCCTACCACATGTCCGGCACATGGCCTACCAGCTCTGCCACGCCCTTAGATGTAAGTGTCCACCCTCAAAAGAAGCATGGGCAGCCACATGCCTGCAGCCAAGTCATCTGGTTACTTGTTGTCCCCATTCATTCCAGCACGTTACTAACCATTCTCCTGGGCCTGAGGGACACCAGATCCCCTTTGGCGGAAAGGCCTGTCTTTGGGTGGGAATCTCAGTGTGAGGATGGAAAGGCTAGGGCTCCCTCCAGGGACCTCCTGGACCAGCCTCTCTACCCCCAGGCACTCAGGAAGAAAACAGAAACGAACTGCTCTGGAATTGGCCTAACCACCAACCCTGCCTCCCTGCTTGATGCATGGGATAAAAAGGTAGAAGCCTGACCTGACAGATAGCACCACAGGTCCTGCCCACACGGAGACCCTCGGTCTAACCCTGACTTGTCATCTCCCTGCCAGCCTTGAAAAGCATTATTTGGCAGTGCCAGGGCTCAGCGCAGTAGGATTTGCAATGGTTGCAGCAGTACAGAAAGGCTCCTTGGTGAAGTTGGTAGGCCTTGAGCTAGAATCGCTCAAGGTCACCCCGCATCGCTCCCCTACCCTGAGCACTGCTACTGTGATAGGCTGCAGCCCACTGGGGTGGGAAGCCCCACATGGATGAGAAGACAGGTGTCTTCCTCCTCCCACAAGGATCTGCAAGATGGGACAGGGACAAGGATTCCAAGCAAGGGGAACAGCTTGGTGAGGCCTGGAGCCTGTTAACGGGCTGAGAATTGGCTCCAGTGGAGTAGACTGCCATTGGGGAGTGGTGGGCCACATAGTTGTGAGAGTCTTGAGTGCCAGATGGGATCCTTGAGCTGAAAAGTGACTACTAGCAAGAAGCCACTGTCAGAAGGGGCTGGAGGGGAAAGGCTTCCCTGCTTATGACTAGCAATGAGAGGCGGGGCTGTCTTCCTGGGTATGCGACCTGTGCACTCAGTCGCACAGGACCCTGTGCTTGATTTAATGTACTTTTGCCACCACCTTAATATTCTTAGTAACTTGAACAGGGGACCTGCATTTTCATTTTGCAAAGGGCCCTGCAAATTATGTAGCTGGTGCAGGGAAGAGGGAACCACCTCGAGGCTGTTGCTGTAGCTCTGGTGAGAGACAGGTGAGGAGGCCTGGTCTCTGCAGAGGAGAGGTGGAGGGAGGTTTTTTGAATGGCAAATTTCTTTCCTACCCCCCTGCTAAAGTATCAGAACCCTCCAAGGCCTCAAGTACAGAGAACCCTTGAGAGGGAGGCCAGCACAGAGACAGGCTGTAGTCCAGCTCCCTGCTGAGGTGGGGGTGTGAGGAGCTCTGGCAGTTGCTGGCATTGGAAGAGGGGTCTGGCCTAGAGCTGGCAGGAGAGCCAGCTTCTCAGTGCCTACTTCCCCTTCTTTCCCTGCTACCTTAGTTCTGCATGAGAATCAGCTGACCCATACAGACTTGAAACCAGAGAACATCCTGTTTGTGAATTCTGAGTTTGAAACCCTCTACAATGAGCACAAGGTATTGGTGGGGGTAAGGGTGAGGCCCTGTTTCAGGGGTGGGTTACCCGCGGGTGCAGACTCCTGACCTGGCAGGCCTGCCTTGCCTTTCAGAGCTGTGAGGAGAAGTCAGTGAAGAACACCAGCATCCGAGTGGCTGACTTTGGCAGTGCCACATTTGACCATGAGCACCACACAACCATTGTGGCCACCCGTCACTATCGCCCGCCTGAGGTGATCCTTGGTGAGTGACTGTATGGCCTGTGACCTTGTCATACTGGACTGTTGTTGGGAGGGTATGAACAGAGGCAGTGGCATGCCTGTCATTCTCTGCCACCCAGGGCAGGCAGAGTTTCTCAGACCAAGGGGCCAGTGTCATGAGACACAGGTGACTGACCTGGCTTTATCTGTCAGCCTTACTGAGAGAGGGCCTTGTATTGGGATTTGGGCAAGAGTCCTGCCAGCCGGTGTGGTGGCTGCCTTGTGACTTCCAGGCTGGAAGCATAAGGCCGGATCTCACAGCCTCTCCCCATCTTGGCTTGCAGAGCTGGGCTGGGCACAGCCCTGTGACGTCTGGAGCATTGGCTGCATTCTCTTTGAGTACTACCGGGGCTTCACACTCTTCCAGGTACAGCCACCCTGCATTGGTCCCCTACCCTGAGTACTGCTACTGTGATAGGCTGCAGGCCACTGGGGTGGGAAGCCCCACATGGATGAGAATACAGGTGTCTTCCTCCTCCCACTAATCATCATGTGATATTCAGACTCTTTAAGGATGTAGATGCTAAAGGGAAGGCAGAGGTCAGGGTAGCTGGAACACTCAGAGGAGTCTTATGCTAGGCCATCGAGGATGGAGGATGGGGTAGGAGGTGACCTGACCTTCTAGATAAGGGGCACAGATGACTAAAGGCATCGGGATGGGCTGGGACAGGGCATGTTCTGGGCAGGGAGTGAAGAGCTAACCAGAGAGAAATGTAGTCACAGCCCAGTCCACCTCCACCCACAAGGGCTGAGGAGCCTTAAGCACAGGCTGGCAGGAGAAGCTGGGGCTGCCGCTTCATTGGTAGGTTTGCATGTCCTGGGGCAGTGAGGGCACTTGCCCATCTTTCTTGTTCCTTTTTCTCCTTGAAGGGGCCAGAGCTAGTACTGACCCCCTTGCACTGTCCCTAATCTTCCACAGACCCACGAAAACCGAGAGCACCTGGTGATGATGGAGAAGATCCTAGGGCCCATCCCATCACACATGATCCACCGTACCAGGTAAGGACCCCAGTAGCCCCCTCAGGGTTGGCATAGAGGCCTTTCTCTTCTTGGCTGTGGGTCAGCAGGGTACTGGATGTGGTGAGTCTTTGCTGGACAGTCCATGGCTCCGCAGGCTCCTAAAAGCCTTCCCTGTGTGCCCCTGCAGACCTGTTGCCCTGGTTCTGCTGCTGTCTTGGGAGCTGCTCTTCCCCACCTCCCACCAGAGGCTTGTCCCCTTACTACTCCCACACTTGACTCCACCCCCTTAATTTTCAGGAAGCAGAAATATTTCTACAAAGGGGGCCTAGTTTGGGATGAGAACAGCTCTGACGGCCGGTATGTGAAGGAGAACTGCAAACCTCTGAAGGTCAGTTTCTGGCTACCCCCAGCTGAACTCATGCCAAGGAGAGACCCCAGGCACTGGGCAGACATACAGCAGAGACAGGCCAGGCCGCTAAAGGCTGCCTCCTTGATCCAGCTCTATGGGAGGCGGCACCCAAGACTGCTGGGTGCTGGCAACGGGGCTTCTTGCAAACTGCCCCAGAGGGGCCCTTAGCCCTACCCCTTCCCCATAGGGTGGCTATGAATGTAATTGGGGAACACCAGAAGAGCCAGATGTCAGAAGCCCTGCTGCTTCCTGTCCCTCTCTCTCCTCGAAATTTTGGGAAGAACTAGGCAGGACTGAGGTGAGGGGGAGGGAAGACCTAGACATGGCCAGGAAGCCTCTGTCAACTGCATTTGGTGCTCGGACAAGTGAATTTCGCAGAGGTGATCTCTACCCACCTGTCAGGACTTTGCATGTGGGGGCAGAGGCATCAACCCAGCAAGACACCTAGTAGCCTGGCAAGTTCCGAGCAAAACGTTAAACAGGCATGAAAGGAAAGATGCTGCTCATTGTCCAGGAGGGCGGAAGTAGAGTCCTCCAAGGAGGCATCACTGCCTCCTCGATCCAGTCCAGCAAGGCGTCCCAGAGGCAAGGGGACCTGCTGTGGCTTCCCACGACCCTGCCGTCACACTGAGGCACCTTGTGTCCCTGAGCAGAGTTACATGCTCCAAGACTCCCTGGAGCACGTGCAGCTGTTTGACCTGATGAGGAGGATGTTAGAATTTGACCCTGCCCAGCGCATCACACTGGCCGAGGCCCTGCTGCACCCCTTCTTTGCTGGCCTGACCCCTGAGGAGCGGTCCTTCCACACCAGCCGCAACCCAAGCAGATGACAGGCACAGGCCACCGCATGAGGAGATGGAGGGCGGGACTGGGCCGCCCAGCCCCTTGACTCCAGCCTCGACCACCAGGCCCCAGGCCAGAGCCACCCAATGAACAGTGCAATGTGAAGGAAGGCAGGAGCCTGCAGGGGAGCAGACTTGGTGCCCAGCTGCCAGAAAGCACAGATTTGACCCAAGCTATTTATATGTTATAAAGTTATAATAAAGTGTTTCTTACTGTTTGTAACCCCTGGTACCAGTGTGTCCATCTCCAGGCTCCTTGCCTTCCCCTTACCTGACCTTATTAATAAAGTCTTTCTTAGCAGTTCAGCTTGTGGAGAGCTAAGTGTGAACTGGGCCAGGCACAGAAGAGCTAGGCAGGGGTAAGACCAGAATTGGGGACATCCTCTGGGCCCAGGCTGCTGAGCAGTCCTAGATGGCACCTCTGCCCTGCTGGCTTCTGTACCTCTCAGCCCCAGAGAACCTAAGGGAATCAGCCCACCGTGGCTAGCCAGGTGGGGTCTGGTTTTCCACAGCCTGCCAGTCCCATTACTGGCCAGGACTTTAGGCTGTATGTGCCCAACAACTATGGCCTGCTGAGGGCAGGAGACGAGTGGGGTGGGTTCCTAGGCTGGGACAGGCAGCACCTCATGACTGACAGCCTACAGAGCAATTCACACGGCACAGGACTCAGTCATTCAGCTTTATTTCAGTGCTGGTTTTTGGTTCCCTAAGAGCTGCATGAGTGCTAGGCTTCACCACGTGACTGGGGGCCCCTTGGGAACTGGGTACTATGGGCAGGATGCCCCTGAAAAGAACTGAAGACAGAGGAATCATACTTCTCTTTAATACCTCTGGGGAAGGCCCAGGCTAAGGATGAGGGCAGGGACCAGTCCCAGTGCCCCCTGGGGAGAGAAGAGGGAGAAGCTTGGGCACAAACTCCCAGTGGCCCCGCAAGGCTATCATCCCTGGATCTCGCTGGAGTGGGCAGTCTCCTGGGCCAGGGTGGTTCTAGCTTGTTTCTCACTGTACCTAATCAGGGGGCCTAACTGCATTAACAGGCAGCCAGAACCTGCCTACCAAAAAGCCTGTAACCTAGACTGCTCCTCAGATTTTGGCCAAGAGAGGGCCCCGGCTTGGGAGCTGCTTGGCCCTGAGAGTGAGCAGAGGCTCAGAGAATACACAGCACAAGGGTTACAGTCCCTGGCCTCTTCCCATCGCTGGAGACAATTTAAGACTGAAGGGAAGATGAGAGGAGGGGCCAGCCCTCTACCCTGGCTCATCTGCTTCTGGCTATGTTCCTACAAGGGAAGTGATAACAGCCTGAAACCCATGGTACCAGGGCCTACCCTGTGTCCACAATCCTTGGTGAGCCCTTCTGTCCACCCATCCACCCGCTCAGCCAGTCTGGGCAGACACAGAGCAGAAGCAGCCTGAAGCCCTGAAGCAGGCTTAAGCACAAGTCCTTGACAGGAATCCCTGCCAGGGTTCCAGGCATAGATCCTGTTCTACCAGCCTCCAGGGCCTAGAGCTTGGCACCTTAGGATTTGAGCATCAGTGTGTTCCTATGGTTGGAACCCACACCAGCTAGCTCATCCAGAACTAGCCTCATTTTGCCATCTTTGAGATAGGGTGCTGGCCCCAAGCCTACTCATCTAGACTGGACAAATGTAAAAGGTTCAAAGCCCAGATGTTGTAAGAGCTGGGGTGGAGCTCAAGCACGGGAGCCCATCTGCCTGCTCTGGGATGACAGCTGCAAAGGACCGTTTCAGGGGAAGGGCAGAGGGGATGAAAGAGTAGGTGGGGCATGTATGTGCGGGCAAAGGGCTGGAGGAGTGGTGGCCTAGGACAGAAGCACCAGGAAGCCTCTTCTGGTTCAGCACCAGGCTCCCCCAGGGATATCCCCATCTGAGGGGTCTGGCCCCAGACTAGGCAAAGGCTCAACCTGCTCAGCTTTGAGGGTGGGGGCGGGCACTGCTGGCAAGATGGGCACTGTGGTTCTACAGTAATATAACCTTATACTACCTGTGCTGAAGACGACAGAACATAAAATCCCAATACAGTAACACCATCCTAATGCTGCCCCCTTCCCTACCTCTGAGTGATGGAGGGAAAAGGAGGGAGAGATCCTTGGAAAAATCAGCATAAAACTTGGATCAGCTCAGGAGTAAGGGTCAAAACCCCCCAAATCAACTTGTGGGGCTAGGGGAAGGCCTGGTCTGTCACAGCCCTGGACATGAATGGAGAGTGCAGGTCTGCCCTCTGGTGGACAGCTGCCGTGCAGCTGGTTCTACAGAGGAAGGGCTGTCTGCGTGGGGAAAGCAGGGGAGACACAAAGCCACAAGCTCTGAAATAGAGCAGGTACAGGCCCCCAGACAGGACCTGGCCCACTCTTCAATGTGTGTGCCCAGGCCCAGTGGCTGTAAACCTGAAACAGTCTTGAGAGCTGCCTACGGCTGTAAACAAAGGCCCACCTGGCCGTGCAGGGGGCTGAGGGTAGAGATGCCTGGAGTTGCTGCACGCTCAGCCCGCCACCCAGCCCGGAACCCAGTGGGAAAGACTTCCCTGGCTAAGAGCAAGTGACAGGTCAGTTTTAAGTAAGTTCTGTTCTCTCACAGAAGAAACAAACCCAAAAGAGAAAAAACTTTAACAAGGTCCATGAAGCTTCATATCCTTAAGGCGTTTGTTATCAGGAGCAGCAGGGGACAGCAGAGTCCTGCCTGCGCAGGAACCCTCTAAGCAGAGTGCAGTGGGATAACAAACTTGCAGCCAAAGGGCGAGTGGTAGTTGATGCCCACCTCCTGGAAGACCTGCTGGGGAATGCCAATGTCGCACAAATAGATACGGCCTGCATGCTCCCCCAGTGGCAGAGGCAGGCCCAGTGCCAGTGACCATTTGGCATCAATGCCCTGTTCAACTTCATGCACAGGAGGGTCTATGCTGAGTACTGGTGCCCGGTTCTGGTTGGCCCAGGCCACAGCTGCCTTGTACCAGGGTTGATCGCGCAGGAAGACGTTCTCAGGGCAATCCAGGCAGTTGATGACCAGGTCCACAGGGCTAGTGGGCAGATCTGCAGGTGGAAAGAGTGCCATCTGAAAGTCCCTATGAGCAGAGAGCAGCCCAGGCTGGGACTAGGGCCCAGGTCACCCCAAGGGTGTCTTTGTTTTCCAGACACCACTCCAATGCCTCTCCAAAGGCTGGCCTTCTTAAAGCTGGGCCAGGGCACAGGCCCTAGGAATTGCAAGCTGGCTGGGCTGAGTGCTAGAGACCAAGTGCATGTCAGCCCAGCAGACCACTGCCCTCCTGGAGTTCTCAGGATGAACCATTGTCCTCCTGAGTGTGCAGAGCTTCTCAGGGCACAAAGCCCTCACCTCCTCTGCCTTCTCAGGCACGCCTCTGTATATCCAACTAATGCCCTGGGCACCTTATGACCTCTGGGAAGGCAGAGTCCACTGTCAAGGTGGCCATCACAGGGAAACCCCACTCAGATCCAGCAAAAACAGGAGCTGACTGCTATCTGCTGACCCAAGAAGGGTGAGCAG
This sequence comes from Pan troglodytes, assembly GCF_028858775.2. Classification (NCBI taxonomy): domain Eukaryota; kingdom Metazoa; phylum Chordata; class Mammalia; order Primates; family Hominidae; genus Pan; species Pan troglodytes. The sequence goes on from NC_072414.2 coordinate 66,600,375, forward strand.
GTGAGAGCATGCTTATTCTATTCCAGCTGGCCTACTCATTCTACTCTAGCAAGCCTGTCCTCTCTCGTACTCATTATCTCACAGGAATGGGTCCTCCACTCAGCCCAACCTTAATTAAGAATTAAGAGGGAACCTATTACTATTCTCCCAGGCTCCTCTGCTCTAACCAGGCTTCTGGGACAGTATTAGAAAAGGATGTCTCAACAAGTATGTAGATCCTGTACTGGCCTAAGAAGTTAAACTGAGAATAGCATAAATCAGACCAAACTTAATGGTCGTTGAGACTTGTGTCCTGGAGCAGCTGGGATAGGAAAACTTTTGGGCAGCAAGAGGAAGAACTGCCTGGAAGGGGGCATCATGTTAAAAATTACAAGGGGAACCCACACCAGGCCCCCTTCCCAGCTCTCAGCCTAGAGTATTAGCATTTCTCAGCTAGAGACCCACAACTTCCCTGCTTAGAATGTGCCACCGTGGGGAGTCCCTGTGGGTGATGAGGCTCTCAAGAGTGAGAGTGGCATCCTATCTTCTGTGTGCCCACAGGAGCCTGGCCCAAGACTTAGCAGGTGAAGTTTCTGGTCCAGGCTTTGCCCTTGACTCACTATCTGACCTCTGGTGAAGTCCCTTCTCTGGGCCATATTTGCTCTCTCCAATTCTTCTCCCTGCTGTTCTCATTTAAACCCATTCCAGTCAGACTCTGTCCCTACCACTCCACTTAAGACCACTCATCAAGCTCACCAGGAGCCTCCACAGAGATGCTAAATCCAGTGGTCGATTCTGTCTTCCTTTGACCTCAACCTAGAACGGGGCTTGCTGACACACTGACCACATGCTCCTTTCTTCACTTGGCTTTCAGCTGCCATACTCTCCTGGTTTTCTTCCTCCCTCACTGACCATTCCTGTCCCATCTCTTTGGTTAGGCTCTTTACTCCCTGACTTCTAAATAAAGAGCTCAGTTTTCCAACTTCTGTATCTACTCTCTTCCTATGTGACAGCATATCCAGGCTCCTCATGGCTTAAATATTCCCTATGGCTTGTAACCCTAGGCTGAATCCTTTCACTTCAGATTCATATAACTCGTTCCCTATCAACATTTCCACCTGCATATCCAATAGGTGTCTCAAGCTGAGCTTCTGCTGTTCCTCCCCAAACCTTCTCTATCAAGTTTTCCCATCTCAGTGATCGCACCTCAGTTACTGAGGCCAAAAACTTTGGAGCCATTGCCAACTCTTCTCTTTCTCCCACCCCCCATACATCCAGTCTGTGGATTCTATCTCCAAAACTGATTTAGAAACTAACTACCTTCACCACCTCTGGCACTACCACTCTTGTCTTAGCCACCATAATCTCTCTCTCCCATGATCACAACAGCATCTTGACACTTCTCTGTACTCCTCTGTGTAGTCTACTCTCAAATAGCACCCAGAATGATCATCTGGAACCTAAATTTGATTATATCATTTCTCTACTTATTCCTTCAATGACTGCCCATCTCACCAGAGTAAAAGCCCAAATCCTTGTGGTCATCCCCAAGGCCCATCATGACCTGACCCTGAAATGTCCAAGTCTCCTACTCTCCACCCAGTCCTCCAACATGCCTCCTTTCCCTGCTTTGTTTTTATCCACATCACTTACTACAACTACACAAGTATGTTACATATCTTTTTGTTCCTCCTAACCAGAATATAAGCTCCACAGAAGAATGGATTTTAAAAAATCTGTTGCCATATCCCTAGCATCAGGAAGAGTGCCTGTTCAACGAATATTTGTGGAATGGACCAATGGGTCCCCAGCTCTTCATGTGAGTAGTCGGAGAGGGAGAAGCATAAGGGGATGGGAAGTAGTATATTACTGTTCTAAGACTCCTTAGAGGCGAAGCACCATCCTTACACACGTAGTGCCTTTCCACCTGTCGCCACTGGGTGGCATGACGAGACCATCAAACTGCTAAGGAGGGAGGAGGCCTTCAGCCCAGCCTTGCCTAAGTGCTCACCTTTGAGGCTAGACACTTGTTGGCCTTGGGTCTTGCTGAAGAGCGACAGCTCGTTGGTGATAGATTCCAACATCTTGACAAAATTGGGCAGGAAAAGGATGACCTGGACATCATGGTTGGCTAGGTGCCTTCCACAGCTGATACCCTGAGCCCCCTTCACATGAGGTCCACACAGTAGAGCCACTGTAGGCCTCTGGTGAACATTTTTGGGATTCAACCTGGAAAAGAAGGTGAAGAAGCAGTATCAGCTACATACTTGCCAATCCCTTGCACCCTATACCAGACAATTGCCTGTAGCACCTATTGGTCTCAGATCTCTTACCCACTGCTCACCAAGTCCCAGGCTCCAGAGGGGGACAAAATCCACTGCAGGCCAGGTCTATAGGGTGGCACTCCTGTTGTCCCAAACCCCAACCTCACATCATTGCTGGGTCCTCCCACTAAGTGGTTCACCCAGATCTTGCTCCACACAACACTGTTGCCAGAACACCGCTTTGCTGACCCATGAACACTTAGTAGTTCCTCTGCAGCCTTCTCTGCTCTTCTTCCCCAACGTGTCTGCTTCACTCCAGCAGGGCTGGTCTCATCCTCTCCTGCGCTTGTAAGGCTCTTTCCTGCTTATGCTCAAACTACATCCCCTGCCCAGAAAGCCTTTCACTTTCCAAACTCTGAACCGCCTTTTCTTGGAGATCCAGCTCAAGGCTTACCTCTGCTGGGATTACTCTGGCTCATGCCTTTACCTCTCCTCAACTCCTAATAAGCTCACAGCAAGTACCATAGCTCTCCATTCTCCTCAGTCAGTTGCCAATGGTTCTCTTTACTGAGCTTAGTAGCTTACTGAAGTTAATGAAAGCAATGCTGCAGGCATTAACAGTATCTATTTCATAGGATGCTGTGCAGATTATCGGATGCCCAGCACTTAGCAGAGCCTCACACAAAGAAGGTAAGGTACTCAGTCAGTGCTGACCATGGCGGAGGCAGCAGGCCAAGGGTTACCTCGCCTCCTAGGCTAGCAGCTGCCTTGGATGAAGCAGTCACTTCCAGTTTTCTGCTATTCAAAGCTGAGACTCCTCTAGACTCAGAGAAGCCACAAATAAGGAGATAAAGAGGATTAGCCCCAGAGCTGTGCCCAACTCATAGGCAGCACAGTTGGCTCACGGGGCAGCAAGGTAGGGAGGAGATGGACGGCAAGGCCATAGGTCCCTGCCTAGTGGCAGAGCAATGATAGTCACTTACCGGTTTCCCAAAGGGAGGAAGATGACAAGATGTTGTCGAGCTAAGAGGAGCTTCATAACTGCCCCCATTCCCAAACACATTTTGGAGGATTTAACAATCTACTCTATATTCCAGACACCAAACCATTCGCCTTCCCATTTCTGCATTTAGAGGAAATATGATGAGAATTGCTCCCTTCAGAGGATGCTGCAGAGTTGTGGAATCTGACTCACTTTGTTCTCTAAAAGGGTTCTTCCTCTCAGGGAGAACCTCTCCCGCCCCCAATCAAAAGAAGCAGAGCATGGCATTCACACACCCAGCGGCAAGGTGTAGAGTATATGGGCACTGGAAATGGACCTATGTGGATTAGAGGCCTGGCTGGACTGTGTACCAGCAGTATCATGTGGGCAAGTCCCTCAGCTCTCTGAGCCACAGTGTGCTTATCCAAAAACACAGGGCTATTATTTAGCTTTGAGGTGAAGTTATGAGGATCACATTAAATTATGTTGTGAAAGCACTGTGGAACACTGCATGGCACCTGACATACATTAAACTTCAAGATTACTAACCACAGGTCTGATTTCTCAACATCAGCAACTGCTACAAAGGACAGGAGATGGACCTTTGGATAGTTCAGACACTAAGAGAAAAGACTGGCACAAGGACAGCCAGCCCCAAGAAGCTGGCTAGAGAGGAGTGTGATTTGGTAAGGACATTCAGCTCCTGCCCCAAAACTAATGTTTCTGGGAAGCCACTTAATGGTCTCAAAGTGCCCCCAACAGCGGCTCTGGGAGGAGGTGCAGGAGACACCAGACACACGGGCCTGATGCTCTTTCAGAGGGCACCTCACACTACCCCCTCCTGTAGGCATTTCCCTGGCTCTTCCCTGGCACAGGAGAGCCCAAAGATCTAACAGCTAGGAAGCAGGCCTAAATCAAAGAACAAGGAAAAACTAACACTCCAACCCCCAAGTCAAATAGGATGAGGGAGGTGGAAATCTTACATCTGGCTTGGAGTAAGCCTGCTTGAATTAAGATCACTTCACAATCAGGAGATGCCTTCCATCCAAACACATTATCAGGCCCAGAGAATGAAAATAGGCTGGAGTGAGGAGCTACAGGATTTATCTGCAATATCAGTTTTCTGGCAAGCACTCCCAAACACCATGGCTGGAAGCACAAGCCAAGGACCAGGTTCCATTTTGCAAATAGGGAAGGGGCCCTGTGGGAAGCAACATCCTATCATGTGAGGCTTTGGATCTGTGAGTGCTGCTCAGGGAAAGGAGGCTTTCCTTGCCCCAGTGAACCCAGATCTGCCCTGCTCTTTGGAAGTGGCCTCCCCACTCCAGACACCACTCTCCCACAAGGTTGCCCACATCCTCCTCTTTACCGAAAAATCCAACAGGCACTTGTCAACTCTAATTTTGATTGATCTCTCAGCAGTACCATTGCCGGCCGTTCCTTTTTTCTTCAAAGACTATTTCCTTGGTTCTTACATGCTACCCTCTTGGTTTCTTACCTCTCCTGCCTTCTTCTTCATCCTTCTAACTGTGCCTTACATGCCGACGTTCCCCAGAATCCCACCCTAGGCCCTTTCTTTTCACACCTTCTCCTTATATGATCTCATCTACTCTTACACCATCTACAAGCTGACAACTCCTAAATCTCTAGCATCAGCTAAGACCCTTTTCTGAACTTCAGATCTTTTTTTTTTTTTTTTTTGAGATGGAGTCTTGCTCTTGTTGCCCAGGCTGGAGTGCAGTGGCGTGATCTCAGCTCACTGCAACCTCCTCCTCCCAGGTTCAAGCAGTTCTCTTGCCTCAGCCTCCTGAGTAGCTGGGACTACAGGCACCTGCCACCACGCCTGGCTAATTTTTATATTTTTAGTAGAGACAGGGTTTCGCCATGTTGGCCAGGCTGGTTTTGAACTCCTGACCTCAAGTGATCTGCCCGCCTTGGCCTCCCGAAGTATAGGGATTACAGGTGTGAGTCACTGCGCCTGGCCTAAGTTTCAGATCCTTATAGCTAAGAGACTATTTGGATATCTCACAGGTATTCCAAACTCAACACATCCAAAACAAAACCCACCGTCTCTCCCAAACCTGCTCTTCTTCCCATGTTTCCTATCACAGTGAATGTTACCACCATCCAACCAGATGTCCAGGCTAGAAAACTTGAAGTTCACTGATTTCTGACATTATACTTTCCATTACCTCTAAAATCCATTCAATTACCTTGCCCTGCTGAATTTACCTTAAAAACAACAACAACAACAACAACAACAACACCCATCTGTCCACTTCTCTTTCTAAGAGACAAAAAAAAAAAAAAGAGAGACAGACAAAGTCTCACTACGTTGCCCAGGCTGGCCTCGAACTCCTGGGCTCAAGCAATCCTCCCACTGCAGCCTCTGGAGTAACTGGGATTATAGGCATGCCTCACCAAACCTGGTTTGTCCACTTTTCTGATCCCTGCTTCCCTAGTTGGGCCACCATCACTTGGGCCCTGGCTCAGTTTTCTAAGTTTTGCAGTTTTCTACCTGATCTCACTGCCTTCAGTCTTGCCTCCATTGAATCTACTGTCCTCATTGTAGCTAAAAATCATCTTTTTAAAACACAAGACTAACCATGTCATAGCTCTACTGAAATGTCTTCAGCAGCTCCCTACCATTCAGCTGTACTGAGGCCCTACTTTCCAGCCACACAGTGACTTACGGATTGCCAACAACCATGTGCCATGGTCTCTCGATTCTCTCTGCCCTTGGCACATGCTACTCCCTGTACTTAGAATACCTTCTTCTTGGCCAGGTGCAATGGCTCACACCTGTAATCCCAGCACTTTGGGAGGCAGAGGCACGCAGATTACCTGAGGCCAAGAGTTTGGGACCAGCCTGGACAACATGGCGAAACCCTGTCTCTACCAGAAACACAAAAAATTAGCTGTGCATGGTGGCACATGCCTGCAGTCTCAGCTACTTCATGAGGCTGAGGTGGGAGAATCGCTCAAGCTCAGGAGGTGGAAGTTGCAGTGAGCTGAGATTGTGCCACTGTGCTCCAGCCTGGGTGACAGAGTGAGAACCTGTCTCAAAAAAAAAAAAAGAATGCCTTCTTCTTTCTCGCTTGCCCCTGTTAATCACCACTTGTTCGTCAGGGCTCAGCTTGGATGCCACTGCTCCAGAAGGGTGACTGGTTTCTCCAGCCTGGGGCAATAATATGGCTTACTGGAGAGTTTTGTTTCCTCTACCACAGCACTATACTTTCTAGAGACCTCACTGGGCTACTAGAGGAAAGGCAAAGTATTTTATTCTTCGTGTCCCCGGTGTCTAGCAGAAGGTCTGGCACCTGGTATCAGTCTGTCTACAAATAAAATAAGGCACTGCCCTTGATATATGAGCATAAGGGGCAGGTGGGAAGGTGCCAAACTCCAGCTCCCCTACTCAGTTGTCAGTGTGGTTCTGGAAGCTCTCAGGTATGGAGACTGATTTGCATCCCAGCCACGTAAAGTAAATGATGAGTGCCAAAGGCCAGGTCTCCGAAGGTTCCTAGAAGGAAGGCTTCTGATAGTTAGCAGGAGTCTCAGGCCAGATGGCTGCTATCAGGAGAGAGTCAAAAGGCAGCTTGCCAGAAGAATAATGAGGACATCTAGGAGATGGGTCTGAGGAGGGGCAAAGAAGCCTCACAGCATCCAGGAAAGTGACTTCAGAGAGACACTCCCATCAGATGAGCAGAAACTGCCTAATGAACTCATATGTGTGTATGGGAGGCACTGTGGTGGTGGCCAGGCAGAGCATCCTTACTCCACATTGAGTCCCTGCCAGTTTACAGACATTTACCTGTTAGGTCCTCCGAGGAGGGTCAGTGCCATCTGACTGGCACACACACCTGTCATCTCCAGTCTCCGCTCAAGGGTCAGCCCATGCTTCTCAGCCACGGACAACAGCTTTTTATGCAGCTCATAGGAAATACTTGGGACAACCAGGCCAGAGTCTGCAGTTCAAAAGGAGAAGAGAAAGGGAAAGTGACTACAGAAACCAAGTCCAAACCAGGTATACTCTATCCAAGATTCTGCAAATGCCAACATTTTACCATGGACCACCCCTGGCCCATCCTCTTCATCTTCCGGGACTAAGGCACGCTCTGCAGCTCTGCAGAGCTCAAGTAGTGACTGGTGAACCAAGTAACACCTTGTTCCAGGTCACCACAGAGTGGGGACAAACTTAAGCTCCCTTAGCAGTTTAGCTTTAGACCACAAAGGCCAAATCTACCAGGATATATTTAGTGCTATCGAGACCAGCACACAGCCTGTAACAGCAACCTATCAGGCACATGAGAAGAGAACATGATTTTCCCAAAGTGGGGGAAATGCCATCTTGGGCAGCGGGGTTTCCTCACAAGCAGGCCCCTTGTCCTTCCTGAGAAGTGGAACAGACACAGACACTAGCTAACCCTAATGGCCCTCTGGTCCCTGCTGTTCTCCTCAACTGTAGGGCAGGAGGACTTGTTCCATCTGCTTCCCTCTTCCTCTTCCTTCTCTCTTCTATTTACCCCTTCCTTTTTGATTAAGAAACTTAGCTAGCAAAGTTGTTTTCTCAAATAATTTATCATTTTCTCCCCATCTGAGTTGGGTGTAACCCAGTACTCACAAAACAGGGAAGGAGTACAAGTTAAGTAAGCTATGGCTGGCTTTAAAAAAGGGTAACTTTTATAAAAGTTGGGGAGAATTAGTCACTGAAAGTACACTGTGGAAAATACTTGGTTTTTCAAGGCTCAAAGCCAACATCTACAGCAGCTGGTGTATGTGAAGAAGTCTATAGTATTATTATATGCACCAGTGTCAACATACCAGGAAAGAAACAGCAAACCCAAAAAATTTGGATCTGCAATGGACAGCTCTTACCTTGACAACCAACGTATTGCTCCCTCCAAGAAGCCAATGCCATCTTACAAATGCCAAAGCCACTGGGCTAACCAGCAGACCCTTTCCCAAAGAGCCCCGGCCAGTGGACTTCACCAGCCAGTGGACCAACCAACGCAGATTCCAATCAGCAAGCCACTGTGGGACGTCCTCGCTTTGTCCAGCTAGATCAGGTACCTTTTTAGATCCTGTGTCCTCAATTATACTGGACTGTCAACTGCCTGAGGTAAGGAAATTAATCTTTTACTTCTTCAGCCTTCGCCTTGTCAACTTGTTCCAGCTACACTTATCAACAGAGTTGAGTTCTTATCAGGTCCTCAGACATATAAATGATGCAAACCTAGTGCCATTTCTGGTCTGGCCTAACTCTAAGGTAGAAGAGTTAGGGAATAAAAGTTAATAAAATTTTTCAGTACATTTATCTCCTTCCATTGTTCCAGAGCCTTGTCTAGAAAAATCTGTTTTCTTCACTGGTCCTGTCGGGAGAAATCTCTTGAGGTTATCTATCAGGTCCAGTCCTACCTGCATATTCTTAAAACCACAGAGAATGAGGCTATAGCTTCATGTTTTAACAACAGGAAACCAAGCACAAAGACTGAAACTATAGGACCCAGGTCTGTATCCTCTCAGGGAAGGCAGAATAACAATGTCATGTAATGATGATGATAAAAAAGGTCTAACGTATCAAATAAACACTAACACTATCCTGTTGGCTAACTGAGCCCCTCTACCTGCCCAAGTCCTATTCCTGGGCTGGGGAGAGGCAACAAACAGTGCCATTAGGAGCACTGAGTCTCTCCTCCCACCTCTTTCTGAAATGTCAGTCATTGGTATCTCAGGTGCCAGTGCTGGAGGCTGCAGACTGACCTTGCATGTCAACAGCTGATTAAAACAGCCATTTTTATGGCCTGCTTCAGACACGCACATATTATCAGAACTAATTAGGCTGAACAATTTTCAAAAGTCCTAAGCCACGAACAACTCAAACCTGTCAGACAAGTCATGTATCTGACTACTTCAAACACCCTCTTTACCTGCAGAGTCACGCAAGGCAGAGCTTTCACTCGTCTATGCATTTCTTCACCTATTTATCAGAACTCTGTCTGTTAGATTTGAAATGGGTCAGGGCAGTGAGTCTTGGGCCTGCTACTCCACAAATCAAGCATTCTTTCTAGGTCTGGCTCTTGTGCTACGTGTACAGGCAGGCAGCCCCTCCCCTGCCCCCTCATTCTGAGGGCTCTCTGGGAGCAGGCAGAAGCATTTTCTGCTAGCTGTGCCCTCACAGTCCTTAACAGTACAAAACTTAATGGTACAGGAGAGGAGACATCACCCCCCACTGGCTGGCTAGATGCTGCTGCTGGAAGCTGTGAGTCTCTTACCATCTCCTCACTGATCTTTGTTGGGGGAAGGGGCACTGTTGGTGAATCAGCATATTTTTGCAGCCTGGAGAAAGACAAAGCCAAGAGTCTTTCTGCTCAGAGTCTGGCAGTTATGGGGTCTAAAACTCTACTCTGACTGTTCCTCTGAAAGGAACGTACAAACACCACAAAATGTTCCTTTTAAACATTTATACACGTAAGTCCAACAAGTTGGACTGGCTTATCAGAAACAGACCAAGGGAATAAAATAAATTCCAAAGGAAAGGAACCAAGAACATAGCGTGTAAATTGCAAACAACAACACTGCCACTGCCAAAGCCTGAACATGGGCCAAGTCTAATTATGTTTGAGTTGGAAGGTAGATCTTTATTGTTCGGGAATCAAGGCAGTAAAATCAGTTGGTAGGGTTTCTTTGAGCATTAATATGTATTTTACAGCTGCTGGTGAAACAAGAAAGGGAGAGATAATTATAACCAGATCGTGACAAGCAGAGAACTTCTTAGGATCTGATTGACCTTAGGGTATCAAGGAAGACAACAAGTACACTCAGTACAGGCCAGGAAAGAAAACTCCTCCTTGCACACCTGATTTCCACTGCATGAGGCTGAGGCTGTCTCTTCGGACCATGGGACGCAGTGGTCCAGCAGTGCCCGTGCCGGCTGCAGTCTGCCCCTTGTCAGGTCATCACTTTGGCACTGCTCATTCCAGCACACAGCATTTCAGGCCTTTCCCTCCCTTATGGACACATATATGCGTCCCCACTCCCCCCGACACAGACACCCTTCAGTAGTACCATGTCCAAGATTCCTCTCTCCTTCAGACCTGCCCAGTCTTTCTGTTGTGTAACAAAGATCACACAACAAAGTGTTATCTCAGATCTAACTCAATCCTCTCACTGATTGGCCCTTTAATTGGAAACGCTGCATGTGTCCCAAGTCTTATCAATAAGGAGCACAGCTCATTTACAGGCATGGGATTTCTCCAGGACTATGACTTCTGATTCTCTTCTGTGGCAGCTAACAAAACTGAGTGCTGATGTCACACTGGTTCCTTTAGGGATATAAATCCACTGGTAAATTTATACCCCCTGACCAGCAATGTACAGAGTCCCTGGAGATCTACACTAAAGCTACCACAAACTGGTAGTAATGCAATTTAGTGTCAAGTGTTCTCTGAAGGAAGGATTTGTTATAAGAAACCTAACTACACATTCACGATACTCTTTATTATGACCCACAAGACCTGCTGTGATCTGGCCTGTCTACCTCACTACCTTTACCTGATACCCAACATGTACCCCAGACCCCTTGGCCACCTTCTGGTTCCTAAATTCTCCAAGTTCCTTCTGGCCTCAAGAGACAGTTCGCTTCACATGCTTTCTCCATCCCAACACTTTATTCTCTCTTCTGGGGCTCTATTCTCTCTTCCAACGCTACCCCTACACAGCGGGCTCCTCATCTGTCAGGTGTCAGCACGCTGCTTACTTCCCTTCATTGCATTCAATACATCTGACTCCACTCTTAAGTGGTAGCTGAACAATGAGAACACATGGACACAGGGAGGGGAACATCACACACCGGGGCCTGTCAGGGTGTGGGGGAGGGATAGCATTAGGAGAAATACCTAATGTAGATGACGGGTTGTTGGGTGCAGCAAACCACCATGGCACGTGTGTATACCTATGTAACAAACCTGCACATTCTGCACATGTATCTCAGAACTTAAAGTGTACATATATATATAAAAAAATAAATCTGACTCCCCACCTCTTCCCTTCCCCACTTACAACTAGACCAGCCCCATGTCCACAGTGGACCTCATTCCTTCATACTAAAGCTCCACTGGAACAAGCTTTGAACTTTAAGAGGCAAAGAACTGCTCAACAAAAACCTACTAATTATGAAGGGAAAAATTATCTTTATGAGGAAGAAATCTGGTGGTCAACACCTTACCAAGTGGTCAAACAGCCCCAGTGATGGGACAAGGGGATACAATGTACTCCCTGATGTGACGTACTCCCTGATGTGACGCCTTGAGAAAGACACAGCCCTAACAAAATCCTAGAAAACATGTTTAACATGAATCAGATCAAAAGGAAACAAACAATACATCAAAACTAAGACATTCGGCAAATCAATTGGCCTAGATTCTTCACTAATATCAGTATCACAAAGGACAACAAAAGTTGTAGGAACTGTTCTAGTTTAAAGGAAACAGAAGAGATATGACAGCTGAATGTAATGTGCAATGGATGATTAAAAATATAGCTATAAAGGATATTACTGGGATAATTGGGAAGTTTTGCATACGGAGCATATTAGATAGTATTTTTGTAATAATTTAAATTTTGCTGAGAGCAATCTTGTAGTGTGGTTGTGTAGAGCAATATATATCACACTGAATTTATGTGCTGTGGAAGTATTTAGGGATGAAATCTAATGATGAGTACAACTAAATCTCAAATGGTTCAGAAATATGTGTGTGTGCTCGTATGTATTTTACATAAAACAAATATGTCACAATGTTAACTGGTGAATCTAAATGAAGGGTATATGGTTGTTCATTATACTATTCTAGCAATTTTTCTGTAAGTTTGAAATTTTTTTCAATAAAAAAATTTGGGGGGGGGGGTGCCAGGCAGGTGGCTCATGCCCGGCCAAAGAGTAATCCCAGCACTTTGGGAAGCCAAGGGTGGGCAGATCACTTGAGCTCAGGAGTTCGAGACCATCCTGGGCAACATGGTAAAACCCTATCTCTACTAAAAATACAAAAAAAAAAAAAAAAAAAAATTAGCTGTGGGTGGCAGCGCATATCTGTGGTACCAGCTACTAGGGAGGCTGAGGTCAGGGGAGCCCAGGAGGCAGAGGCTGCAGTGAGTTGAGATTGTGCCACTGCACTCTATCTAGCCTGGGCGATAGAGACCTGTCTCAAAAAAGAGTTGGGAAGGAAAAAGGGAAACAAAGTTAAGTGCTTCCAAATATGATTTAAAAATGTTTATAGAGTAACAGTACATCAAGCAAGTCAGTGGTGAAGTGGGGAACAGCCGGGGAGATAGAGAAAATAAAACGAGTAGAAATACAGAGACTGTTCCCAGTCTTTTTGTTGTTGTTGTTGTTTTGTTGTTTTTTTTTTTGAGACAGAGTTCAGAGTTTCACTCTTGTTATCCAGGCTGGAGTGCAATGGTATGATCTCGGCTCACTGCAACCTCCGCCTCCCGGGTTCAAGTGATTCTCCTGCCTCAGCCTCCCCAGTAGCTGGAATTACAGACGTGTACCACCACGCCCAGCTAATTTTTGTATTATTAGTAGAGACAGGATTTCACCATATTGGCCAGGCTGGGCTTGAACTCCTGATCCCAGGTGATCCACCCGCCTCGACCTCCCAAAGTGTTGGGATTACGGGCGTGAGCCACTGCGTCCGGCCCCCCAGTCTTATAATCTAACTAGAAACAAAAAAATACATAGGTGCAAACTTCAGAAAATAACACAACAGCCTTAAACTGTGTTATCCTGAGCACGAGTGCAAAGTATCAATTTCAAATCAGGAGCTACAGGTAGGAGATGTCAGGTCTCAATTTGAACTATGCCTTGAAAGACAGGCAGGACTGTAGTCACAATGAATAGAAGAGGGACTCCAGGTAGGAGTGGAGAACCATGAACTTCTCAGAGGCCAGAATGCATGTGACATGTGCAGATGAAAATGTCCCTGCCTGAAGCCCAGAGGCTGGTATGAAGGCTCAGTGTAGAGCAGTGGGCAGGGCCAAGGTCAGAAGGTTTTAAAAGCTGAGCTGTTTTATGCAGGATAAAGTTGACAGGGGTAGAAAGTAAGAACAGAAAGACCAAGGAGAATTGATTTCAAGGGACATAGGGAACCTATAGGATAGCATAAGGAACTAAAAGGTCATGAAAATTTCAAGTGAGATTTTGAAGGAAGGAGAGACTCTGGGGCCAGAATGAATACTACTGAGGATAAAGAAAAATCTGTTGCCAAGGCTGCTACAGAACACAGTGTCTGCATATTAAATTAGAAAAAATGACCTCCCTAGTCCTTTCCAGACCTTTTTTTTTTTTTTTTTTTAAGAAAGGAGTCTCGTTCTGTCGCCCAGGCTGGAGTGCAGTGGTGCGATCTCGGCTTACTGCAAACTCCACCTCCTGGGTTCAAGTGATTCTCCTGCCTCAGCCTCCTAAGTAGCTGGAACTACAGGCATGTGCCACCACGGATAGCTAATTTTTATATTTTTAGTAGAGACAGGGTTTCAACATGTTGGTCAGGCTGGTCTCAAACTCCTGACCTCAAGTGATCCATCTGCCTCAGCCTGATTGCTGAATTTCAAGAGAATGGTATATACATAGAAATCAAACTCCTTTCTCACTCTGTCTAGGCACTTGTGGCTCTGGAATGGCAAGAGGGCACATATTAGCAAAGCAGTCACATTAGCAGGGACCAGTGCATTTCTGGAATGACCAATGGGCAGTTACATAAAAACTCAGGTGTCAGGCTTTAATGCACTAGGCTCCAGATCCTCTAGCCCTTGGTTTGAGCTTAAACTCTTGGAAAACATGTAAGAAGCACAATGGTTCATTACTGGGGTAGGAGTCCAGCCAAGACACCTATCTTAACAGTACTGCTCTAAAACCTCATGAGATCACCAATGATCATAACGAAGCCCTTCAGGCCTATGACAACCATCCACCCGATTATCCAGGCCCAGGAACTCTGAAGGACTCCAAGGTAAAGAAAGGGACTGATACATTCTTCCACACCTGGCACTGAAGGATCTGCTAGAGCCTGAGGTTCCCCAACTCAACCAAGTCACTGGCAGGGAAGTCTGCCTGCTGGAGACACAAATTTAGAAACTAGGCTCATTAGCTGTGTTCAGTGAAAAGTTGTGACACTTCGTAGAGGAGCACAGGTTTATCCAGTGCAGGTGTTCTGTCCAGAACACCACCCAGAATTTATTTCCTGATGTCTCCCAGAATGACATCCTTGTGGCACCTGATCTAATCCATACACATACAGTTGGGGAATGAAGTTGGGGAGGGGGTTATGGGGAGACAAGGCAGGACCCTGCATGGGTTGGGTCTATGGGTGAGAAGGCAATGAGATGCTGACCAGCTCCATGGTGGTAGACACTTGATTCTCTCAATGGGAAGAATTCTCTGCAAGAGTACAACAGCTGCCAAAGGAGACCTCACTACCTCCAGGTAAAATTCTTCAGTGGCACTTCTAAACTCCAAGATTTATTTCTTCCTGAATTCCTTTTGAACACACATGCAAAAAAATCAAAACAGATTTCTTGACTACCTATTTTTGAGGAGATAAAAACACTGCTGGTCTTGAAAGCCTTAGATTACTTCTAGAGGGACTCTTGGTGACAAGAAGCAGAGGAAGGCAGCTACGGCTCAGAGGCAGGAATGGAATGCCAGCTGTAAAAGAGACAACTGCCAGCCTGGAATTTTCTGAAAGCCAAACTTGTCCTAAGAGCTAGATACATCCCCACCAAGGCTCAAAGACTTAGCTGGCCAGCGTGAGAAGAGTAGAGTCACAAAGCCGCAGGAACAAATCATTTGTGGCTTCACCAGCTGCCTCCCTTCCTAGCAGAAACCAGAACTGCCTTTTCCAAAAGAAATGAGTATTGGTAAAAGGTGCTGGAGCTCAGACCAGAGCACCTCACTCAAGCTTAACTGGATCCTTTTTAAGAAAATAAATAGGAACTCTAGTTCGGGTCATCCTCACACACTTGCTGTTCCCTAAATCTCAGCACACAGTGTGGAAGTGGATCATCCTTCAGGCAAAGCTGCAGAGATGCCTGCACCAAGAGCACCCTACTGCCTCCCATCTGGGCTTTTACATACTTGAGGACAGAAGAGGGCTGCACAGCAGAAAACAAATGGTGGAGGTTAAAGAAGTCTACCCAAAAGGAAAGGCTCATGAATAGAGAATTTATTACAACAGAGGGAAGGAGGAATTCTAGTCATTTTTTTTAAACGTTGAGATAGGATCTTGCTATGTTGCCCAGGCTGGTCTTGAATTCCTGGCCTCAAGCAATCCCCCAACCTGTGCCTCCCGAGTAGCTGGGACCCATCACACCCTGGCTATTTTTTTTTTTTTTTTTTTTTTGAGACAGAGTCTCACTCTGTTGCCCAGGCTGGAGTGCAGTGGCACGATCTCAGCTCACTGCAAGCTCCGCCTCCCAGGTTCACGCCATTCTCCTGCCTCAGCCTCCCGAGTAGCTGGGACTACAGGCACCCACCACCACGCCCGGCTAATTTTTTTTTTGTATTTTTAGTAGAGACGGGGTTTCACCGTGTTAGCACCCTGGCTAATTTTTTATTTTTATTTTTTTGTAGAGATGGGGTCTCATCATGTTGCTTAGGCCAGGCTCAAGCGAGCCAGCCTCCTGCCTCAGCCTCCCAAAGTGTTGGGATTACAGGTGTGAGCCACTGCAGCCAACTACACTTCTGTTATTAGTATATTTACATATTTGGTTCGGTTATACTCAGAGGCCCCTAAGGTGATGAACTATGACTTACCCAGAGTATTTAAAACAGTCTCTGGCACATAGTAGGTATTCTATAAATGCTGATGCTTTGAAATAATCTTACTGAGGTGGCCTTTGCAAATTCACATTTGAAGTCAAATATTTACTGAATAATAATTACAGATTGGGTATTGTGCTAGCTACTTTTCCACATAATCTCATTTAATCCACAGTATTAGCCCACTTTATAGATAAGGAAACCAGCTTAGTAGCCTCTCTTTGGCTATATAACTTTTAACTCCTCATTAAAGCTCTTAATAACCAATAACTCCCACATCTCCCTATCCCTCATTGTAGCAACTCTTGCCTTTGCTTTCTCTGGGCTCAGGCACAAAGCACTGCAGGAGGGAAAAAAAAAAGGGGGGGTCACAAAACCATGTAGGCTTGGCCCACTATAAATTCGTGCAATCTAATAATAACTTGACTTGCTGCCATTCTTCCTGCCTCACAGGTTCAATACCTCCAAATCCTCCTGTTCACTCAACCCTATTTTCAATCATCATAGCCTATCAAATTGCCCTCTGTTGCTTCCCTCATATCTTTGTTTCCTTTCCATTCAATGGTCCAAATCCCTAGTATGTAAATTACATCATGAGCATGACTGGTCCTGCTCTGGTCTCTTCTCTCCCCTCTCGTTCCACCTGGAATCCTACCACAAGACCAGTCTTCCTAAAAGAGATTTGGATCATGTCATTTTCCTATCCAAAAGCCTTCAGTTGTTCCCTATGACTACAGGACAAGGATAGCACTGGCACACAAGGCCCTCTATGCTCTGGTCCAAAGCTGTATTTAGTTCCTTCTACTCCCCAGCACAAACTCTCTGCCCTGGCCAAGCCAGCTAATGACCAGTCTCCCACACAGCCCTTTACTCATACTATTCACCTGCACCTGCCTAGCCTACCCATGAATATCTTCCTCTTTCTCTCTGCCTGGTGAAATCCTGCCCATGTTTCAAGGCTTCCATCATGAAGCCTTCCTTGATGCAGCCTACAGGACCTCTCCTGCCTCTCAACACCTAGTGCACTTAATGTCCACACTTTCACTGGACTCTGGGCATATATGGAATCTTTCCATCTCCTATTACATTTTCATAACTTAAAGGCAAGGACTATCTTAGAGTCAGTTACACATAATAAACATAATAAACACAGTGTTTTGACTGACCCAAACTGTCTTAAAGTATTTCCTTTAGAATACCATGAGTGTTAGGCCAGGCACGGTGGCTCATGCCTGTAATCCCAGCACTTTGGAAGGACAAGGTGGGCAGATCACCTGAGATCAGGAATTCGAGACCAGCCTGGCCAATATGGTGAAACCCCATCTCTACTAAAAATACAAAAATTTGCCGGGTGTGGTGGTGTGCGCCTGTAATCCCAGCTACATGGGAGGCTAAGGCAGGAGAATCACCTGAACTCAGTAGGTGGAGGTTGCAGTGAGCTGATACTGCACCACTGCACTCCAGCCTGGGTGCCAGAGTAAGACTTGTCTCAAAAAATAATAATAAAATTTTTAAAAAAATTAAAAAAAGAATCTTATGAGTGTTGAATAAAGATTCTTCTCTGAAGCCTTAACACTTTACTAAGCAGTATTCTTTGGGGAGTTCTCACCACTGAACACAGAGTGCTCACACACATCTAGTGTTTTATATTTAAACTTAACACATGCACGTAGAATCAGTCTTCAAAGAATTTCAAATTACAAGTCTGGATCCAGAAAGACCCTGGCCAATCCAGAGTGTGATCACTGGACACCATTATTTAGCAGGGCAGGCCCAAGCTAGAGAAATGTCTGATGATTCGTGACTGCGGGAGACAGAAGCCCTGCCAAAGAACCTGAAAGGAATTTCCAGAGAGAAAAAATTGGGGTTAAACAAAGAGCTAAATTTAGTTGCTTCCTGAATGTGTTTTCCCAATCAATAGACCTAAAACAACACTGTTCCCCATCACAACACACACAGCTGGCAAAGAGTATTGCCAAGAGGAGTATGAGCAATTAGTGAATAATAGCTTATGTACTGTTGGTTGACACCACTTAGCATGAAGTCAATATATAGGGCACCAGCAGCAAGCTGTCAGAATCCTAAATCCCAAGCCATCACCAAATGGGTAATAAATATGTTGTTCTTTTGCTACCATGGGGATTAGTACAAAAGTACTTGGTATTCTAGGACATGAATGCCACAAGGCAAGACTGCAGGAGCTCTCCAAGTTACTTCTGTAAACTGCTGGTCCATTCCTGAGAGACTGCAGTACTAAAGAAAAGACTACAGAGATGTCCCTCAACTTACAATGAGTGTTATCCCAATAAACCCATCATAAATTGAAAATATCTAAGTTGAAAATGCATTTAATACACCTAACCTACCAAACAAACATCATAGTTCAGCCTAGCCTACCTTAAACCTGCTCAGAACACTTACAGTAGCCTACAGTTGGGCAAAATCATCTGGCAAAACAGTACACTAGAATACTGGTTGTTTACTCTCATGACTGCATGGCTGACTGCTTTGACTCCTGCTGCTGCCCAGCATTAGAGAATATCATACCTGCATATCGCTAGCTCAGGAAAAGATCTAAATTAATAATTTCAACTACAGTTTCTACTGACTAAGTATTGCTTTCACATCATCCTAGAATCAAAAAATGATAAGTCTAACCATTGTAAGTTGGGGGATCATCTGTAGTCTATTTGCCATTAAACTGCCCTTCTCTTCTTATATGTTTCCTTTTTTTTTTTTTGAGACAGTCTCGCTCTGTCGCCCAGGCTGGAGTGCAGTGCCGCGATCTCCGCTCACTGCAAGCTCCGCCTCCCAGGTTCACGCCATTCTCCCGCCTCAGCCTCCCAAGTAGCTGGGACTACAGGCGCCCACCACCATGCCCGGCTCATTTTTTTGTATTTTTAGTAGAGACGGGGTTTCACCGTGTTAGCCAGGATGGTCTCCATCTCCTGACCTCGTGATCCGCCCACCTCAGCCCCCCAAAGTGCTGGGATTACAGGCATGAGCCACTGCGCCTGGCCTTTTCCTCATTTTTATTCACATTTAGAAGAGAAAAGGAGATGGGATGGGTAAGGTTTTTGTGGTTTTTTTTGAGACAGGGTCTGACTCTGTCACCCAGGCTGGAGTACAGTGGCATGACTTTGGCTCATTGCAGCCGCAACCTCATGGGCTCAGATGCTCCTACTTCAGCCTCCTGAGTAGCTGGGACTACAGGCACGTGCCACCATGCCCAGCTAATGTTTTCTATTTTTTGTAGAGACAGGGTCTCACTTTGTTGCCCAGGCTGGTCTTGAACTCCTGAGTTCAAGCAATCCTCCCATCTTGGCCTCCCAAAGTGCTGGGATTACAGGCATGAGTCACTGCACCTGGCCAATGGAAAACCCTTTACCAGCTGGGCGTGGTGGCTGACGCCTGTAATCCCAGCACTTTGGGAGGCCAAGACAGGCAGATCACTTGAGGCCAGGAGTTTGAGACCAGCCTGGCCAACACAGTGAAACCTCGTCTCTACTGAAAATACAAAAATTAGCCAGGCATGGTGGCAGGTGCCTGTAATCCCAGCTACTCAGGAGGCTGAGGCAGGAGAATCGCTTGAACCTGGGAGGTAGAGGTTGCGGTGCACTGAGCTGAGATCACGCCACTGCACTCCAGCCTGGATGACAGAACAAGACTCTGTCTCCAAAAAAAAAAAAAAAAACCTTTACCTCTCTGGGCCTCATGTCCTCATCTGTAAAATGAAAAAGTCATACTAGGTGATCAACTAACCTAACACTAACATTTTATGGTTTTAGACTGTTTCCCTATATATTCTAGTTTGCCTTTTTTGATCCAAACATTTGGATAGCAGATCCAATGGAGAAAGTGTCCCCAGCTCTGCGCTGACTGCCCCTCAGTGAAAACCTGCTTGAGGATTGTGCCTTGGAACTGGAACACAGAGAAAACCCCCCTGTAGAAGAAGTTGCTCAGTAAGATAACTGCCTGCTTGCTCTATTTCCAGCACAGACGCTGCTTGGCAAAAGAGCTTCCTTTCCACTCCTTGTCACTGTTAAGAACAAAGAGAAAAACCAGATGGCATGAAGCTGCTGGGCTTCTTTCCCCCTCATTGTCATGAACCAGTGGAGTGCAACTGGTCACTACATACCACAAGACGCCACACCCAAGTTTCTGGCTAAGGACCAGCACATGTGGTTTGTGGTATGTTTATTGATAGGAAAATAGTTTTATATGACAGAACTTTTCACTTCAGTCATTAAAAACAAAAGAAGTGTGAAGATCAAGTTGGGGAGCCAGAGTGTGTAGCAGAAAAAAACTTCTACCTCTGCTTTTGTCCATGTTAGTAAATATTTTCTCATGCTCTGTTAGTTCTGAGAATCCTCCCTGATTCTCACTGTTATTCTCACTCTTAGCCACTTGACTCCAGGGCAGATCATAATCTTCCCAAGTTAAAAAAATCCTGCAGTGTAGGGCTGGGTGCGGTGGCTCACACCTGTAATCCCAGCGCTTTGGGAGGCCAAAGCGGGTGGATCACGAGGTCAGGAGTTCAAGACCAGCCTGGCCAACATAGTGAAACCCCGTCTCTACTAAAAATACAAAAAAATTAGCCGGGCATGGTGGTGTGTACCTGTAGTCCCAGCTACTCAGGAGGCTGAGACAGGAGAATCGCTTGAACCCAGGAGGTGGAGGTTGGCAGTGAGCAGAGATTGCGCCATTGCACTCCAGCTTGGGCAACAGAGTGAGACTTCGTCTCAAAAAAAAAAAAAAAAAAAAAATCCTGCAGTGTAAATAGTTCCAGGGAAATCACATGCTGCATAAACCAACAGCCTCAGCAGCAGCACTTGGACTACAGATATAGAGAGCTAGCAGCAGGAGCAGCTTCTTTTACAAAGAGGGCAGTAAAAAAGGAAGCAGTCAGAGGTGGATAGTTGGCTGATCTGGAGGAGTACCAGACTTAACAGATGATAACTGCCTTTGAAAGGCTTAAAACCTAGCAATTTAAATTAAACCCGATTCTGAGCTAGGCTGTTTGCCTTTACACAGGTGTTAAAAATCAAAGGACTTTGGCAAGTTACACTGTCACTGTCACTGCCACTTAAGGAAACCACCTTAGTAAACAGGCATGCCTACCGGAATCTGCCAGCAAAAGACTGACACAGTTCAGCAGCTTGTTTTTTTTTTTAGCAGTCTTTCTTAGCCTGACAGTTGGCCTATGTTTTTTTTCCACATGGAAAGCACATGCAAGCTACTATACTCAGCGAAACCAAATACAACAGAGTCCTACTATTATCTATTAAAAAAAGCCATGTCTGACTTTCCTCCAAATGCAATTAGCTGCGTCCACAGTTCTCCTTATAGCAGCTACCAGCATTCAAGATTTATATTCCTTATATTCCAAACTTCAAACCAAAATAAAAATATTATACTCAGTTCCTTCTCTACTTACTAAAATGATTATGACTTCCCCTTTAGCTCTTAGGATCATTCAATAACAATGGTTTTCAAACCATATTCCAAGAAGCCCAGTTAGTAATGTGGTTTGGGGGGAAGGGATGGGACAGGGATGTGATGAATTACCTCTCTCACAGCTGCTTTAATCTGTTTTATATGCCATAGGTTTGAAGAAAAGGTTCTAATGCTAAAAAAAGAAACAATAATCACTGAGGTAATAGAACTAGATTATCATCTACAATGACCTACATAAGGCACTACACTGTTACATGAAATTAGCCAACTTTCAATGTCCTGGGCTAACAGGAGATAAGAATAGCATAGTAAAGAAATGTAATTTATTAAAACTCTATTTTTAGCCAATGATTCCAATCATCCATCTTCAACTGTTTTTTTGCAACAACAATTAGTAAAATAGAGTTGAAATCTGGTGAAATGTATGGGCAGTAATAGAGAAGCCAAAGTGAAAATAGATCTGAATATTTGAATCTACATAGCAGGCCCTTTGCCTTTAGTTGTTACTCACAGCATACTAAATAAGTGGCAGGCCATATCCTGTCAGATACAGGATATACACAGACATCTACAGAAATTACCCCTCCACCATGGCAGAATGCTGTTATTGGCTGCAATCCCCAAGAGACAATAATACTGGGCCAGCCACCAAGCCACTTAAATTAATTCCTAGTGTCAGATTCTGACTCAGAAGCCGGGTCTTTCTGTTTCAAGCATAATAGAAAGGCAACAGCAACCAGCAGGATGTGGGACCTGGTGCAACTCACCCGTGCAGAACTCCTTGCTCACGTTGTGGGGCACTATGATCCGTCGATAGACAATGGGCTCGGACTCCAAGATGTTCTCATCATGGCGGTACCGAGTAGGCCTTTCATTTGGGATGCCCCGGGAACGGGTACCACTTCTCCTTTCATAGGTATCAATCTCCTCAAACACAGCTGCCTTATCAAAAAGAGCCAGGTTCCCTTCAAAATCAAAATCTGTGTCTGGGATCTCCTCAATATCATCCCCGAAGCACTCGTCATCTTTATTCTTCATCTGGCCATTCTTTAAACCACTTTTCTTTGGAGTTGCCTGATTTGGGTGCCTGCTACTAGATGACCCTGGAGAAAAAATAGGGACTAAAGTCAGTGTATCCACAGAAAGCGCTCAGTGAACGTGGAAAATACATTAGTCTTTTGTGGAGAGTGTTACAGGAACCAATGTGAAAATGGTAAAGGTAACTATTGCAAAATCATATTAAGTAGCACAAACAACAAATCTCATGTGCAATAATAGGTTTCAAACATCACCCAATCTGGGCACAGTGGCTCACGCCTATAATCCCACATTGGGAGGCTGAGGCAGGAGGATCGCTTGCGCCTAGGAGTTCAAGGCTGCAGTGAGCGATGATCACGACACTGCACCCCAGCCTGGGCAACAGAGCAAGAATCTGTCTCAAAACACACACACACACACACACACACACACACAACAACAAATATTACCCAAGTAACTTGTTAATGAATATGAAATAAGCAGTACTCCTGGAAATCTTAACCAGTTATCCCCTTCATAAGGAAACTGGTAATGACAAAAGTTTTTCTGACAACTTACTATTAGCAAACAAGAGGAAGAGTAAGAATATAGCATGGTGGTTTTGACATAATGACAGAGGCAGGAGGCAGAGAAATTCTAGAGGCGGGTCCCTGGCGAAGCCCCACCTTTGAAGCTGAAAAGCCTGAGACTGTGGCCCAAAGTGAGAACTTATATCCCTGTTTTCCCGCTAGAATGTTGTCTTAAACCACCCATGGCTCTGCCCCCACCCTATCCTGTGCCTATAAAGACCCCAGACTCAGTCAGCAGAGATGAGAAACAGCTGGATGTTGGAGACTATGGCTGGATGTCAGAGAGAAGTGGCTTGACTTCAGAGGGATAGCTTGACTGTGTAACTGTGGAGAAGAATCTGGCTGGAGACAGCCAGACTTAAGGGGAAAATTACCTACCCACCACTGACTGTCCCCTTTTCAGCTCCCCTTCCCACATAAATAAAAATAAAATCACCCACATTTACCATCCTTTAATTCATTCATGTGACCTCATTTTTCCTGGACACTGGACAAAAGCTCAGAAGCCATGAGTGCAGATACAAAAGGCTGTCACACTGATCCTCTGCCCTCACTGGCAGAGGGCAGCTGCACGCCCACTGAGCTGTTAACACTTAAGCCATCTGTGGATGGCAGAGCTAAAAGAGCACCATAACACATCCTCTGGGGCTTCAGGAGTTGTAGACACCCCACCTAGATGCTGCCACATGGCCTGCACAGAGTTCATTCCTGCTGGTGCCCAGAAGCGCTCGTTCTGGCTCCTGCACCTGCTCACATGTGCACTCCCTCCCACAATGGGTAGAACACAGTGGGTCTGAGTGAGTGGAGTTTGATCCCACTGGCACTGAAACAGACAGCCAGGTTCCAGTGCTTGTGCACTCCAGTTCCTGCCTTGTTCTCTCGCACACTCCCTTCTGCAAGGAGTTGAGAGCAGTGCGCGGAGTAAACGGGGCACCCCTGTCATGAGTCCTGTGAATAGGTCAGGGTAGGGAAATATCCTGCTTCAGTTTGAGTCTGAGTGTCTGGCAATTGTTTAAGAGAGAAATACCCCCAGAGTAAAAGAAGGCCTGGTCTTATAGCCTGAAGCTTGAAGGAAAATACTATTCAGCTAGTCCTTAATTCTATGCTTACCCAGCAAGCAATCTTCTGATTTTTAATTTGGTCTTAGGCTAGATCCCAGCAGCAGGGAATCCCTGGTTTGCTCAAAAAATTCTACATTCTGAGCCAGGTATACACCTACCACTACAAATTGCTATTCTGACTTACAAACCTTTCTTTAGACCTTTCGGTTAACGTGAACTCTCTTCTCAGAATTTTATCTCTTCTGGGTAAGCAGTTTCTGAAACACCAAATAATGACAGGGTCCATACTGAACTGATCCTGTAGAGGCCACACTAATGCACATCCACAACAGAGTAGCCAGCCATACCCTGTCTCTGACACCTTATTTGGCTACTACACATCAGTCAACAACTACTCTAGCAGCCAAAGCAGAAGGTCTCACAGAATTCTCCAAACCACCCACCCCCAGAGAATCAAGCTCTGGTCTCCATCTGACTACCCTGAGAACGTGAATCAGGTGACTGGTATGCCAGACTGAACCTCTATCACAGTCTAAATAAATGGAATGTACTTCCTTCTGAAAGACTGGGCTCTTCAATTACTGAAAACACTCAAGTCATGGTTAGAATGATCCCAAGCAAAGCCCCTCACATATACTAAACCAACTATGCTGCCCTAACTCTTCTCATTGCAACCTCCTTCAACCCAAAGGACCAAGAGTTTGGAGAGCTAGGATCTAGTTCTCTCACCAAAATATTATATAATCTTATACCATCATCTAACTTCTCAGGGTCTTAACTTCCTGTATATAGAATGCTCACTGTGGTTATCTCCAGTAGAGTTTCTAGCATTAACAAATTAATATCAGCAAGATCATTACAATAATTATTCTGAAAGGTATACACTATGCAAATATAATTTATGCCCAAGTATTCCTAATGCCTTGTACTGGTGTGGAAAAAGTGGTGATGGCAGTGAAGATGCAATTTAGGTCTCTGAAAAAAAAAAACAACAACAAAAAACCAAGGCCAGGCGCGGGGGCTCATGCCTGTAATCCCAGCACTTTGGGAGGCCGAGGCAGGCAGATCATGAGGTCAGGAGATCGAGACCATCCTGGCTAACACGGTGAAACCTTGTCTCTACTAAAAATACAAAAAATTAGCCAGGCATGGTGGCATGCGCCTGTATTCCCAGCTACTCAGGAGGCTGAGGCAGGAGAATTGCTTGAACCCAGGAGACGGAAGTTGCAGTGCGCCGAGATGCACCACTGCACTCCAGCCTGGGTGACAGAGTGAGACTCTGTCTCTAAAAAACAAAACAAAACAAAACACCAAGGCTGACCAAAATTATGAAGGTAAGGCAGAGTGGTTGAGACACCACAGACAGCTAGATGATGAACCACTATGAAGCTAGCCACAGTATGGGTTAAGTTCTAGTTCCAATAATTTGATGAAGCACTCTGTGAGAGCACACTTATGCCATAGCTAGGTGCTAGGATGATAGTATACAACCAAGACATGCTGCTCAACAAGGAGAGAGAAGAAATATGCTGGGCACAGTGGCTCAGGCCTGTAATCCCAG
This sequence comes from Pan troglodytes, assembly GCF_028858775.2. Taxonomy (NCBI): domain Eukaryota; kingdom Metazoa; phylum Chordata; class Mammalia; order Primates; family Hominidae; genus Pan; species Pan troglodytes. The sequence continues at coordinate 66,626,097 of NC_072414.2, forward strand.
CACTTTGGGAGGCCGAGGTGGGTGTATCAGCGGAGGTCAGGAGTTCAAGACCAGCCTGATCAACATGGTGAAATGCCATCTCTACTAAATACAAAAAATTAGCCAGGTGTGGTGGCGCATGCCTGTAATCCCAGCTACATGGGAGGCTGGGGCAAGAAGAATTGCTTGAACCCAGGAAGCGGAGGTTACAGTGAGCCAAGATTGTGCCATTCCACTCCAGCCTGGGCAACAAGAGCAAAACTTCGTCTCAAAAAAATAAATAAATAATAGAAATATATATATATATATAGGCAAATAATGAAAATATGATGTGATTAGAGTTAGAAAGGAGTTTATATAAAGTGTCATAGAAATATGGATGAGACGGGCTGGGTACAGTGGCTCATGCCCAAATCTCAGCACTTTGGGAGGCCAAGGTGGGCAGATCACTTGAGCCCAGGAGTTTGAGACCAGCTTGGGCAACATAGTGGGACCCCTGTCTTTATAAAAAAATTAAAAACCACATGAGAACACATCCTGGCTAAAAAATAAAATAAAAGAGGGCTGGGAGCGGTGGCTCATGCCTGTAATCCCAGCACTTTGGGAGGCTGAGGTGGGCAGATCATGAGGTCAGGAGATCAAGACCATCCTGGCCAACATGGTGAAACCCTGTCTCTACTAAAAATACAAAAATTAGCTGGGCATGGTGCCGCCCACGTGTAGTCCCAGCTACTTGGAAAGCTGAAGCAGGAGAATCGCTTGAACCCAGGAGGCAGAGATTGCAGTGAGCCGAGATCGCGCCACTGCACTCCAGCCTGGTGACAGAGCAAGACTCTGTCTCAAAAGAAAAAAAAATAAAAATAAAATAAAGAGAAAGAAATATGGATGAGACTACTCAGGAGGCTGAGATGGGAGGATCACTTGAGCCCAGGAGGTCATGGCTGCAGTGAGCCACAGTCCACACCACTTGCACTCCGGCCTGAGCAATATATATATGTATATGACCAGCCTGACCAACATGGCGAAACCCCGTCTCTACTAAAAATACAAAAACTAGCCAGGCATGGTGGCGTGCACCTGTAATCCCAGCTACTTGGGAGGCTGAGGTAGGAGAATCGCTGGAACCCAGGAGGTGGAGGTTGCAGTGAGCTGAGATCAAGATTGCGCCACTGCACTCCAGCCTTGGGGACAGAGTGAGACTCCGTCTCCAAAAAATATATATATATATAATATGTGTATATGAAAATATATGCATATATATTGATATTTATATATATGAAAATATATACATATATTTTACATATGTGGGTGAAAAAGCAGAGCTGGATCAGGAAGACAGAATGGGTATGAAAATACAAGGTCAGGATAACACCATTAGCAATATACACAGACAAGGGAAGAACAAGAGAATAAGGATTATCAACGTACTGCCTCAATATTAAATCAAAACATCCTATTAGAAATAGGTTTCTTGCCCAGTGGTCACTCTTCAGTGGGTATGTGTTTCCCCAGGGGTGGACAGAATGATTCACCAGGATGCAGGAAGAAGATACGGAATATTCTATTTATTTTTTATTTTAACTAAAAACAGTAGAAATTAAACTTTATGAATTTTAATGTATTGATGAAAACCAGGACCCTTATGAAGTTCCATGCCAGCCAATTGCTGCCCGTTATTTGAGATATCTGAGGAAAATGTGACATTCCATAACAAGAAGTCTATCCATGCAAGTGGGTATACATCAATTTTTTAAAATTGCAGTAAAATATACATTACATAAAATTTACCATTTTAACCATTTTTAAGTGTACAGTTCAGTGGCATTAAGTGCATTCACACTATACAACCATGCCAATTTTTAACTAAAGCATACAAAAATGAGTATGTGGCTTAAAAAGATACTTGTAAAGAAACTATATGTTAAATAACGATAATACTAATGTAATCATAAGTAAACAAGAAAATGGCAGAACACTTTCCCTATTCCTCTTACAGGCCTTCTTTAGCTAGAATGAGGTTGTCAAAAATTAATTAAATCTATGAAGATGGTCTCCCAAATTATAAAGTATCAAGAAGGTCATTCCAAACATGAATCCACATTAACTATTATGAATTAACTTCACCCTAAGTATATACTCTACATCAAAACTCTGCAAACTATAGCTCATGGGCCAAATCCAACCCACTGCCTGTTTCTGTAAATAAAGTTTTATTGGCGCACAGTCATGGTCTAGGCAAAGTGAAAAGAACACAGAGGATAATGTCTAGAAAATGTACGCACGGCCAGGGGTGGTGACTCACACCTGTAATCCTAGCACTTTGGGAGGCCGAGGTGGGCAGATTACCTGAGGTCAGAAGTTCGAGACCAGCACTGGGCGTGGTGGCATACACCTGTAATCCCAGCTACTCGGGAGGCTGAGGCACGAGAATCGCTTGAACCCGGGAGGTGGAGCTTGCAGTGAGCCAAGATCGTGCCACTGCACTCCAGCCTGGGCGACAGGGCGAGACTCTGTCTCAAAAAAAAAAAAAGAAAAAGAAAAAGAAAAAATGTACACACAATGCAAAAATGAAAAACAATTCAGTATAGCACAATGGTCAAATAAATAATTCAAAGGTAATAGGAAATGAGTATTCCTTTTTAAAAATAATGTTTGTTAACAGATGTTCATACCAGATAATGCACGAAATATGCAGAAAATTCTAAATATTCACATAATATTTTGATTTTCTTTTAGTAAAAAATTTGTATCCATCTTATAAAGTTTTGTAATCTGCTTTCTCGCTTAGGAGCATCCTCGAGTTTCATGAAAACATTCTTCAAATACTGTATCTTACTTTTTATGGCCGCATAAATCATAGATCATACCATATTGATATACAGCACATGGATCATACCTACTGATTAACTTTTAAGTTACTTCTCATTTTTGCTATTACAGACTCGGCCCAAACACACTATCTTTGACTACCCTTGCTAAAAAAATCACTCCCATCTGACCACTTACAACAGTGTGGGTTACCACTGACCTAGCACTTATGCTACATTACCTACTTTGTTCTGTTCTGTGTTCTTGCTCTAACTTCCCAAGGAGTTTATAAGCCAACAGGGGGCAGGAATGATGTCATTCATACCTGTCACCCAACACTATGCCCAGTTCAGCGTAAGTACACAAAACTCTACTGAATTAAGAAATAAAAACAGCAATATATATATATATATATATATATATATTTTAAAAGCAAACACTAGCCAATCAAAAGTTAGAAGTCTAAAAAGAGGTTATAAAAAAAGGGCAACTTGAGATTAACTACAAGAAAAAGCAATAAAAATCATGCCAACTTTGTTACATGACTGAAAAGGCCAGGAAGATAAAGTTGTTGACAATAATATAATATAAAAGAGTTACGAAGCAAGGGCTTCAGTGGAAAAACTTCAGTCATGTCCAATATGAACTGAAAATGAACTATCCTGGAACTATTACAATGACTGATGAAAATAAGCAGTTGATCAGTGAAGGAGAAGACAGGGTTAAGGAAGCAAAATGGGAAATCACTCCCATTCAGATAAAACCCAAAGCTCCTGAAACCAGGTGACCAAGAATAAAGCTCAGAGGAAACAGGATACAGACACTGCTAAAGAGGAACAGGTAGAGGCACAAAAACAGTTATAGGAGAAAACAGGAAAGAATCTAGAATCCAAAGACCCAAATACTCTGAAGGCAGGTCAGACTTGCCAAATGACACTGGTAGAAGGCCAGTTATCCTGGAACTAAAGTTTGAAAAGCATGAGCTGGCCTGGCGCGGTGGCTCACACCTGTAATCCCAGCACTGTGGGAGGCCAAGGCGGGTGGATCACCTGAGCTCAGGAGTTCGAGACCAACCTGGCCAACATGGTGAAACCCTGTCTCTGCTAAAAATACAAAAATTAGCCAGGTGTGGTGGCAGGCGCCTGTAATCCCAGCTACTCCAGAGGCTGAGGCAGGAGAATCGCTTGAAGCCGGGAGGTGGAGGTTGCAGTGAGCCGAGATGGCACCACTGCACTCCAGCCTGGGTGACAGAGCAAGACTCCGTCTCAAAAAATAAATAAATAAATAAATAAAAAATAAAACGTAAAGAAAAAGAAAAGCATGAGTTGCTTCTCTAACCACTAGCCCAGTACTTGTTAGCCCTAAGCAGTGCGCTAACCACTGAACACCAATATGAATGTTCAAAAGCACAAGCTGAGCATCCCTAATCCAAACATCCAAAATCCAAAAATTTCTGAGCGCCAACGTGATGTTCAAAGAAAATGCTGATTGGAGCATTTTGGATTTCTGGATTAGGGATGCTCAACTGGTATGTATTCCAGAAATACTCCAAAATCCTTTTAAAAAAATCCAAAATCTGAAACACTTCTGGTCCCAAGCATTTTGCGTTAAGAGATACGCAACTTTTATTTGGGAGGAGAGAGTGCAGCATAGAAAGAAAACTTTTGTTCAGTTTCAAAAAAAAAAAAAAAGCTAATAAATAGTACCCACTTCATATCATGCCACATGATGAGGAGCTATTGAAATGCAAAGTAGAAAAGTAAAGAAAACAAACATGACTAGCTGTAAAGTTCGTTCACAGCATGTTGACAAAGTGCCCCACTATAAAGACTAACAGGGTCCACAGTGGGAGACGCCTTAATTCTGCCTTAATGATGCTGGGCACTGGTCACCATTTTCTGGCTCAACTGTAGGACTCTACAAACATAACTTACAACAAAACCCAGAAATGTTGTATGAAGAAGGTTTCAGGTGTTTTCCTGTACTCCTCTAAATGCAGAGTTGATTCATTCATTTGAGACATAGATACTAAGGACTAGCTATGTTCTAAACACTGTCAGGAAAGCAGAGTGTGAAAAATATTTCCCAAGAGGAAATACTGACATCACAGGTCAGTAAGAGAAAGATAAGAGAACATAAAATAAATGCAAGGCAGGCTAATGTGCTCAGTTGTCTCTTATTCTTCCCTTTCCTCATACTTTAATACAAATATTAGGAAGTCGTGAGTGAATAAGCTGTCTCAGTACTTGGCTTACTCAGCCCAAAGGGCCTGGCTCTGCATTAAACTGGCCTTTGGCCACTGCGAGAGAAAAGCACTTCCCTTGGAAAAGACAAACAGTCTTCCCAGATTTCTTTACCTTTCAATTACAAGGGCCATGCAAGTACTGCAGGCTGGCTGCCTTCCTGTGCCGTTTTTCTGCCACCCTTTGACACAGAGGCCCTTTGGCCAGGACAACTTGTAACAAACCCATTGTTGTGTAACCCTCAGTGCCACTTATTTATTGGTTTTTGTCACACACACACTGTAAGGGGGAACTTTGTCCTGCACTTATCACACTAAAGGGTACCTGAATGTTAAACTACAAATGTTTTACTGACAGATTAAACAGGCATCATGAGAAGGTGCCTGAGAATATATGGGACCTTCTTCTCAACTCTCAAATTCTAGGCCCTGGGTTTTCAAGCCTATTAGATATATGAAGCACATCCAAGGAAGTTTAAAAGTCAAGAAAACCTCAGTAGAACCATGAAAACCTGGCAAAATTCACTTCCTGCCTCAGGTGGTGGGATGACTGTTAAAATGAACAGACCGTTAAAGCCCAACCATACTGCAACAAGATAATATCGACCATCTTTCCATTTAAAAGGTTCAATTCCATTCCTCATTTCTCTCCACCTCCAGTAACAAAGAGAAAAAGGGAAATCAGCACTAAACAGAGGCACTGTCATGCCTATAGGACCACCTCTCTCTAAATATAAATGAGTTAAAGGCCAGCTGTCTACTTTGTTTGTTTTGAGATGCAGTTTCACTCTTGTTGCCCAAGCTGGAGTGCAATGGCACGATCTCGGCTCACTGCAGCCTCCACCTCCTGGGTTCAAGCAATTCTCCTGCCTCAGCCTCCCAAGTAGTTGGGATTACAGGCATGCACCACCAGGCCCAGCTAATTTTTTGTATTTTTAGTAGAGACGGGGTTTCGTCATGTTGGCCAGTCTGGTCTTGAACTCCTGGCCTCAGGTGATCTGCCCACCTCAATCTCCCAAAGTGCTGGGATTAGAGACATCAGCCACCATGCCCGGCCTCAGCTATCTACTTTCATGTTCTACAGGCAAAAGAGCCTTAACTTAACTGTTAAATTTTTATTCAACTGCATGTTACAATGACTATTCAAGTTCATAGACTAAGATTTCAGAGAGGGATGCCTTTCATCTGCCCCTCATGGTCACCATTTTCAGCTGTGACATGGGATTTGATAAATATGAATTATACCCATACACAGAGCTGCACCCTAAACAAGGCTTGGTTTCCCTCTGCTCCCTGGGACTGATGTTATGTCTATATGACAAACATTCTGAATGGTCACAGAAAAACTATTCTTTACATGATTCTTTAAACCCACTCCCACCCCAAGAGAAGAGATTAAAATCTGCTTGTGCTAAATCATCAGTGTTGGATTAGCTAACTATTATAAACCAACAAATTCCTCAACTCCTTATTGCAATCCTGAAAGAACACTGAAAAGCCAGAACTGAAGACAGATTATATTTCTTTCTTTCCTTTTTTTTTTTTTTTTTTTTTTTTTTGAGACAGAGTTTTGCTTTGTTGCCCAGGCTGGAGGGCAGTGGCACAATCTCAGCTCACTGCAACCTCCGACTCCCAGGTTCAGGCAATTCTTGTGCCTCAGTCTCCCGAGTAGCTGGCATTACAGGCACCCACCACCACACCCAGCTGATTTTTTGTATTTGTGTACAGATGGGGTTTCACCATGTTGCCTAGGCTGGTCTCAAACTCCTGAGCTCAGGCAACCTGCCCGTCCCAGCCTCCGAAAGTGTTAAGATTACAGGCATAAGCCACCACACGTGGCCGACAGATTATATTTCTATAGCTTCATCAATCTACTAGTCTCAATATCAATGTACATAAACTGGAGAAAATTCTAAGGCAGACCTTTTTACTTACAGGGCTCAATGAGTGCAAAAATAATTATAACTCTACCTTCTATCAGAAACCTATTCTGAGCCACGTCTTATTGCCATTCTCAGGCCACAAACATTTTCCAAACTAATCTGGATTCTAAATAAGTTTCTTGAAAAATAGTAACATTTTACTGCCCTATGATCTCTTTACCTCATTTATGTACAGTTAACAATCTAGAAAAAGGAAACCGACAAAACAGCAAAAGCAGAATAACCAAAACCTGGAAGCCACCAAGATGTCCTGCAATAGGTGAATGGGTAAACAAACTGATACATCCACACAATGGAACATTATCCGTCAATTAAAGAAATGACCTATCAAGTCACAAAACGACATGAATGAATCTTAAATGCATCTTGCTAAGTGAAAGAAGCCAGTCTGAAAGGGCTACATATTGTATGATTTTAATTATGTGATATTCTGGAAAAATGCAAAACTGCAGGGATGGTATAATAAAAAGATCAGTAGTTGCCAGGGGGAAGTGGGGGAAGTTGAACAGGTAAGGCACAAGAGATTGTTTAGGACAATGAAACTATTCTGTTTAATACTGTAATGACAGATACATGATGCTATGTATTTGTCAAAACCCACAGAATTTTACAGCACAAAGAGTGAGCCTTAGTGTTCGCAAATTTTTAAAAATCATTTAGGAGGTTAGGAGATCCCAGGATGGAATGCAGAATGTGAAAAAACAAATTAATTGTATTATGAATATATGAAACAAGTCAATGAAGGAAATGGGAGACCTAAATAACTCTAGAAATGAATGGAGTCAGATGAAAGGCAAAAGAAACAGTACGTAAGCACCACATTCTATTTGATAGTCTCCCACAGGAATGGCGATACAAGTTAATAATTCTGATACCACTATACATGTATACTGGAATTGAATAATTATGTAAAGAATGAATGACAATAGGAGACAGGTTTCTCACTGTTGGAGTGAGAAGTAACAGACAAGCAAAAGGAGAAGGCTAGAAGGATCCATGTGGTAATGGATTAAAGTTGGAGACATCAGTATGAACTCATACTTAGTATAGTACAATATACATAGTTACATATAGAAATATTTAAATATGTATATATATACTGGTTAAATATACACACATATATTTTCTTTTCTGTGAACTCTGCAGAGAAGTATACACATATTTTCATGCTGTCAGCTATAAGGGTGACACCCAGGAGCAATGAGCATACCTAGTGAAGAAGAAAGAAAGGAGAAGGGGGGAGGAGGGAGGGGGAGAGGGAGGGGGTGGAGGGAGGAGGAGGAGGAGAAGCAGCAGCAGCAGCAGCAGTAGTAGTAGTAGTGGTAGTAGTAAGCATCTTTCAGTGTGAGAAAGTACCTAAGTACTAAAAAAAAAAAAAAAAAAAAAAACCACAATGATTGGAGTACGTCAAAGAGACATGAGATCCAAGTGAAAGATTGGAGACTAGCCAAAACTGAAATAATCTGAGTACCAAAATAAAGTAATATTGAATTATAAGCCAAAGTATAAAATAAATACCCATGAGTACATGCTGATATAAATAAATGACTGAATAAATAAACAAATGGAGGAGAAGAGAGGAATCTCTGGCATAAAAGAATTCCAAGTAATGTCTGAAGATGCTGTGTCCTCAAGGAGAGGGAACATAACTTCTCACTCCCTGGGTGTGGGCTGCACATAGTGATTTCCTTCCAAAGAGTACATACGTAAAGGGGAAGAAAGAGTCACTTTACAGAGGAGAAACTAGATATATCCTACTTTAGCCAGGTGATCAAGGTGAACATCAAAAGTTATAAACCATGGTGACAATATATACACTTGACACAAGGTGATGAAAATGGTACTTTACCTCTGTTGTCTTCCACCCCCAAACATATAACCCCAGTCTAATCATGATTAAAACATCAAGTACCAACTGAGAGACATTCTACAAAATACCTGACCAGTATTCATCAAAATGTCTAGGTCATCAAAAACAAGGAAGGTCTGAGAAACTGTAAGAGCCAAGCAGAGAAATGACTACCAAATATGATGTGATATGCTGGACAGGATCCTGGAACAAGGGCATCCGGGTAAAAACTAAGGCAATCTGAATAAAATATGGACTTTGTTTAATGATAATGCATCAACATTGGTTCAATAATTATAACAAATATACCATACAAATGTAAGACATTAATAACAGGGGGGAAAATGTGTAGAAAGAAATAATATGAATTGCTAATAAGGGTAATCTTCAAACGCACGGAAGATTATAAACTGCCTATTTGAACTTCTAACAAATCAACAATTTCTGGTAAAAGAAAAAAGATTTTCAGACAGGGCAACATAGTGAGACCTTGTCTCTACTAAAAGTAAAAAGACTAGCCAGGCATGGTGGCACACACCTGTAGTCCCAGCTACTCAGGAGGCTGAGGTGGGAGGATCATTTGAGCCCGGGAGTTCAAGGCTGTAGTGAGCTGTGATCGTATCACTGCATTCCAACCTGAGTGACAAAGCAAGACCCTGTCTCAAAAATGAATGAAAGAAAGAAAGAAAGAAAGAAAGAAAGAAAGAAAGAAAGAAAGAAAGAAAGAAAGAGGTTAAAGTCTAAATGGAAAGAATCATTTTCTATCCAAGCATTCTACAGTTTTTCTAAGGACACAGAAGTCACAACTGAATTTCAGTCTCATATTTGCAAACATCGTCATTTCAGATAGTTGTTTCATATGCACCAAAGGAAACTACCTTGAAAGTGTATATTACATACATTAAAACATTTTTTTAGGCCAGGCGCAGTGGCTCACACCTGTAATCCCAGCACTTTGGGAGGCCGAGGCAGGCAGATCAACTGAGGTCAGGAGTTCGAAATCAGCTTGGGCAACACGGCATTATCCCATCTCTACTAAAAGTACAAAAATTAGCCGGGCGCAGTGGCTCATGCCTGTAATCTCAGCACTTTGGGAGGCCGAGAGTTCGAGACCAGCCTGACCAACATGGAGCCCCGTTTCTACTAAAAATACAAAATTAGCCAGACGTGGTGGCACATGCCTGTAATCCCAGCTACTCGGGAGGCTGAGGCAGGAGAATCTTTTGAACCCAGGAGGCGGAAGTTGCGGTGAGCCAAGATCACGCCATTGCACTCCAGCCTGGGCAGTAAGAGCGAAACTCTGTCTCAAAAAAAAAAAAAAAAAAATTAGCCAGGCATGGCAGCAAGTGCCTGTAGTACCAGCTTCTAGGGAGGCTGAGGCAGGAGAATCACCTGAACACGGGAGGTGGAGGTTGCAGTGAGCCGAGATCACACCACTGCACTCCAGCCCGGGCAACAGAGCGACGCTCCATCTCAAAAAAAAAAAAAAAAAAAAAAAAAATAGTTTTAATTTAGTTGTTTATTCACTTGAATCAGGCATCTCCAAAACTTAAAATGTTGGCCCCTGACACAGGTGTCACACCACAAGCTATTAATAGAATTCACCCAGCACACTAAAACCTTACTACACTGCCACCAGGACCACAGTGTGAGGAGCAACAATGGTAGCAAGAAGTATCCGGAATTTTATGTAATAAACTTTCTGAGTGGGGTCTAGAGAGACCTAGCTCACTCTAAATTGTGCCTTTTAGAAGGTACTGCCATAGCATGACTCTAGCTTATAATTTTAAATGAGTTAATGAATACTCATTTAAAATTTCTTTTGGTTGTTCATTTTGAGACAGTCTCACACTGTCACCCAGGCTGAAGTGCAGTGGCATGATCTCGGCTAATCACAACCTCCGCCTCCCTGGCTCAAGCCATCCTTCCACCTCAGCCTCCTGAGTAGCTGGGACCACAGGTGCACGCTGCCACGCCCAGCTAATTTTTTTTTTTTTTTTTGTAGGGATGGGGTTTTGCCACGTTGCTCAGGCTGGTCTCGAACTCCTGGGCTCAAGCGATCCACCTGCCCCAGCCTCCTGAAGTAGTGAGATTACAGGTGTGAGCCACTTGCACCCAGCCTCTCACTTAAAATTTCTAATACATTCTGCTACCATCTGTGAGTACAAAACCATCTAAGTAAAATAAGAATAGTTTGCCATTTGGAAGTAATTTTTTAAAACAACATTCATATTAATTTAAGGAGCATAACAGATTCCAGTGAATGTTATGATTCGCTATTGTAACATTATTCTAGTAAATATGTTGGAGAAGAACAGTTCTAGTGAATTAACTATGGTTTTGGAAGGCAGCTATGCTCACCATCATACCACCAACACAACTATGGTTTTATTTTATATTATTTATTTTTGAGACAGAGTCTGGCTCTATCGCCCAGGCTGGAGTGGCACAATATCAGCTCACTGCAACCTCTGCCTCCTGGGTTCAAGGGATTCTCCTGCCTCAGCCTCCAAAGTAGCAGGGATTACAGGCATGCGCCTCCACGCCTGGCTAATTTTTGTATTTTTAGCAGAGACGAGGTTTCAACATGTTGGCCAGGCTGGCCTCGAACACCTGACCTCAGGTGATCTGCCCGCCTCAGCCTCCCAAAGTGCTAGGATTACAGGTGTGAGCCACCATGCCTGGTCACAACTATGGTTTTATAATCAGCAAATGGCATTTAATAATGTGTTAGTATCAAACAAAACTGGGCAGCAACAGAGACCAATGCACATTCTTCTTGGTGTGTCAGTAGGAACAAATACAGCAAATTAAAAATTGTCTGCTAGAAAATCAAAGATCACAGAGATGTTTGGATCAGTCACCTCCTCTCTTCTGAGGATGAGACTCAAATCACAGGAAGAAAAGTTACTCAAGAATCCTCTGGAACAGCCCAAGTGCAGGTTCAACTCAAACACTACTACCAACATCAGTAACAGGATTTAACGTTTTTTTTTTTTTTTCTTTTTCAGAAACAGAATCTCACTATTTTGCCCAGACTAGCCTTGAACTCCTGGGCTCAAACAATCCTCCTGCCTCAACCTCTCAAGTAGCTGGGACTATAGATGCATGCCACCACGCCCAGTAGTTACTGGATTTAAAACATCACTGTTAGTAAACTCTGGGCAGACTTTTCCTGAAGGAAGTGGTAAGAGAGGGCAGGAAGCTCACAGGCATCCCTAACAGCTTATTTCCTTTCCCTTAACATCTTGAGGAATGAGGCCTGGAGGAAGAGAACCATGTTGTATTTCTGTGACGCTCAGCCAGCATCCATTTTATTAGAATAATAAAGGATTTGTTTAAAGAGCAGCAGTGCTTATGGCTTATGGCCCTGAAACACCAGATTGAGAAGAAATATCAACTTGACCCTACTTACAGGAGTTGTGCCGACGACGGAAACTTTTGGACTGACTCAAGGATTCCATGTGCCTGTCGACATAGCTCTTTGAGCACTGTTGCTGCTGCGGGGAAACGGCAACATCCTGGCTCTTCACATCTGTCCTCTTAGGGATATTCTGAGGGGCACTGCTGGAAGAGGCTGGCTTCTTGACCAACTTGCCTGTGCCATTCTGATTGATGCCCACTTGGCAGCCAGCACCAGAGGGGCCTAATTCTGTTTGATGAAGGTCTCCAAAATGTTGGTTGTCTCCAGGTCCTGGTATCTCCAAAATTTTTAACTCCGTAATGTCACCTGCCCTGAAATACACAAAAAAGCCAAGTCTCAAAATTATAATAGTGGTAAGAATGATGAAACTGAGATCATTAGCAAACAGCTACCCCTTTGCAGGACTGCATTTTAATGAGTTATCAGAGGCTAGGAAAGGGGGCTGTGTGCTTAAGGACAGGGGTCAGCCACCAACTATCCAACTGACACAATGCTAGCCTTTAAAAAGAGGCTATTGCTAACAACAAAACTGTATTAATCTTACATTCCCACAATGTTTAATGGCTTTTGTTCATTCATTCACTCCCTTGCTCATTCAACAGGAGTATATAAAATACTTACTATGTGGTAAGCCCTGCGCTAGGAACTATTTTGATCTGGTATATAGAGATGAAAACCACTACGTGCCCACGGGAACTCAGTCTGGTCAGTGGAAAAGACAAGTACATATTCAATCAAAAATGTTAAATGGGCTGGGCACCATGGCTCATGCCTATAATCCCAGCATTTTGGGAGGCCGAGGCAGGCGAATCACTTGAGGCCAGGAGTTCGAGACCAGCCTGGTCAACATGGCAAAACCCTGTCTCAACTAAATAGAAATGATTAGTCGGGTGTGGTGGTACGCACCTGCAATCCTAGCTACCCAGGAGGCTGAGGCATGAGAATCATTTCACCCTGGGAGGCAAAGGTTGCAGTGAGCAGAGATCGCACCACTGCACTCCAGCCTGGGCAACAAAGTGAGACTCTGTCTCAAAAAAAAAAAAAAAATTTTTTTTTTAAAGTGTTAAATGTTATGACAGAGGTGTGCATAGGAGACTAGAGAGCCTAAAAGCAAAATATTTAAGTCAGTCTGGTGGAGATGAATGCAATACTTAAGCTAAATCTGGCCAGGGCAGGGGGAATGAGTGGCTAAGCAAAGAACAGCAGGGAGAAAGGCATCTCAGGTAGGGGCTCAGAGACTGAGGAAATGTAGAAAATATAGCCCACGTGAGGAACTGCAAGTGTTATGGTGATACTAAAGGGATGGATGCTTGTGGAAGGCCATCAGGAAGTAAGGTTGCAGAGGTAACCAAGGACCACATCATGATCACAATGGATTTTCCTGGTGGCTATAGGGAAGGAGAAGAAAAAAGAGGCAGTGGTACCAGTTAGAAGACCAAGCAAGAAATAATAGGGGATGAACCAAGCAAGCGGTAATACAAAGGGAGAAGGGATCAAGAGACATTTCGAATCCATACGATTTTGGCAACTAACTGAACACGAGGATTAAAGAGAAAGAAGAGTTTATTATGACTCCTAAGTTTCTAACATGGGGGAAAGGTGTTATTAGTCATAAATAATGGGTATGCCCTTGGAAAAACAAATCTACAGGAAAACATAACGAGATTAGCTCCGAAAATCTTGCATTTAAGATATCTTGTGGGATGTCCAATGGAAATGACCAGCAGACAAGGTGTCTGTCTCATAATGGGACTAAATTAAAGATTTGAGGTCTTGGCTGGGCATGGTGGCTCACACCTGTAATCCCAGCACTTTGGGAGGCCGAGAAGGGCAGATTACAAGGTCAGGAGATCGAGACCACCCTGGCTAACACGGTGAAACCCCGTCTCTACTAAAAATACAAAAACAAAATTAGTCGGGCATGGTGGCGGGCACCTGTAGTCCCAGCTACTCGGGAGGCTGAGGCGGGAGAATGGCATGAACCCGGGAGATGGAGTTTGCAGTGAGCCAAGATCGTGCCACTGCACTCCAGCCTGGGTGACAGAGTGAGACTCCATCAAAAAAAAAAAAAAAAAAAAAGATTTGAGGTCTCATTAATGTATAGAGTACACAAGAGTTTGTCTAGAGAATAAAAGCTGAGAAAAGAACCAAAGACAGAACCCTGAGTAATTCAATCTTAACAGGTGAGTAGAAGAAAAGGAACATAAAAAACAACAAAAAAAGTAAAGGAATGGAAGAATATGTGGAATACATGCAAAGAAAAACCAAAGAGGTGACAGGGAAACTAAAGGACAGTACTGTACTTTAAAAGATAGGGAGCATTTTGTTTTTATTTATTTTTTTAGAGACAGGGTCTTGCTCTATTACCCAGGCTGGAGTGCAGTGGTGCTATCATAGCTCACTGCAGCCTCCAACTCCTAGGCTCAAGTGATCTTCCTGTCTCAGCCCCAGGAGTAGCTGGGATTACAGGCACATGCCACCACACCCAGCTAATTTTTAAAATTTTTCTTTTGTAAAGACGAGGTCTCACTATGTTGACTAGCCAGTTTTGAAATCCTAGCCTCAAGTGATACTGCTGCCTTGGCCTCCCAAAGTGCTGGAATTACAGGTATAAGCCACTGCACCCATCAGGGAGCATCCAAATGAGATTGGGATTGAGATACTGTCAGTGAATTTGGCCATTAGGTTATTTGTAACCTTGGCAAAAACTAATTCAGCAAGATGATAAGTTAGAAAAAAAGATAATGGTAGGGTACGGAGGTTCTAGAGAATGAAGCCACAAAAGATAGAGAAAGCAGACTATTTGGCTCTGACAAGGATTATGGGTTAAAGGGAAGGGAAATGACACAACAATACCTAGTGGCAAATGCAAGATCTAAGAGAGAGGGTTGTTTTTAATCAAGGGGAGGCCAAGGAATGAATATCAGAATGCAAAGAGGAAATAAACAGTATAGGCCGGGCATGGTGGTTCACACCTGAAATCCCAGCACTTCGGGAGGCCACAACAGGCAGATTACTTGAGGCCAGTAGTTCGAGACCAGCCTGGCCAACACAGTGAAACCCCATCTCTACTAAAAATACAAAAAGCGGCCATATGCCAAGAGAATACTAGCAATCAGACCTAGGTTCAAGCTCCACAGACCACCAGGTTGGATTCAGAAGAGTCAGTCAGGACACTCACCTGAAGGTGACTTCTGGAACAAGACACTTCACTCCATTATGGAAAGGCCGGGTGAGAGAAATGGTCTGGCTGACCTGATCCACAGCTGACACTCTTCCCTGATAGACACCCAAGCTATCTCCACAATTGATGGACACAATACTTCCCAGCCAATCTGTAGCCATGTTTCACACGTGAGACCACTGTGAAGAGAAGGAACTATTCAGTGTGCCTTGGTGAAAAGACAAACTTTTAATTAAATTCAGCAAATATATCAGGCTCTGTACCAAGTGTTGGTTAATAAAACATATTCTATCACATTGTTAACTGAGGTAATAAATCTTAAAAAAATTAAAATTTTTTTCAGGAGTATGCATATTAATAAATAATATTTAATACATATAAAGATCTTATAATTGCTTTAAAGCGCATACATTGGATAAAGATATTTATTACACATCAAATCACACAAACTATAATCTGTTTATATTGTATTTTAATAAATCTGCTGTCAAAATGTTTTCAAAGACAGTACGTTGCTGAGAAATAATATATTTAAAAAACAAATTACTGGTAATGCCACTCTTGCTGATGATAATAATAATAATAATAATTAATAATAATAGTAAATTCTGGATAGTTGTTTTTTTTTTTTTTGAGACGGAGTTTCACTATTGTTGCCCAGGCTGGAGTGCAATGGTGCGAGGCGGGCAGATCACGAGGTCACGAGATCAAGACCATCCTGGCTAACACGGTGAAACCCCGTCTCTACTAAAATATACAAAAAATTAGCCAGGCGTGGTGGCGGGTGCCTGTAGTCCCAGCTACTTGGGAAGCTGAGGCAGGAGAATGGCGTCAACCCAGGAGGTGGAGGTTGCCGTGAGCCGAGATCACACCACTGCACTCCAGCCTGGGCGACAGAGAGAGACTCTGTCTCAAAAAAAAAAAAAAAAAAAAAATTTTTTAAAGCCAATTGAAGGTACTATAGAACACTAAACCTAACGACTACAGAATATATATCCTTTTCAAGTCTACACAGAATGTTCACACATATATGCTGGGCCTTAAACAAGTATGAATAAATTTAAAAAGACTGAGATCACATAAAATATATTCTCTACCCACAACAGAATTAAATTTGAAATTGATAAAAATAGATATTTAGAATATTCCCAAATATTTGGAAATTAAGCAAGACATTTCCAAATAACCTATGGGTAAAAGAAGAAATCAAAAGGGCAGTCAAAAAATAGTTCGAACTCAGCGATAATGAAAACACAACATCAGCTTTTGTATGACATGCTTAATATAGTGCGTAAAAGGGGGAATTTATAACTTTAAGTGCTTGTTAGGAAAGAAAGGTCTAAAATCAATTGTCTAAGCTTCCATCTTAAGTATTAGTAAAAAAAGAACAGATTAACCTGATGTTAATAGAAAGGAAATCAAGAGCAGAAACCAATGAAACAAGAAACAACTAAGAAAAATAAAACAAAAATTAGCTCTTTGAAAATATTAATAAAGTTGGTAAACACCTAATAAAGAAAAAACATAAAACACATATTATTAATATCAGAAATGAACAAAGAGACATCATAGACATTAAAAAATAACCTTATGCCAGCAAATTTGACAACTAGACAAAATGGGGAACTTCTTAGACAAAAGTTATCAAAACTGATACAAGAAATAAAAAATCTGAGTAGCTGCATGTCTATTTTAAAAACTGAATTTATCAAGAGAATAAGACAAGACACAAATTAGAAGAAAATATTTGTGAAAGACATATTTGATAAAGGTCTGTTATCCATAACATACCAAGAACTCTTAAAACTCAACAATAAGAAAATGAACAACCTGATGAAACAATGAGCAAGAGACCCGAAAGGATACTTCACCAAAGAAGACATGGACACGGCAGGCAAGCATATGAAAAGATGCTCTACATCATATCATCAGGGAATTAATGGAAATTAAAACAAAAATAAGATGCCACTACACACCTGTCAGAATGGCCGAAATCCAAAACACTGACAACACCAAATGCTGACGAGGACGTGGAGCAACAAAAACCATCATTCATTGCTGACAGGAACGCAAAATGATGCAGCCACTTTGAGTATGCATTTTTCTTTTTTTTTTTTTTTTGAGATGGAGTCTTACTCTGTCGCCCAGGCTGGAGTGCGGTGGCGCAATCTCAGCTCACTGCAACCTCCACCTCCCAGGTTCAAGCAATTCTCCTGCCTCAGCCTCCTGAGTAGCTGGGATTACAGGCATGCACCACCACGCATGGCTAATTTTTGTATTTTTAGTAGAGACGGGGTTTCACCATGTTGGTCAGGCTAGTCTTGAACTCCTGACCTCATGATCCACCCGCCTCAGCCTCCCAAAGTGCTGGGATTACAGGCATGAGCCACCATGCCCAGCTTTTTTTTTCTTTTTTTTTTTTTGGAGACTGAGTCTCACTCTATCTTTATCGCCCAGGCTAGAGTGCAGTGGTACAATCTCAGCTCATTGCAGCCTCTGCCTCTTCAGTCAATTCTCCTGCCTCAGCCTTCCAAGTAGTTGGGACTACAGACACGTGCCACCACACCCAGCTAATTTTTGTTGTTGTTTTTTTTTTCCTCAGTAAAGGGGTTTCACCATGTTGCCCAGGCTGGTCTCGAACTCCTGACCTCAGTGATCTGTCTGCCTCGGCCTCCTAAGTGCTAGGGTTATAGGCATGAGCCACTGTGCCTAGCTTGCATATGCATATTAATAAGGTAGTTTCTCACAAAACTAAATATACCATCTGATCCAGCAATCACTCTCCTTGGTATTTACCCAGATGAACTGAAAACTTACATCCACCATAAATCTGCACGTGGATGTTTACAGCAGCTTTATTCAAAATTGCTCAAATTCGGAAGCAATCAAGACATCCTTCAGTAGGTGAATGGATGAATGAACTATGGCACACCCAGACAGTGGAATATTATTCAGCACAAAAAAGAAATGAGCTATCAAGCCATGAAAAGACATGGAGGAAACTGAAAAGCACATTACTAAGTGAAAGAAGCCAATGTGAAAAGGATACATACATACTATATGATTCTAGCTACAAGGTTTTCTGGAAAAGGCAAAACTATGGAGACAGTAAAAGGAGCAGTGGGTGCCAGTGGTTGGTGGGGTGGGGGTGGGAGGTGAACAGGCAGAACACAAGAGAATTTTTAGGGCAGTGAAACTATTCTGTTTGATACTATAATGGTAGATATGTGTCACTTCAAAACCCATAGAATGTACAACACCAAGAGTGAACCCTAATGTTAACTATGGACTCTGGATGACAACGAAGTGTCAGTGTAGGTTCATCAATTGTAACAAACACGACCGTGGTGTGGAATGTTGACAGCAGAGAGGGCTTACTGGGGGACAACAGTGAGATATATGGGAACCCTCTGTACTTTCGGCTCAATTTTTCCCTGAAACTAAAACTGCTCTAAAAAATAAAGTCTATTTAATAGGAAAAAACAAATTGATTATGTAATTTAAAACCTTCCTACAAAGAAAAATCCAGGCCTAGATGGCTTTACTGGCTTTTTCTTTTTAACTAAGTCTGAACTAGACAGCTTTACTCGTTAATTTTATCAAACATTTTAGGAAAAAAATAATGTCAATCTCATACAAACTTTTAGAAAACACAGGAGAATGAGGCTGGATGCAATGGCTCATGCCTGTAATCCCAGCACTTTGGGAGACTGAGGCAGGTGGATCACTTGAGATCAGCAGTTTGTGACCAGCCTGGCCAACATGGTGAAACCCTGCCTCTACTAAAAATACAAAAATTAGCCAGGCATGGTGGCATGTGCCTGTAATCCCAGCTACTCAAGAGGCGGAGGCAGAAGAATCGCTTGAAATGGGGAGGTGGAGGTTGCAGTGAGCTGAGATCACACCCTTGCACTACAGCTTGGGCGACAGAGTGAGACTCCGTCTCAGAAAAAAAAAAAAAAAAAAGGCTGGGCGCAGTGGTTCACACCTGTAATCCCAGCACTTTGGGAGGCTGAGGAGGGTAGATCACTTGAGTTCAGGAGTTCAAGACCAGCCTGGCCAACATGGTGAAACCCCATCTCTACTAAAAATACAAAAAAAAAAATTAGCCAGGTGTGGTGGTACACACCTGTAATCCCAGCTACTCGAGAGGCAGAGGCAGGAGAATGGCTTGAACCCAGGAAGGGAGGTTGCAGTTAGCCAAGATCACGCCACTGCACTCCAGCCCAGGTGACAAAGCAAGACTCTGTCTCAAAAATAAAAATTAAAAAAAAGAAATAAGCATTTCCCAATTTGTTCAATGTAGCTAGTATAACTCTGACGTGAAAGCCTCCCCACAAAGGCTTTATAAGAAAAAGATCAACATCCTGCACAAATATAGACCAAAAATCCTCAACAAGATATTAACAAATCAAATCCAGCAATAAATTTTAAAAGTCTAATATATCACATGTATTTAGGTCTCTACTCCTAGAATGCAAAATTGGTTTGATATTTTAAAAATCGATCAATTTTAAATCATTTTAACAGAATGAGAAAATCATAAACGTTATCACATCAATAAATACAGAAATATTATCTTGATACCAGGACCTGACAACAATAGTACAAGAACAAAACTACAGAATACTATCCCCCATGAATGTAAACATAAAATTCCTTATCAAAATATCACCCAACAATTCAATAATAATGATCCAGGCTCAGTGGCTCACACCTGTAATCCCAGCACTTTGGGAGGCCAAGGTGGGAGGATAGCTTGAGGCCAGGAGTTTGAAACCAGCCTGGGCAACACAGTGAGACCTTATTTCTACCAAAAAAAAAACAGGTGTAGTGGTGCATACCAGTAATCTCAGCTACTTGGGAGCCTGAGGCAGGAAGGGAGCTTGGGCCCATGAGTCAGTGGATGGAGTGAGCTATGATCACACCACTGCACTCCAGCCTGGGCAACAAAGCAAGACACCATCTCTAAAATAAAAGTAAAAAACAAAACAATAAACGTAAAGAATTATACACCACACCCAGCCAGGTGTGGTGGCTCATGCCTGTAATCCCAGCACTTTGGGAGGCCAAGGTGGGCGGATCACGAGGTCAGGAGATCAAGACCATCTTAGCTAACACGGTGAAACCCTGTCTCTACTAAAAATACAAAAAATTAGCCAGGCGTGGTGGCGTGCACCTGAGTCCCAGCTACTCGAGAGGCTGAGGCAGGAGAATGGTGGGAACCCAGGAGGATGAACTTGCAGTGAGCCGCAATCACACCACTGCACTCCGGCCTAGGTGACAGAGCAAGACTCCATCTCAAAAAAAAAAAAAAAAGAATTATACACCACACCCAGGTGGAGTTTATTCCAAAGATGCAATGCTGACTCAAGATCAGAAAGCCAGTCAATGTAATCTACCATATTAACAGGCTAAATAAGAAAAACACATGTTCATAGCAACTGACACAGAAATGCATTTGACAAAATCGAACACCCATTCATTCTTTTTTAAAAAAGCCTCTCAGAAAAATGGGAATAGAGAGGAACTTCATCAATCTGGTAAAGGGATCTAAAAAGTCCCTACAGCTAACATTATACTAAATGGTGAAAGACTGAATGCTTTCCCTATAAGAACATGAACAAGGCAAAGATATCCACTATTACTCAACACAGCTCTAGAAGTTCTTGCAATAAAGCAAGAAACAGATAAAAAAGGTATACAGTTTGTAAAGGAAAAAACAAAACTATCCCCATTTGCAGATGACGTAACTGTCTATGTAGAAATTCCCCATAATCTACAAAAAGTCTTAGAACAAGTGAGTTCAGCAAGATTGTGGGATACAAGATAAACATACAAAAGCCAATCTTATTTCAGTATATTAGCAATGAACACATGGGCAATGAAATTTAAAATACAATACCATTTACAATTGCTCAAAAAATAAAGTACTAGGTGTAAATCTAAAAAAAAAAGGGTACAGGATTTGTATACTGAAAACTATGCAACACTGAGGAAAAAATCAAAATGCTAAATATAACAGATATAACATGTTCATGGATTAAAAGACTCAACAAAAAGTACATAAATCCTCCTCAAATTGGTATAAAGGATTAATGTAATTCTAATCAAAATCCCAGCAAGATCTGTAGATATAGACAAGGTTGTTCTAAAATTTACATGGAAAGGCAAAGAAACTAAAATAGCTAAATCAATATTTTTTTTGAGACGGAGACTCACTTTGTCGCCCAGGCTGGAGTGCAGTGGCGCAATCTCGGCTCACTGCAACCTCCACCTCCCGGGTGCAAGCAGTTTTCTGCTTCAGCCTCCTGAGTAGCTGGCATTACAGGCGCTCACCACCACGCCTGGCTAATTTTTGTATTTTTAGTAGAGACAGGGTTTCACCATCTTGGCCAGGCTGGTCTTGAACTCCTGACCCCGTGATCCACCCACCTCAGCCTCCCAAAGTGCTGGATTACAGGCGTGAGCCACCACGCCCGGCTGCTAAATCAATTTTTTATAAGAAAGTGGGAACAATCAGTCTACCTGATTTCAAGACTTACACAATTATGATAATCAAGACTATATAGTATTGGCAGAGGGACAAACATGTAAATCGATAAAATAGAAGGCAGAACCCAGAAACAGACTCACAAAAATATGCCAAACTGATTTTTGACAAAGTGCAAAAACAATTCAATGCAGGCAGCATAGTTTTTACAACAAATAGCGCTGGAGCAAATGTAAATCCATCAGCAAAAAAATGAACCTCAAACTAAGGTTCACACTTTATACAAAAATTTACTCAAAATGTATCATGAACTTAAATGTAAAACATCAAACTCTAAAACTTTTATAAAAAACATAAGAGAAACCCTCAAGATCTAGGGCTAGGCAAAGAGTTCTTAGACTTGACACCAAAAGCACAATCCATAAAAAGAAAAGCTGGTCAACTAGACTTCTTGAAAATTAAAATTTTTATTCCACAAAAAACAAGTCACAGACTGGGAGAAAATACTTGCAAAGCACCTATCTGACAAAGACAAAGGAGTAGTATCTAGGAAATATACACCTTTCAAAATGGCTAAAATACAGTGATAACACCAAGTGCTAGTAAGAATGTGGAAAAAATGGATCACTCATACATTGCTAGTCCAAATATTGAATAGTACAGCCACTCTGGAAAACATCCTGGCAGGTTATTAAAAAAACGAAACATGCAATAATTAGCCAAGTGTGGTGGCGCACACCTGTAATCCCAGCTACTTGAGTGGCTAAGGCATGAGAATCGCTTGAACCTGGGAGGCGCAGGTTGCAGTGAGCCGTGATCGCACCACTGCACTCTAGCCTGAGCAACAGAGACTCTGTCGCAAAAAAAGAAAAAACCCAAGGCTGGGCGCGGTGGCTCACGCCTGTAATCTCAGCACTTTGAGAGGCCAAGGCGGGTGGATCACAACGTCAGGAGACGAGACCATCCTGGCTAACACGGTGAAACCCCGTCTCTACTAACAATACAAAAAAATTAGCCGGGCATGGTGGTGGGCGCCTGTAATCCCAGCTACTCGGGAGGCTGAGGCAGGAGAATGGCATGAACTGAAGAGGTGGAGCTTGCAGTGAGCCGAGATGGCGCCACTGCACTCCAGCCTGGGCAACAGAGCAAGACTCCATCTCAAAAAAAAAAAAAAAAAAAAAAAAACCAAAAAACTAAACATGCAACTACAATATGACCCAGCAGTTGCACTTCTGGTCATTTATCCCAGAGAAAGGAAGACCTAGGTTCACACAAAAACCTGTACGTGGGCTGGGCGCGGTGGCTCACGCCTGTAATCCCAGCACTTTGGGAGGCCGAGGCAGGTGGATCACCTGAGGTCGGGAGTTCGAGACCAGCCTGACCAGCATGGAGAAACCCTGTCTCTACTAAAAATACAAAATTAGCTGGGAGCGGTGGCGCATGCCTGTAATCCCAGCTACTCGGGAGGCTGAGGAGGGAGAATCGCTTGAACCCGGGAGGCAGAGGTTGTGGTGAGCCCAGATCGCGCCACTGCACTCCATTCTGGGCAACAAGAGCGAAACTCTGTCTCAAAAAATAAAATAAAATAAAATACCCTGTACACAAGTGTTTATATCACATTTACTCAAAAAAACCACAAACAAACTGGAAACAACCCAGATAACCTCAATGAGTGAATAAACAAACAGTGGTACATCCATACCACAGGGCAAAAAGTAAAAATGCCAACCCCAAGAGGTTGTGTTCTGTATGATTCCATTTGTGTAACATTCTTGAAATGACAAAGCTATAGAAATGGAGAACAGGGCCGGGCACAGTGGCTGATGCCTGTAATCCCAGCACTTTGGGAGGCTGAGGAGGGTGGATCACCTGAGGTCAGGAGTTCAAAACCAGCCTGGCCAACATGGCAAAGCCTCGTCTCTACCAAAAATACAAAAATTAGCCCGGCGTGGTGGCGAGCGCCTATAGTCCCAGCTACTCGGGAGGCTGAGGCAGGAGAATCACTTGACACCGGGAGGCGGAGGTCACAGTGAGCTGAGGTCAAGGTCGTGACAGTGTACTCCAGCCTGGGCAACAGAGTAGCAACATGCGGGACTCTTGTAGTAATGGAAATATTTTACATCTTGACCATATCAATGTCAATATCCTAGTAGTGATACTGTATTACAGTTTTGCAAGATGTTACCAACAGGGAAAACTGGGTAGGGCATAAGGAATCTCTCTGTATTATTTCTTACAATGGCATGTGAATCTACAACTATCTCAGAAGTTTAATTTAAAAAAAAATCAATGCCTTCCATCACATTAACAAAATAAGTGATGAAATCATGTATAATCATATCAATAAATGCAGAAAGATACTTGGACAAAATTTAACAATCATTCACTATATTTAAAAAGGGGAGGGAAAGCTGGCGTCTACAAAACAATTACAGCTAACACGATACTTAATGGTGAAATAGGCCAGGCAGGCATGGTGGCTCACACCTGTAATCTCAGCACTTTCAGAGGCTGAGGCAGGAAGATCACAGAGCTCAGGAGTTTGAGGCTACAGTGAGCTATGATTGTACCACTGCACTCCAGCCTGGGCAACAGAGCCAGACACTGTCTTTATTTTATATATTTTGGTTTTTTGTTTCTGTTTTTTGTTGTTGTTGTTGTTGTTGTTGTTGTTGTTTTTTTGGCTCACTGCAGCCTCCTGGGCTCCTGGGCTCTGGTGATCCTCCCGCCTCAGCCTCCTGCGTAGCTGGGACTATAGGTGTGTGCTACCATGGCCAGCTAATATTTTCTGTTTTGTAGAGACAGGGTCTCACTTTGCTGCCCAAGCTAGTCTTGACCTCACAGCTCAATTGATCCTCCCACCTCAACTTCCTGAGTAGCTGGGACTACAGGCCCACACCACCACACCCAGCTAATTTTTTTATTTTTTGTAAGACGGGGTTTTGCCATGTTGCCCAGGTTTCCAACTCCTGAGTTCAAGCTATCCGCCTACCTTGGCGTCCCAAAGTGCTAAGATTACAGGCATGAGCTACCATGCCCAGCTGAGACTTTGTCTCAAAAAAAAAAAAAAAAAAAAAAAGGTGGGGTTGAAATAAATGCTTTCCCCAAATACTGAGGATGAAGCAAGGATGTCCACTCTCACCACTTGTACTTATATTCATCAACTGTAGGTCCTAGCCAGTGCAATAAGACAAGAAAAAGAAAAAAAAAACCCAGAAAGTTAAATAAGACAGTAAAACTGTCTTTATTTGCAATGACATAATTAGCTGTTTACAGTCAATCCATAAAAAGTCCTACTAGAACTAATAAGGAAATTTAGCAAGGTCACAGGATATATGCTCGATCTAGAAAAAACAACCACAGCAGCAAACAACTGAAAATGAAATTTTAGGCCAGGCATGGTGGCTCATGCCTGTAATCCCAGCACTTTAGGAGGCCAAGGCTTCCCAAATTTTGCACAAGTTATTCCTAGAACACTTTCCCCAGCTCTATGAATGGTTAGTTCCATCCTGCCTTTCCGACATCTGGTAAAACATGACCATCTCAAAAAAGCCTTCCCTGTCTACCCAATCTAACGTGGCTACTCATCGTTATTCTCCAACACCTTAAATCCTGTTATGATCTCAAAATCAATCACTATATGAATTATCTTGTTTCTTCATATTGTGTGTGTTGGTCAGGCATGGTGGTTCATGCCTGTAATCTCAGCATTCTGGGAGGCTAAGGTGGGCGGATGGCTTGAGTCCAGAAGTTTGAGACCAGCCTAGGAAACATAGGGAGACCCTATCTCTGCAAAAAAATTAAAAAAACTAGCCAGGCTTGGTGGCACATGCCTGTAATACAAGCTACAGCTACTCAGAACGCTGAGACAGGAGGACCGCTTGAGCCTGGAAGGTCAAGGCTGCAATGAGCCATGATCACGCCACTGCACCCCAGCCTAGATGACAGAGTGAGACCCTGTCTCAAAATAAAAAGTATATAGTTAGATAGATAGATAGTCTGTGTGTCACCCCACTAGAATAGGGCAAATGACATAGTCTTGTTCAGTCAATAAGAGTGCCTAGAGTGGAAGAAGTCAATAAATATTTAATCAATCAATGAATGAATTAGAAATAATAAACGTGACAGAAGTTACTCAAAATCTAGAGTATCTACATGTTTATATCTAAATGTCTTGGCTCTTTTTGAAAATGGTTCTAAAAAATACAGTATCCTTAAGCATACTCTATGCAAAATCCTATATAAGGTATGAAACCTAACACTTCCCCACTCACACGAGGAAGTCAGGAAACAGCTAGCAGATGATAGCAGATGAATATAAATACACATGTTAAGCACAAAGTGAAACACTGGTTCAGTGTTTTTACATTAAAAAAAGAAACGAGCACTTGAAGCTGTTTTCAAATACTAATTTCAGACATAAAGGGGCAAAAAAGCATATAAAGCACCCCTCTGGTAAAAGAGTATGTCCCGACTGAGTTTGGTGGCTCACGTTTATAATTCCAGCAGTTTGGGATGCCAAGGCAGGTGGATCACATGAGGTCAGGAGTTCAAGACCAGCCTGACGAACATGATGAAACCCCATAACTACTAAAAATACAAAATTGGCCGGGCACAGTGGCTCACGCCTGTAATCCCAGCACTTTGGAAGGCTGAGGCAGGTGGATCACAAGGTCAGGAGTTTGAGACCAGCCTGACCAACGAGGTGAAACCCCGTCTCTACTAAAAATACAAAAATTAGCCAAATGTGGTGGCGTGTTCCTGTAATCCCAGTTACTCAGGAGGCTGAAGCAGGAGAATCACTTGAACCCGGGAGGCGGAGGATGCAGTGGGCTGAGATCGTGCCATTGCACTCCAGCCTGGGCAACGAGAACAAGACTCGGTCTCAAAAAAAAAAAATTAGCCAGGCATGGTGGTGCATGCCTGTAATCCCAGCTACTTGGGAGGCTGAGGCAGGGGAGTCACTTGAAATTCGGAGGCGAAGGTTGCAGTGAGCTGAGATCACACCATTGCACTCCAGTCTGGGCAACAAGAACAAGACTCCATCTCAAAAAAAATTAAATAGGCCAGGCACGGTGGCTCACTCCTATAATCCCAGCACTTTCGGAGGCCGAGGCAGGTGGATCACCCGAGGAGTTTGAGACCAGCCTGGCCAACATGGTGAAACCCCATCTCTACTAAAAATACAAAAATTAGCCAGGTGTGGTGGTGGGTGCCTGTAATCCCAGCTATTTAGGAGGCTGAGGTGGGAAAACCACTTGAACCCAAGAGGCAGAGGATACAGTGAGCCGAAATTGCGCCACTGCACTCCAGCCTGCTAACAAGAGCAAGACTTTGTCTCAAAATAAATACATAAATGAAGGGAAAGGGGCAAAAAAGCATATACAGCACTCCTCCAGGCCAGCCGCAATGGCTCACGCCTATAATCCCAGCACTTTGGGAGGCTGACGTGGATGGCATGGTGGCGCGCACCTGTAATCCCAGCTACTCAGGAGGCTGACAGGATAACTGCTTGAACCCAAGAGGCGGAGGCTGCAGTGAGCCGACACTGCACCACTGCACTCCAGCCTGGGCAACAGAGCAAGACTCCGTCTAGAAAAAAATAAAAAATAAATAAAAATAAAGCACTCCTGGCTGGGTGCAGTGGCTCACAGTTGTAATTCCAGGAGTTTGGGAAGCCAAGGCAGGAGGATCACTTGAGTCCAGGAATTCAAGACCGGGCTGGGCAACACAGCAAGACCCTGTCTCAAAAAAAAAAAAAAAAAAAAAAAAAAAAACAGTATGTCCCATTAGAAACACTAAGTCTGAAAGAGTCCAGCTCTAGGGATTAATCAAACTCTAGATAGTTCTCTAGTGATCTAACTGAGCCAGTATCATAAAACTATGCGGACAGAACCGAAGATTAAAAGAACAATGAATTAGCAGGCTCATACAGGCTTTTTTTTGTTACATTTATTATAGAATGAAACAGAGCCTTGCTCTGTCACCCAGGCTAGAGTGCAGTGGCGCAATCTTGGCTCACTGCAACTTCTGCCTCCCAGGTTCAATCAAGCAATTCTCCTGCCTCAGCCTCCTGAGTAGCTGGGACTACAGGCGCCCGCCACCACACCCAGCTAATTTTTGTATTTTTAGTAGAGATGGGGTTTCGCCATGTTGGCCAGACTGGTCTCGAACTCCTGCCCTCTGGTGATCTGCTCACCTCAGCCTCTGTGCTGGGATTACAGGCATGAGCCACTGTGCCTGGCCCTTGGGTAAATTTTCAATGCAACACAATTTCAACAATAATGATGATGGTAAAAAAGCACAAAATACACACATTTTAGGCTTCTTTTCCCTTCCTGATCAACCTTTGCCTAATGTCACAAAAGCATGAGTTTCCTTTCCTATCATTTATAATCCACCGTAATTCTACTCAGATGCTTAGATAGATGCAGAATAAAAAGCACCAGAAATTAACCAGATATGAAAAGGCTTCTACTGTTTTATTTAACATATATCTTTAAGACACTGATGTTGTGCATTCAAGTTTATATTATGGTAGTAGTAACTGAATGGAATTTTTAATACTTTGAAAATGCAGATACTCGTTTATAAGTGTTCTTCTATGTAGTTAATATTAATAGAAACTTTAAAAAATATAACCACTGAATGTGTAACAAACTTCCCTTTCCTCAGAAACTTCCCTTGGTAAAATAGCATTACTCAAAACTCCTCAAACAGGTTTGTTCTATAAAGAAAATTATGTTATTTACAGAAAACAGTAAATCTAAAACAAGTACAGTGCCCATCAACTGGGTTCCTAATCGGACTAGGGAAGCGGCTCCATCAATTATAGAGCTAATACCTCCACGTCAAAAGAAGTACAGGAGATACAGGAGCTACAAGGAACCAATCTTGTCTTTTATTTTCTACTTTTCTATCAAGGTATAACATATACAGTAAGTCAGTCTACATATTTTAAGTGTACACCTCCATGAAATTTTACATATCAATTCACCCATGTGACCACCACTCAAAACAAGACAGACTATTTCCAACACCTCAAAAGGCTCCATTGTGTCCTCCTACAGGTAGTTATTATTCTGACATCTATCATGAAAGATTATTTGAGCCTGATTTTGAGCTTCACATAAACAGAATCATAAAGGTTCTCTTTCAGAGTGTTTGTCTTCTTTTGCTCAAAAGTACATCTGTGAGGCCAGGCATGGTGGCTCATGCCTGTAATCGAGCACTTTGGGAGGCCAGGGCGGGTGGATCACTTGAGGTCAAGAGTTCAAGACCAATCTAGCCAACATGGCAAAACCCTGTCTCTACTAAAAATACAAAGAATTAGCTGGGCGTGGTGGCACATGCCTGTAATCCCAGCTACTCAGGAGGCTGAGGCACAAGAATCGCTTGAACTGGAGAGGCGGAGGTTGCAGTGAGCCAAGATCCTGCTACTGCACTCCAGTATGGGTGACAGAGTGAGATGTTGTCCCAAAAAAAAAAAAAAAAAGTACATTTGTGAGATTCATCCCCATTGTTGCATGTATCAGAAGTTTATTCTTTCTCATAGCTGTGCTGTTTTCTGTAAGCATGCCTCAATGTATTTATCCATTCTACTGCTGATACATAGTTGGGTTATTTCTAGTTCTGACTTATTACAAATAATATTCTTAAACTGTATACAGTATATTTCCGCGATGGACAAATACATCCATTTCTACTGGGCATATAACACAGGAAGTCATGTTATATTTATGACTTTATTAGGAACCACTAAACAGTTTTCCAAAGTGGTTGTACCATTTTGTATTACCATCTACATTTATACAACCCACCATACATGAGTTCTTTCTGCTCCTCATCTTGCCAAAACTTGGTACTATTGTTCTCTTCAACTTACTCATTCTGGTGGGGTGCAATGGTTTTGATATTTTCTTAAACATACTTCTTATTTACTCTTGCTTCATTGATACTGTTTTTCTCCCAATAAATTATTCCTAAAATTGTAATGACTATTGAATTCAGAGATGTTGTGAATTACTATTCAGAGTCAAGAACTTGCTACCAAAGTTCATTTAGTCTTATTTGTCTTCCTTCTGCCTCCATTTCTTTTTTTTTTTTCTTTTTTTGAGACGGAGTCTCGCTCTTTCGCCCAGGCCGGACTGCAGTGGCACTATCTTGGCTCACTGCAAGCTCCGCCTCCTGGGTTCACGCCATTCTCCCGCCTCAGCCTCCTGAGTAGCTGGGACTACAGGCGCCCGCCACCGCGCCCGGCTAATTTTTTGTATTTTTAGTGGAGATGGGGTTTCACCGTGTTAGCCAGCATGGTCTCGATCTCCTGACCTCATGATCCGCCCGCCTCGGCCTCCCAAAGTGCTGGGATTACAGGCGTGAGCCACTGCGCCCGGCCCTGCCTCCATTTCTTAAACACCTCCAGGTAAGAATACTTTAATCCATTTACCACTTTGTTCTTATACAAATAAACAAGTTGCCAATTACAAATCTAGCTACTTTGGAATATCCTTCATCTCATCAATACATTACTACTTCTTGTGTAAGTTTGCTGACAGGATTTGATGTACAATAAAAAAAAATACATCTTCCCTGTAAAGCCTATTCATGACAATAAATCCTTCAAACAATTCCACTTCTAAAAAAAACTAATTTTTCTGTGTAGTATTCAACAATGTTAAATATTTCAAAAAAATGCAATGTTTGTGCAGCTAGCTAACCAACACTTATTTTGCCAACTTGTTATTAAAATCTATCCTAACAATCTGTGTAGCTAGGAAGGGAGCCACAGATGTGACATAATCAAGATTTTCCAGATTACTTTTAATTATGGGACTATTTTGCTCAAATGCTGAACTATCAGCATTTCCAGACTACTGAATGCCAGATAAGTAATGGGACTTTATCATTATTCTGATAAGCCTTTGGATAACAAAGTCAGATAGCGCTAAACACTCTTCCATCTATTATATTACTAAGGCAGCTGCCCAAATGATCCATAAATTACACATAAACAAGTTGCCAATTACAAATCTAGCTACCTCCATCTCTGTGCCACATCAGACAACTCACAGCATTCAGATCCAATGAACAACCCTTGGCCTGCTAAAAACAATTATAATTAACAGCTGTGGATGAGTGAGTAGTTAGTTATAGATTTCTGAGAAACTAGGAATTGTTCCATACAACAGGAAAGGTGTTTGTTGAATCAAAATATTGGGAATGGCAGAGATCTTAAAAGAAAATATGCAACCCAGCATCATGGCTCAGGCCCTACATCCCAGCACTTTGGAAGGCTGAGGCAGGAGGATCACTTGAGGCCAGGAGTTTCAGACCAGCCTGGACAACATAGCAAGACTGTTTCCACCCCCACCCCCACCCCGCCTCAGAAAAAGAAATCCAGCACAATCCCCTATCTAAATCCAGTACTAAACCCATATCTTCCATAAAAGGCAGCATGGTGAAAAGAGAGTAAAATTCTGAAATCACACTGGGTGTGGTGGCTCACGCCTCAGGTGGCTAGTGTCTGCAATCCTAGCACTGTGGGAGGCCAAGGAGGGCTGACCGCTTGAGCCTAGGGGTTCAAAGCCAGCCTGGGCAACATGGCAAAACTCTGTCTCTAGAAAAAATACAAAAAATTAGTCAGAAGTGTTGGGAGGCAGAGGTTGCAGTGAGCCAAGATTGCACCACTGCACTCCAGCCTGGGTGGCAGAGCAAGACCCTGTCTCAAAAAAAAAAAAAAGAAAAAAATGAAATCAGACATCACAGCCCCTGGTTCACTTCTGTACTTCCTTACTAACCAGCACTACGACCTGGGCAAATTACCTAATCTGAGTCTCAACTGCCTCATCTGTAGGGAATTATGCCAATTATACCCCTATCTCATAGAACCACTATATGAATTATGTTAAGATACTATATGGATTATTTTAAGATTAAATGAGATAATCCATATAGTGTCTACAACATAAAAAATTTTAGTTCAAATGTCTCCTTTTGCCAGAAAGAATACCGATCACATAGGGAACTTAAGTTATGGCGCTGTGAGGGCCACCTCACTTCTCACCCAAACAAAATTACAAAAATACATGAATTCCCTCTACAACATCTTGGAAATCAAGTCCTGGTCTTTAAACTGGAATACACATGTCCGTAGGGGGTACACAAAGATATGCAAGCAAGGGAATCAACTTCCACGCTCCTCTCATAAACCTGATCTGTGTGGATAACTAGATGATCAATTTTAAATTTTCAGGCATAAAATTTATTACTTTAGGATGGGTAGGAAAACTACAGCCCTAAACCAGATCTGGTCTGCTACCAATAAAGTTTTATTGGAACACAACTACACACAAATACTTGCATATTATCTACGGCTATTTTCTGGGTTTTTTGGGGTTTTTTTGAGACAGAGTCTTGCTCTGTCGTCCAGGCTGGAGTGCAGTGGAGCGATCTCAGCTCACTGCAACCTCCACCTCCCGGGTTCAAGCGATTCTCCTGCCTCAGCCTCCCAAGTAGCTGGGACTACAGGTGCCTGCCACCACTCCCAGCTAACTTTTGTATTTTTAGTAGAGACCGGGTCCTGCCTCAGCCTCCCGAATAGCTGGGACTACAGGCGCCCACCACCACACCCAGCTAAATTTTTTTTTTTTGAGACACTGTCTCGCTCTGTCACCCAGGCTGGAGTGCAGTGGCACAATCTCTGCTCACTGCAAGCTCCACCTCCCGGGTTCACGCCATTCTCCTGCCTCAGCCTCCTGAGTAGTTGGGACTACAGGCGCCCGCCACCACGCCCGGCTAATTTTTTTTGTATTTTTCAGTAGAGGCAGGGTTTCACTGTGTTAGCCAGGATGGTCTCGATCTCCTGACCCCATGATCCACCTGCCTCAGTCTCCCAAAGTGCTGGGATTACAGGCGTGAGCCACCACACCCGGCCACATATTGTCTATGGCTGTTTTCTCACTACAGTGAGAGTTGAGCAGTAATCACAGAAACCATGTGGCCCATAAAGCCTTTCATCTGGCCTTTGACAGAAAGTTGACTTTTGCTTTAGGATAAAATTCTGTGGGAAAAGTGGAATGGATACAAGTTCAAAAAGAAAAAGGAAAAATATGTAATGAACAAACTCCCAAAATGATAAAAATGACCAAAACTAACTCAACTAACTATATTAAGAAATTGAATTAGTAAAATCTTCCCAGAGAGAAAAACCCAGGCCCACAGGACTTCACTGGTAAATTCTATGAAACACGTAAGAAATAATACCAATCCTACACAAACTATTTCAGAAAACAGAGGAGGAAGGAACACTTCCCAATTCATTTTATGAGGTCATAATTACTCTGCTACTAAGGCCAAAGATGACATAAAAAAAAGGAAACCTCAGACCAATATCCATCATGAACATAGTCACAAAAATTAACAAAATGTTAGCAAATTGAATCCATCTATATGTAAAAAGTAGTAGATACATTACTAAGCGGGGTTCATTTCACAAATGCAAGATGGGCTTAACATCTGAAAATCAAGTAATGTAATAAGCTATGTTATGTATTTCTTACAGTCTTTGTTTCAAAAGTTTAGTTGTATGTTTTTACAACATCAAATTGATATTGTATTTAGGTAATTTTATATTTATTTTTAAGAAGTCAATATTTACTTGTCAGAAATTACATCCTAAACTATTTAAAATTAAATAATTACACTATGTAAATCTACGATGAAAAGTTTCAGGTGCCAACTTAAAAGTATATAAGATCTAACAGATTCCACAGTCTTTTAGACATTCTCAAGAAGAAACGTTTTAAGACCAGTAACCCAGCCTATACCTGAAAGCCTGAAATGACAAGGAGAAAAATAATCATTCATGCCAAAGCAACACCACCATATCTTCAAACTTTTGACTTCTGCCCATAAATTTACTCTTAGCACATCTAGATCTAAACCTAATATTCCAGGTACAAGCCTACTAGTGATGCAACCTTTCTCATTCTAGATTTTGCATTTTCCTGATACAATATACTAATGCAGGTCACATCGGTTCTTCTCACAGCCTTCTTAACCACACCACTGATTGGTGATTAAAACATCACATCTTTTTATTATAGAACTCCTGTGAGGTCACATCTCCACCCTCCCCCAATAGGTATAGTTGATTTTTTTTGGACCCAAGCGTAATTTCTCACATTTATACATGCTTCCTTCATTTCATTAAACAGCACTGAGCAAAAATATTGAGATCTTTTCCCATTCTGGCAATCACCAACCAAATGACTCTTTCTTTACTTCACAAAGGCACCAAATCCAATGAGCAAACCCTCTAGATAAGGTCTCAAATACATGAAGTATATAAAGAAAGTGATGAAATCCCAGTTCAGATCACTGGAATTCCAGCTGTCAGTAGTGTCCACAAATCAAACCTCTCCATACATAGATTTTCAAACTCATGACTCCATCTAACTACCACAATCTGGCAAATTCCTCCATCTCGCCCACTCAGTTATCGTAAGACTTAGTAAGACCAGGCGTGGTGGCTCACACCTGTAATCCCAGCACTTTGGGAGGCTGAGGTGAGTGGATCACCTGAGGTCAGGAGTTCGAGACCAGCCCGGCCAACATGGTGAAACCCCATCTCTACTGAAAATACAAAAATTAGCCAGGCGTGGTGGTGCATGCTTGTAATCTCAGGTACTTGGGAGGCTGAGGCAGGAGAATCGCTTGAACCAGGAGGCAGAGGTTACAGTGAGCAGAGATTGCACCACTGCACTCCGTCCAACCTGGGCAATGGAGTGAGACTCCATCTCAAAAAAAAAAACTTCATAAATGCCTTGCTAAAATTCTGACACACTATCATTATGGTCACTACACTCCTTTGAGACACAATTTGGATGTCCTGTCCTGTTGTTCTGGCTGAATTTAGGAGAACTCTAGTAAGCCCTTCTCTGGATAAGAAAAGAAAAACGATACATCTTCCATTTTGTATTAATTACAGAATCTCACAAATGGCAAGGATTTTAAACATTTTCTAATGTTGTTTTTCTTAGAGATAGAGTCTTGCTATGTTGCCCAGGCTGGCCTTAAGCAATCCTCCCACCACTGCACTCGGCCCTAGTCTAATATTTTTCTTTTCTTTTCTTTTTTTGAGAAGGAGTTTAGTTCTTGTTGCCCAGGCTGGAGTGCAGTAGCATATCTTGGCTCACTGCAACCTCTCCCTCTCGGGTTCAAGCGTTTCTCCTGCCTCAGCCTCCCAAATAGCTGGGATTATAGGCACCCACCACCACACCCAGCTAAGTTTTGTATTTTTAGTACAGACGGGGTTTCACCACGTTGGCCAGACTGGTCTCCAACTCCTGACCTCAGGTGATCCACCCGCCTCAGCATCCCAAAGTGCTGGGATTACTGGCGTGAGCCACAGTGCCCGGCCTTAATATTTTTCAAACTATACGTCATGACCTATTAGGGGTCAGACTCAATTTAGTGAGTTGCAACCAATATTTTTTTAGAGTGCATCTTCTGTAGAAAGGGTAAGTAAACTTTTCATTGGTGTGTGTGTGTACACACTGAGTGTGCAGGGGCACAATAAGTCATGATGTATAATATATCTAACTGTGGGTCACAGGTAAAAAATTTTGAGACACTTTTCTAGCCCCACAGCCCTATGCCAAGGAGGCTCTACCAAGAAATTGGTAATAAACAAAAAGTCATGTTTTTACAACCATTTTTACATCATACAGAGAAACTATCTAAGAGGATTTTGTGCTCAGTACACGTAATCTGCCATTCATTAAAAAAAAAAAAAAGATTAGGATCCATCTGGGTGTCCAGTTGAAATACTAAACTGCTTGGAGACAGCCATTCTGTTTTGGTGGGGTGAAGACCTGTATTTGAGACAGCAGACTGAAATCGGTTTGGTCTGTGGCAAAGGAAGAGAAGAAAAACCATTCTGGGTCGCAAGTTCCTCACCTGTAACCACAGGAGAAGACTATTGGCTTGGTCAGTTGATTTTCAACTAATCTCCCAATTGAAGAGTTAGGCGAAGCAATTGCTATTGGGAGATTAATTGAAAATTAACTGACCAAGCCAACAAGGGCTATGCCTCCCACAAACCAAAACACTTTAACCACTCAACAAGTCAAGTATTGATAAATACAATCAGTATCACACAAAGCGTACTGAAAAGAACCACAGACTTGCATCAAAGGCAGAAATGAATCCAGGGATAACTTCCTGGGATTCGAAGATGTGACCTGGTAGGTATAAATTTCTCAGGCATCCTCTTTTTCTACCCTCCAGTTCATCTCCGTCCTCAAGCTATCAGTCATGGATGTGGCACTGGCGTTCTTCTCTGCCACCGTATCTCATTATGCAAAGGGAAACTGAGGCACGAAGAACAGAGTGAGTGAGCCAAGGAACTGCAGCAGCCACCAACAAGGCTGGACTAAGGGCCCAAGCAGCTAATGCCTCACTCCCCACACAATCCCCATACTATTTAGAATCCTGCAGTCCTCAGCCTTCCACCTCAAACCAAACTCCTGGGGCCGCCCGTAGTACCTGGTCCCCTGCTCATCCGATGAAGCCCCCAGCTCTTGCCTGCCTGCCTCTATAAAGGTCTACGAGGCCTGGAACTCTGAAGCCTAAAGCAACCCCGGCAGCCCCCTCCCACGAGCGTCCACAAACCAGTAGCCTCCCTTCGCTCCCACCTCCGCGCCGACGGGCCTGGAGCTCCTCCGCACACCACACCAAGCCGACCACGCAACACCAGAGGACCCACAGAAGAATTCTCTCCACGCCCACCCCCACAGCTTCGGCCTTCACCACCGCCGCCGCCGCCGGAAGCGCCCCCACGTCTCCACGCCACCACCGTGAGGTCACTTCCGGCGCGACAGCTTGGAATCCAGGGCCGGCAATTGAGGGGCGTGGCACCCGGGAAATTTAAGAGGTTGGAAGAACGTCCCTTCGGCCTTACAGAATTGCGCTTGGGTAGTCATTTTGCGCTCCACGCTTACTTATGTCCTGTGGCGTCTTGGCTGGAATCGAGGCTCTACCCACGACTCCCCAGCCTCGATGCCTGGGTCCCCCTCTTGCAGGCTCGATGAAAAGCACCCGCTTCCCCTCCTGTTACCCCAGCGCCAATCGCAGAGCTGGAGCGGAGGACTTTCCGGGAGGCCTGGTGACGTGACAGCCCCTCCGTGCTAAACTGCAGCTGTGGGACTTAATAAGTGCGACAACCCCCTGATGGATTAAAGAAAACAAGATATTCCTGCCGTGGTCGATCTTCAAAGCGTATCAGCTTCAGCCCATTTGGGGGTTAGAATCAGCCAGTCCGTGCTTGACTGCTCTCCCTTCCCCCATACTCAGTACACAGGAAAGTGCCGCTCTTCTACCCTTGGCATTTTAGAGTCTTGATTTGTGGGGAGACGAGAAAGCATGCGTTTAGGGCCAAGACCGTGTAATGAGGAATACTGCATAGCCTTGAAGCCTGACACCTGGTTTGGGAACCACTACTTGGGCGAATAGCATAGAGTAGGGTAGCAGTTCCAAACCTAGCTCTACAAAATCAGTTGAAGAACTTTGTAAAATTTACACTTTCTAGGGGACTGCTTCACCTCTCCCCCTCCATCACCAGAGATTCCCTAGGTCAGAAGGGGTCCTTGTCTTTTAAAATTACTGTTATTAATGAACACTTATAGAGCAGTTTTTGGTTCAGGGCAAAACTGAACAGAAAGTACAGAGTTCCCATATATCCCCTGTACACACAGGCACATACACACACAACTTGTCCCCTTATGGACATCTTGTGCTACAGTGGTACATTTGGTAACAATTGATTACCCAACTTTGACACATCATTATCACCCAGAGTCCATAGTTTACATTAGAGTTTACTCTCGGTGTTGCACATTCTGTGGGTTTTGACAAATATGTAATGACATGTATCCAACATTATGGTATCATACACGATAGTTTCACTGCCCTGAAAATCCTCTGTCCTCTGCCTATTCATCCTTCTCAGTCCCCTAACCACTGGCAACCACTGCTCCTTTTACTGTCTCCATAGTTTTGCCTTTTCCAGAATCCCATATAGTTGGAATCATACAGTATGCAGCCTTTTCACATCGGATTCTTTCACTTATGCACTTAAAGTTCTTCCATGTCTTTTCATGGCTTGATAGCTCATTTCTTTTTTGTGCTGAGTAATAATATTCCATCGTCTGGATGTGCTGCGGTTTATCCATTCACCTACTGAAAGACATCTTGGTGGCCTCCAAGTTTGGGTAATTATGAATAAAGCCGCTATACATCATGTGCAGATTTTTGTGTAGACATGAGTTTTCAATTCATCTGGGTAAATACCAAGGAGTGCAACTGCTGGATTGGATGGTATATTTAGTTTTGGGAGAAACTACCAAACTGCCTTTCAAAGTGGCTGCATCATTTTGCATTCCCACAGCAGTGAATGAGGGTTTCTGTTGCTCCACATGCTTGTCAGCATTTTGTGGTGTCAGTATTTTGCCGTTCAAGTAAGTGTGTAGTAGTATCTTATTGTTTTAATATGCAATTCCCTAATGACATATGATATTGAACATCTTTTCATATACTTACTTGCCATGTGTATATCTTCTTTGATGAAGTGTTCGTTCAGGTATTTTGCCCATTTTTACATTGTGTTATTTTCTTGTTGTGATTTAAGAGTTCTGGGTATATTGTAGATAACAGTCCTTTATCAGATACGTCTTTTATAATATTTTCTCCTAGTCTGTGGCTTGTCTTCTCATTCTTCTTTTGAAGAGCAGAAGTTTTAAATTTTAATGAAGTCCAGCTTATCAATTATATTTTTCACAGATTATGCTATTGGTATTGCCCTAAAGTCATTGCCATTCCCAAGATCAGTTAGGTTTTCTCCTGTGTTGTCTTCCAGGAGTTTTATAGTGTTCCATTTTACATTTAGGTCTACAATCCATTCTGAGTTAATTTTTATGAAGGGTGCAAGGTCTTTGCCTAGATAATTTTTTTTTTTTTTGAGATGGAGTCTCACTCTGTCGCCCAGGCTGGAGTGCAGTGGCACGATCTCAGCTCACTGCAATGTCTGCCTCCTGGGTTCAAGTGATTCTCCTGTCTCAGCCTCCCAAGTAGCTGGGATTACAGGCACCCGCCACCACACCTGGCTAATTTTTGTATTTTTAGTAGAGACAAGGTTTCACCATGTTGGCCAGGCTGGTCTCGAACTCCTGATCTCAATTGATCTGCCCATCTCGGCCTCTCAAAGTGCTGAGATTACAGGCGTGAGCCACCGTACCCAGCCTGATACATTTTGTATGTGTGTGAAAATTCAGTTGTTCCAGCATAATTTGTTGAAAAACCTATCTTTGCTCCATTATATTGCTTTAACTCCTCTGTCAAAGATCAGTTGACTACATTTATGTGGGTCTACTTCTGGATTGTTTATTCTTTCACCAATACCACATTGTCATTATTACTGTAGTTTATAGTAAGTCTTGAAGTTGGGTAGTATCAGTCCTCCAACTTTGTTCTCCTTTAATAGTGAGCTGGCTCTTCTAGGTCTTTTGTCTCTCCATATCAATTTTACAATCAGTTTGTCGACATCCACAAAAATAATATGCTGATACTTGGATTGGGATTGCATCAAATCTATAGATCAGGTTTGGAAGAACAGACATTTTGACTATATTTTCTTTCTATCTGTGAACATGAAATATTTCTCAATTTATGTAATTCTTTTATATCTTTGATCAGAGTTTTGTAGTTTTACTCATATAGCTCTTGTATATGTTTTGCTGTATAGATTTATACCCTGATAACTTTTTTTTTTTTTGAGACAGAGTTTCACTCTTGTTGCCCAGGCTGGAGTGCAGTGGCACCATCTCGGCTCACCGCAACCTCTGCCTCCTGGGTTCAAGCGATTCTCCTGCCTCAGCCTCCCGAGTACCTGGGATTACAGGTATGCACCACCACGCCCAGCTAATTTTGTATT
Organism: Pan troglodytes; assembly: GCF_028858775.2. Classification (NCBI taxonomy): domain Eukaryota; kingdom Metazoa; phylum Chordata; class Mammalia; order Primates; family Hominidae; genus Pan; species Pan troglodytes. The sequence continues at coordinate 66,666,008 of NC_072414.2, forward strand.
TTTAGTAGAGATGGGGCTTCTCCATGTTGGTCAGGCTGGTCTTGAACTCCCGACCTCAGGTGACCTGCCCGCCTCAGCCTCCCAAAGTGCTGGGATTACAAGCGTGAGCCACCGTGCCCAGCCTACCTTTTGTTTCTCTAAATCTGCTCTTTCTGAAGTTAGTATACCTACTCCTGCTTTCTTTTGATTAGTGTTATCAATGATATATCCTTCTCCACCACTTTTAATCTATGTATGTCTTTATATTTAAAATGTGTTTCTTGTAGACAACATATTGTTGGGTCTTGTTTTTCATCCATACTGAGAACCTCTGTCTTTTAATTGGTGTATTTAGACGACTGATGCTTAAAGTAATTAATGATATAGTTGAATTAATGTCTGCTATATTTGTTACTGTTTTTTTTTTTTTCATTTTTTGTTGTTGTTGTTTGTTTTTTGAGACACAGTCTCGCTCTGTTACCCAGGCTAGAGTGCAGTGGCATGATCTCAGCTCACCACAACCTCCATCTCCTGAGTTCAAGCGATTCTCCTGCCTCAGCCTCCCGACTAGCTGAGATTACATGCACATGCCACCACAACTGGCTAATTTTTGTATTTTTAGTAGAAATAGGGTTTCACCATATTGGCCAGGGTGGTCTTGAACTCCTGACATCAAGTGATCCACCAGTCTTGGCCTCCCAAAGTGCTAGGATTATAGGTGTGAGCCACCACACCAGGCCCTTTTTTGTGTGTGTGTGAGTTGGAGTTTCACCCTGTCACCCAGGCTAGGGTACAGTGGTATGATTGTGGCTCACTGCAGCCTTAAAATCCTGGGCTCAAGCAATCCTCCCACTTCCCAAGTGGTGGTACTATAGGTGCCCACCATCACACCCGGCTAAGCTTTTTTTTTTTTTTTTTTGAAATGGAGTCTCGCTCTGTCACCCAGGCTGGAGTGCAGTGGTGCCATCTCTACGAAGTGAAACCCCGTCTCAATGCAAGGTCCGCCTCCCGGGTTCATGCCATTCTACTGCCTCAGCCTCCCGAGTAGCTGGAACTACAGGTGCCCGCCACCATGCCCGGCTAATTTTTTGTATTTTTAGTAGAGATGGGGTTTCACCGTGTTAGCCAGGATGGTCTCGATCTCCTGACCTCGTGATCTGCCCGCCTCAGCCTCTCAAAGTGCGGGGATTACAGGCGTGAGCCACTGCGCCCAGCCTGCTAAGCTTTTTTATTTGTTTGTTTGTTTTGTAGAGACAGAGTCTCACTATGTTGCCCAGGCTGCTTTTCAATTCTTGGTATTAAGTGATCCTCCTGCCTCAGCCTCCAAAAGTATTGAAATTGCGGTGTGAGCCATGGCACCTGGCCTTGTTACTATTTTCTATTTGTTACCCTTATTTTTTATCTATATTTGTCTTCTACACATTTTCTGCCTTTGGTGTGTGTGTGTGTGTGTTTGTGTGTGTGTGTGTGTGTGTGTGTGTTTGAGATGGAGTCTTGCTATTGTTCCCCAGGCTGGAGTGCAGTGGTGCCATCTCGGCTCACTGCAACCTCTGCCTCCCAGGTTCAAGCGATTCTCCTGCCTCAGCCTCCCAAGCAGCTGGGACTACAGGCATGCGCCACCACACCTGGCTAATTTTTGTATTTTTAGTAGAGATGGGGTTTCGCCATGTTGGCCAGGCTGATCTCAAACTCCTGACCCCAGGTAATCCACCTGCTTCAGCCTCCTAAATTGCTGGGATTACAGGCGTGAGCCACCACACCCAGCCACCTTTTGGGGTTTTAATTAAGAATTTTATATGATTCTCTTTTCTCACCTTTATTAACATACCAGTTATTCTTTTCTTTTTTTTTTTTTGTTTTGTTTTGTTTTGTTTTAGTGGTTACCCAAGAATTTGCAAGTATGCAATTTACATTTTCAAATAATCCAATTCAACTTTCAAATAACACTATACTACCTCATGGACAGTGCAGGTATCTTATAATAACAAAATATTCCTAATTCTTCCCTCCTGTCCCTGCTATCATTGTTGTCATTCATGCCACTTATACATAAGCATATATTATTAACTTTACCAGCGTTTCTTAGTTTTCACCTTAGGTGGGACAGGATGGCTAAAGAGGCTAAAGTTGGGTATTTTTCTTTCCACAGCAAGGTTAGGCTTTAATAAAACCCCAGTAGGTTAGGCTCCTACCACTTCAGGCCTTACTCCCAGAGACTCTGATTCGCCTAGTCTGGGGTACAAGCCAGGGATCTGTATTTTAAAAAGCTCCTCAGATTAGCTGGGTGTGGGGGCTCACACCTGTAGTCCCAGCTACTTGGGGGACTGAGGCAGGAAGATAGCTTTAGCCTAGGAGGCGGAGGTTGCAGTGAGCTGAAATCATCCCACTGCACTCCAGCCTGGGTGACAGAGTGAGACCCTGTCTTAAAAAATAAAAAAAAAAAGAGCTCCTCAGAGAATTCAGATGCTTATGGCCAGAAGCAGAAGACCACACTTTTGGAGCTGCACCAAGCTCTTTGCTTAACATTACAAGGGAAAGCCTCATATCACCACCATTCCCTCCTCAAGACTCTCAATACCACCCCATGCCCCATTCACGCAAAAAAATCTGGAGGTTCATTGCTCCAATGTCTAATTTGGTTCTTTCCTTCCCCACCTTTTTCCCTGGGCTCTTATCACTCCCACACTAATGCATATCTAGTTTTACACAAGAGGATGTTTTCGCAACAGAATCTAGAACTTGGGGTGTTTGTTAATTATACAACAAATTCAAATTAAAGATCAACATCATACAGAATTAGGGACATGTGGGTCATGCTATGACATATTCCAGATACCTGTCTTTTCAACAATCACCAGCAATAGTGTGTTAACATTGAATACAAGTTGGGACAAGAAATATACATCATATGCCTGGAATATCTTGTCATACAAGACAGCAAAGAAACCATCACACTACAAGATTTTTGTTAAGAGCTCACTGCAACCTCCGCCTCCCAGGTTCAAGTGATTCTCCCACTTCAGCCTCCCAAGTAGCTGGGACTACAGGCACACGCCATCACGCCCTGCTAATTTTTGTATTTTTTCGTAGAGACAGGCTTTCACCATGTTGGCCAGGCTGGTCTCAACCTCCTGACCTCAAGCGATCCACCATCCACTGGGATTACAGGCGTGAGCCACCTCGCACGGCCTGTGTAATTCTATTTATATGACATTCTGGAAAGGGCAAAACTATAGGAACAGAAAACATCAGTGTTTGCCTGGGGTAGAAAATGGGAGGGTATGACTATAAAGGATTTGGCAAGAGGGTTGGAGGAGTGGTAGAACTAAATCTTGATTATATGCATTTGCAAAACTCATGGAAATGTATACCTGGAAGAATAGATCTGGAGCTCAGGAAAGAAAGATGAGGTTTGGAAGTCAATTACCAGGCAATAATTAAAGTCCCAATAATGGGCACTATAGTCCAGGGATAGCATATAACATGAGAAGAGTCAACAGCTAAGGACAGAACCCTGAGGAACACCGACATTTAAGGGATACGCACAGGACGAGGTCTATTCAAGGGCAACTGAGAAGCAGCAGCTAGGAACATAGAAGAAAATCCAGCAGTGGGTGATGCCAAAGAGACCAAGAGGATCTTTAAGAGAAGTCAACAGTGCTAAATATTCCAATGAGCTCAAATCAGAGGAAGACTGAAAATGTACATTAGATTTAGCAACTAGGAAGTCCTTGGTGATTTTGACAGAGGTTTTAAATCGGAGTAAAGGCCCCAGAAGTCAAATGCCAGTGGTTTGAGGAGAGAATGGGAGGTAAGCAAGTGGAAGCACTGAGCGCAGTGGCTCACCCCTATAATCCCAGCATTTTGGGAGGCCAAGGCAGGTGGATCACCTGAGGTCAGGAGTTTGAGACTAGCCTGGCCAACATGGTGAAACCCCATATCTACTAAAAATACAAAAATTAGCCAGGCGTGGTGGCGTGCACCTGTAGTTCCAGCTACTTGGGAGGCTGAGACAGGGGAATCACTTGAACCTGGAAGGCAGAGGTTGCAGTGAACCGAGATTATGCCACTGCACTCCAGCCTGGGCAACAGAGCAAGACTCCATCTCAAAAAAAAAAAAAAAGTAATTATCTACTTCACCCCATGTGTATAGCTGAAAGCTTAGCAAGTTAATGCTGAATCTGACATTAGAACTCAGGTCTCTTATTACATATATGTAGGGGAAACATATGTTCCAGTTTGGATGGAATAGTCCCTGTTCATGCCTGTTACCTTATTGTAATTATTAATACCACCTGCTTTTATTCTCAAATACATTGAGAAAAATTTGATTAAAGGTGATAACTTTCTATAGTCAGCCTACTTATATGGCATAGGCTTTGAGGCTAGGCAAGCATTCTTGGTTACTTAAGATCATTTTTATTTTATATTATCTCAAAGATTTAAGTCTCTTACATTCTCAAATGTCACTTTATAAATGAAGTAATGCACAAACATAAAAGCAGGCCCCAGACTATAAAGTGCTAAACAAAGGTTAGGATTAGAAAGAATAATAACCTTTTAGGCAACAGTTTCTTAAATGTAACACCAAAAGCACAAGCAAAGCAAGAAAAAAATAAACTGTACTTCATCAAAATTAAAAACTTTTGTGCATTAAGAGATATATCAAGAAAGTGAAAAGACAACCTACGGAATGGTAGAAAATATTTACAAATAATATATCTGATAACGGTCTGGTATTCAGAATATGTAAAGAACTTTCTTTTGGTCAATAAAGGGTTTAAAAAATAAAAACAAGAAATAACAAAAAAGAACTCTCAACAACAAAAAGATAAACAACTCAATCTTAAAATGAGCAAAGTTCTTAATAGACATGTCTCCAAAGAAGATACACGAATGGCCAACAAGTGCATAAAATGACACTGAACATCAGTAGTCATTAGGGAAATGAAAATGAAAACCACAATGAAGCCAGGCACTGTGGCTCATGTCTGTAATCCCATCACTTAGGGAGGATGAGGCAGGAGGATGGCTTAAAGCCAGAAGTTCAAGGCCAGCCTGGGCAACAAAGTGAGACCCTGTCTCTACAAAAACTTAAAAAATTGGCCTGTGGGCCAGGTGGGGTGGCTCACGCCTGTAATCCCAGCACTTTCGGAGGCTGAGGTAGGCGGATCACTTGGGGTCAGGAGTTGAAGACCAGCCTGGCCAACATGGTGAAACCCCATCCCTACTAAAAATACAAAAATGTGCTGGGCATGGTGGCGCGTGCCTGTATTCCCAGCTACTTGGGAGGCTGAGGCACGAGAATCGCTTGAACCTGGAAAGCAGAGATTACAGTGAGCTGAGATCGTGCCACTGCCCTCCAGCCTGGGCAACAGAGCGAGACTCTGTCTCAAAAAAAAAAAAATTTATCCTGTGCAGTGATGTGCGCCTATAGGCCCACTTACTTGGGAGGCTGAGGCAGGAAGATCCCTTGAACCCAAGAGTTCGAGGTTGCAGTGAGCTATGTTTATGCCACTGCACTCCAGCCTGGGTGACAGAGGGAGACCCAGTCTCTAAAATGAAACACAGCCAAAAAAAAAAAAAAAAAAAAAAAGGCCCAAAACAATGAGATACTACTTCACACCCATTAGGATGGCTATAACTTTTAAAAAGGAAAATAAATGTTGGCAAAAATGTGGAGAAATTGGAACCCTTGAATATTGCTGGTGGAAATGGAAAATGGGACAGCCACTACAGAAAACAGTTTGAGAGTTCCTCAATAAGTTAAATGTAGAATTATCATGTGACCCAGCTATTCCACTTCTAAGCATACATCTAACAGAATTGAAAACAAGTGTTCAAATAAAAACTTACACATGAATGTGTATACAAAATGTGGTCTCGCCATATAATGAAATTATTCAGTCATGAAAAGGAATGAGGCTGGGTGCAGTGGCTCATGCCTGTAATCCCAGCACTTCGAGAGGCTGAGGTGGGCAGATTGCCTGAGGTCAGGAGTTCGAGACCAGCCTGGTCAACATGGCAAAACCCCATCTCTACTAAAAATACAAAAATTAGCCAGGCATGGTGGCACATGCCCATAGTCCCAGCTACTCAGGGGCTGAAGCAGGAGAATCACTTGAACCCCCAAGGTGGAGGTTGCAGTGAGCCAAGATCGCACAACTGCACTCCAGCCTGGGTGATACAGCAAGACTCCGTCTCAAAATAAAATAAAAAAATAGAAGGGAATGAAGTACTGCTACATGGTAAAACATGGATGAACCTTGAAAACATTATGCTAACTCAAAGAAGCCAGTCACAAAAGGCCACATATTGTATGATTCCATTTATATAAGATATTCAGAATAGGCAAATCTATAGAGATCCCATTAAGGAGTCACTTCCTGTTCCCCCTTCCCCTTAGATCCTGGGAACCACTACTTTACTTTCTGTCTCTGTTTATCCGTTCATCTGTTGATGGACATTTAATGTGTTTTCATCTTTGCCTATTGTGTACAAAATTTTCTTTCAACATGTGCTTTCCATTCTCTTGGTATATACCTAGAAGTGAAATTGCTGGGTCATATGGTAATTCTATGTTTAACTTTTTGAGGAACTGCCCAGTGTTTTCCACAATGGCTACATCATTTTACATTCCTACCAGCAATGCATGAAGATTCAATTTTCTCCATATTCAGCATTTATTTTCATCTTTTTAAATTATAGCTATCCAAAGGGATGTGAAGTGGTATCTCATTGTGGTTTTCATTTGCTTTTTTCTTTTCTTTTTTGAGATGGAGTCTTGCTCTGTCACCCAGATTTCAGCTCATTGCAACCTCCATCTCCCAGGTTCAAGTGATTCTTCTGCCTCAGCCTCCCAAGTAGCTGGGATTACAGGTGCCCACCGCCACACCCAGCTAATTTTTGTATTTTTAGTAGAGACGGGGTTTCACCATCTTGGCCAGGCTGGTCTCGAACTCCTTACCTCATGATCCACCTGCCTTGGCCTCCCAAAGTGCTGGGATTACAGGCGTGAGCCACCGCACCCCGCCTTCATTTTCTTAATGATTAATGGCAAGTATCTTTTCATGTGCTCTTTGGCCATATCTTCTTTGGAGACATGTTTATCAAGTTCTTTGCTCATTTTAAATTGGGTTGTTTGTCTTCTTGTTATTGAGTTGGGTTTTTGTTTTGTTTTTTGAAACAAGGTCTTGCTGTGTCCCCCAGGCTGGAGTGCAATGGCTCGATCTCAGCTCACTGCAGCCTTGACCTTTGGGGCTCAAGAGATCCTCCCACCTCAGCCTCCCGAGTAGCTGGGACTACAGGCAGGTGTCACCATGCCTGGCTAATTTTTGTAGTTTTTGTAGAGATGGGGTTTCGTTACGTTGCCCAGGTTGGTCTTGAACTCCTAGGCTCAAGCTATCTGCCTACCTTGGCCTCCCAAATTGCTGGGATTAGAGGTGTGAGCCACTTCGCCAAGGCTGTTTTGCCAGGGAGGGGGGAATGATGATGAAAACGTTCTGGAATCAAATAGTGCTGATGGCTGCATAACACTGTGAATATACTAAAAATCATGGAATTGTACACTTTCAAATGGTTAAAAGGGTGGATTTTATGTTATGTGAATTTTACTTCAATAAAGAAAAATTTAAAGAAGAATATACTTAATGAACAATTAATACTCAGTTCTTTTTTTAAAAATGTTAGTTCTGCAGCCAGGTGCAGTGGTTCACATCTCTAATCCCAGCACTTTGGGAGACCGAGGCAGGAGGATTGCTTGAGGCCAGGAGTTTGAGATCAGCCTGGGCAACAAAACAAGACCCCATCTGTACAAAAAAAAATTTTTTTTAATTAGCCAGACATGATGACATGTGGTCGTAGTCCCAGCTACTCAGGAGGCTAAGGTGAGAGGATTGCTTGAGCCCAGGAGTTCAAGGTTACTGTGAGCTATGATATGGCCACTGCACTATAGCTTGGGCAACAGAGTAAGACCCTGTCTCTAAATAATAATAATAATGTTATCTCATTGTTAGCATTATTATTGCAATTATTTTTGTTTGCAAGGCCGGAAACTCTCTTCATCATTCATCAATTTTTGTCATGGAAGACAATGGTGAAATGGGATTCATCTCATAGAAACTTGTGTCACCATCAAACTTGTTGCAATTTCCACATTCTATTAATCAAGAACTCCCCAAGTAAATGAATCCAGATTTGCTAGCTGGTAGCTTTGTGTTTTGGCTGCAATCATCTGAAAATAGCTTTCCCTTTCGACCTCATTTTGTTGAGATAAGTTTAGGCATGAAACAGTAGTCAGGTGCAGTAAGTGGGGATCCTGAATCCCAGCAGATGAGGCTGGATGAGGACCTGACCTCAAGGATTCTTGTTTGTTTCCTCCACCCATCCACAACAGCACGCCTCTCTCCCTTATGCCCTCCCTCCTGCTGCACCCTTCCCACAACATCCTGTAATCCTTGCTTCTTCCTTGGCCTGCTTTCTCATGCTCCATTCTCTATGTCTAAACTAGAGAGAATTCTCTTAATTAAAACTGGAGCAGGGATGGATATTGAACATAAAGAACGGGATGGGGAGGGAGAGTGGGCTGGTGCGGTGGCTCGCGCCTGTAATCCCAGCACTTCAGGAGGCCAAGGCAGGCAGATCACTTGAGCTCAGGAGTTTGAGACCAGCCTGGGCAGCACAGCAAGACCCCATCTCTACAAAAAATACAAAAATTAGCCAGGCATGGTGGCATGTGCCTGTAGTCCCAGCTACTTGGGAGACTGAGGTGGGAGGGTTGCTTGAGCCCAGGAGGTTGAGGTTGCAGTGAACCAAAATCATGCCACTGCATTCCAACCTGGGTGACAGAGCGAGACCCTGTCTCAAAAAAAAAAAAAAAATTAAACATTAAGAAAAAAAAAGAACAAAGGGGAATCCAGAACAATGCTAGCTAATAGAGGCACGTGTGTTGCCTATTTGAAAAGACATCTGAGGCTGGGTGCAGTGGCTCATACCTGTAATCCCAGCACTTTGGGAGGCCAAGGCGGGTGGATCACCTGAGGTCAGGAGTTTGAGACCAGCCTGGCCAACATGGTGAAAACCCATCTCTACTAAAAATACAAAAATCAGCCGTGCGTGATAGCATGCACCTCAGGAGGCTGAGGCAAAAGAATCGCTTGAACCCAGCAGGCGGAGGTTGCGGTGAACGGAGATCGCGCCATTGCACTCCAACCTGGGCAACAAGAGCGAAACTCCATCTCAAAAAAAAAAAAAAGACATCTGAGAAGAGAACAGACAGCTGTCACTGCTGTGGCAGCAGCCCTGCCTTAGGTGTGTGGCCCCTCCCAGCTCCAGCCGCTTGACCTCTGCTGTCTACCCTCTCCCATTCCCCTCCTGGGATACACATTTAGAGAACAGCTGGCTCAGCCACAATTAGCCTTTTCAGAACTGCCAGTGAGTTGCCACTTCTTACTCCTGTGCTGGGGCTTTTAACAGTTTCAGGAGTGCCAGCTTCCCCATCTCCTCTCAGCTTCACAGGCAAGCCTGAGGGGCTGCATGAAGACAAGTGGCTCTTGGTTTTCCTTACCTGGACCTGCAAGCCAACTATAAAGTATTCAGGAGAGATGATCTTGCTGTGCAGGCACAGAACTGGACCAGACACAAGCCCAGATGGTGGAGGAGAGGGGGTGGGTTGGGGAAGCTTCCGGGGTCATCGTGGGAAATAGCACAGAGCATGGGCTCCCTTCTAGATTCCGTGTATTCCTGGGGACCTAGAAGCCAGGTGTCCTCCCCAAGCATCACAAGGGTTAGACCACTGTGCAGGGTGTTTAGGAGTCCAGGGCACTTCTGTGTGTTACCCACAACCCAGATGGATGAAAATTGCAAGGTGTATACTTATTTGCTGCCTTGTTCTCTGAGGGACCCGTCTGCCTCCACTACCACACACTTCGGTCTTACATCCTGAAATATCTGACATCTGACATTCCCCCTGCAAGAGAAGTACAGAGAAAAGTGGAAAGTGAATGAATTATTTTGCATGCTGGTAAAAGCATTTAAACAAATGGTGATTAAACCCAAAAATGTTTCACAAGACCTGTTTCACAATTTTTCTGCATTTATAATAAAGTAGATCAAGTCTTCTTATGACTCAGTCTTCATAAGACTCAGTCTTCACAGATCCCACCGGGAGATGCTCTGGAAAAGTTTCAACATGGAGATTGACATCTTTATTCATTCCTAATCCAGTTCTTGAAAAGAGTAAACAGAGATATGAACAGGAGACAAATACATTTATCCAGGGAGGCAAAACAGTATTCTCAAAGTCACCCAATCAACCAAGACAGTTTCTAGTGAAGAACTGATTCATCAACAAATCTTTTCTTCTTCTCCTTCTCCTTCTTTTTTCTTCTTTCTTTTTTAAGACAGGGTTTTGCTCTGTTGCCCAGGTGGGAGTGCTGTCATGATCACGGCTTATTGCAGACTTGACCTCCCAAGCTCAAGCGATCTTTCTGCCTTTTTTTTTTTTTTTTTTTTTTGTATTTTTTTGTAGAGATAATCTCACCATGTTGCCCAGGGAGTCTCACTATGTTGCCCAGGCTGGTCTCAAACTCCTGGGCTTAAGCAGTTCTCCTGCCTCAGCCTCCCAAAGTGCTGAGATTACAAGCATGAGCCATCACACCCAGCAATCAACAAGTCTTTATGTAATGCCCAAAATGTGCTCAATCCCAGTGCTAGAAGCTGGGATGGAGGCAACAAAGAAATTGACCTGCCCCATTTAAGTGTCATGTATGGTTCAAAAATTGTATGAACCATACATATTCAAACCATACATGGTTCAAAAATTAAATTAAAAAAAAACTGACGTGCCCTGAAGAAGCTTATGGCTCATCCAGGGAAACCAAATTAACACAGGGTATCAATTGTCCATTGCTTTGTAACAACTAACCCAAAATTTAGTGGCTTAAAATAACAACCATGTACTGAGCTCACTAGTCTGTGGTTTAGGTGGGTATACTGCTGCTTGGGCTGGGCCTGGCTGATCTTGGCTGGACTCACTCAAGGAAGTTGGCTAGAGTCTGGCTGGTCTATGGTGGCCTCAACCAGGGCAATTCCTCTCTGTTTCATATGGTCTTTTATCTTCCAGCAGGCTCCCTGGGTTTGTTGTTGTGGTCGTGGCAGGATTCCAAGAGAAGGTAAAGGTCGATGAGGTCTCTTAAGACCTGGCCTCAAAACTAGCATGCCATCACCTCCAATGCATTGGACTGATCAAGGCAAGTCACCAGGCCAGCCCAGATTCAAGGAGGGGGAAAACAGACCATACATTTTCACAGGAGGATATGTAAAGTCACTTTGTAAAGGGAATAAATACAGGAAGGAAATAAAATTGGGCCACAATGACACAGGAAGTAACAAGAAAAACCAGCAAGTGGCTAAAGGCCACTCTGTGCTGGGAAGAAGTTGACCAGGTCCCAGGGCTAGAACCCAGGCCAGGCTTCTTGTCATAAGTCAGGGTAGCAAACCACTCATACTGCTCCCAGTCCCTCTGGGAAATAGTTAACATTTGTTGTAGGCCGACAGCCAGTGTCAGTTTCAAGAAGGCTTTTAAAGGTGGGTGGTGCTGGAGGTGGTTCCCAGGCTCGGAATGGGAGAGCCAGCATCTCCTTCAGAACTCTCTGTGTCCTTCGCTCCTTAAACAAGCTAGATAGTCACTCCTGTGCCCCCCATTTTCCAGATGAAATTGGGGCCCTGTATGGAAGCTGCCAAACCGTTTTTGAGTCACTGAGGAACCCCTTAGATACTCTCTCCTCAGTGGAGACCTACGGACTTCCTGGATTAACCATAGCAGCCTATGCAGCCTGATCTCACATTGACTCTTCTTCTTCCTGTCATCCTTTGGCTATGATTTGGCTAGGAATGGATACAGATTTATTCTGATGGAGCAGGCTTTTGTTTACTCTCCAAAACCTTCAAGGAGTTTTGTGTGTGTGTGTGTTTTGCCCCAAAATTACATTTGTTATCTGTAGGAGGGTTGGTTTGTAAGGAACTTACCCTGCCATAAGCCACATAATTCAAAATAACTGTTAATTTTTTCCCCTAATTAAATCTGCTGTAAAAATTCTATGGTATGAGAGGCATCATACCATAGAATGAACAGAGTACTGGACTTTAAAACAGAATACCTGATTGTAAAAATTCCATATAATCTTGGAATTGAGAAGACCTCCTTAATTGTGATTCAAAAATCCAAAAACCATAACAGAAAAGATTAAGAAATTCTACTACATAAAAAAAACCCTATCCATATTAAAAGCCACCATATTCAAAAAGTCAAAATACAAACAGGGAAAATATTTTCACATCACAGACAAATATCTAATCTGAATATATAAAGAGTCCCAATTAATAAATAGGAAAAAGACCAATAACTGAAAAGAAAAAAATGGACAGAGGCTGGGCACGGTGGCTCATGCCTGTAATCTCAGCACTTTGGGAGGCTGAGGTGGGTGGATTACCTGAGGTCAGGAGTTCGAGACCAGCCTGGCCAACAAGGCAAAACCCCATCTCTACTAAAAATACAAAAATTAGCCAGGCATGGTGGCGTGCACCTGTAGTCCCAGCTACTTAGGAGGCTAAGGCAGGAGAATTGCTTGAACCCAGGAGATAGATGTTGAAGTGAGCCAAGATGGCGCCACTGCACTCCAGCCTGGGAGGCAGAGCAAGACTGCCTCAAAAAAAAAAAAAAAGGACAAAGGATATGAACAGACTTCAAGAAAAGAAACTACAAATGGTTCTTAACTATGTGAAAAGATATTAAAAGATAAAAGCAAAGACCAGGTGCAGTGGCTTATGCCTGTAATCCTAGCACTTTGGGAGGCCAAGGCAGGTGGATCACTTGAGCTCAGGAGGTAGAGACCAGCCTGGCCAAAATGGCAAAACCCTGCCTCTACTAAAAATACAAAAAAATTAGCTGGGTGTGGTGGCGGGTGCCTGCAATCCCAGCTACTCGGGAGGTTGAGGCAGGAGAATCTCTTGAACTGGGAGGAGGAGGTTGCAGTGAGCCGAGATCATGCCACTGCGCTCCAAACTGGGCAACAGACCAAGACTCCGTCTCAAAAAAAGAAAAAAAATTAAATAACTGGTGATCAACTGGATACAGAGTAGGACTAAATACAACTGTGAAAATCTAGAGACATTAATCAGAATTTTGAGGTCTCATCTTAGATAAAAAAGGAAAATTGTAAAAAGGACAAACAGGCCATTGCTTCTGATAATGAGTGTCAAGGACATAATATTAGGAACCATGTTTATTGAAATCATATAAACATGAAGGACAATGCTGAGAAATATTATTCTTTTATTACAAGACCCTAAAAAACTGCTGTTTAAAATCATACCAGGGAAAAAGAGGAATTAATTTGGAGGAATCACACTTCCCAATTTCAACACTTACTACAAAGTTTCAGTAATCAAAATAGTGTGGTCTTGGCATAAGGACAATTGAGAGTCCAGAAATAAACTCATACATCCATATCCAATTGATTTTTGACAAGGACGCCAAAACCATTCAGTGGGGAAAGAATGATCTCTTCAATAAATGGTGCTTGGTAAAATGTAAAAGAATGAGTTTGGACCGTTACTTTACACCATATACAAAAGTTAACTAAAAATTGATCAAAGACCTACATATAAGAGCTAAAATCAGGATGGGCGTGGTAGCTCATGCCATCTATAGGTTCAGCAGTCTGTAAATAAAAAATGGCATAGTACTTGGGAGACTAAAACTCTGTCTACCAAAAAGAAAGGGGGAAAAAATGATAACATTGTATTGTAAGATTTATAATGACTCTGCCTCCAAGAAAAAAAAAATAGTCCAGGCGTGGTGGCTCACGCCTGTAATCTCAGCACTTTGGGAGGCTGAGGCGGGTGGATCATGAGGTCTGGAGTTCAAGACCAGTCTGGCCAAGATGGTGAAACTCCATCTCTACTAAAAATACAAAAATTAGCCAGGCGTGGTGGCGGGCGCCTGTAATCCCAGCTACTCCAGAGGCTGAGGCAGGAGAATTGCTTGAACCTGGGAGGCAGAGGTTGCAGCGAGCTGAGATCACGCCACTGCGCTCCAGCCTGGGTGACAGAGCAAGACTCCCTCTCAGAAAAAAAAAAAAAATATATATATATAAAATATATGTGTATATATATGTGTATATAAAATACATATATATGTGTATATAAAATACATATATTATATATGTGTATATAATATATATTATATATGTATATATAATATATAATATATATTATATATATTATATATGTATATATACATATATATTACATAATATATATTATATGTATATAATATATATTATATATAATATATTATACGTATATATAATATATATTATATATAATATATATTACACGTATATATAATATATATTGTATCTGTGTATATATAATATATATTGTATATGTGTATATATAATATATAGTATATGTGTATATATAATATATATTATATGTGTGTATATAATATATATTATATGTGTATATAATATATATTATATATGTGTATATATAATATATATTACATATATGTGTATATTATATATGTATATATAATATATATGTATATTACACATATATGTAATATATATTATATATAATATATACACAGATATAATATATTATATATAATATATACATATATGTGTATATATTATATATTATATATGTGTATATATATTATATATTATATATGTGTGTATATTATATTATATATTATATATTTGTAATATATATAATATTATATATGTGTAATATATATAATATTATATATGTGTAATATATAATATAATATATATTATATATGTATAATATATATTATATATGTGTATATATTATATATATATAGAGAGAGAGAGAAAGCAATGAGAAGTCAATGGAAATATTTGAAGCTTGCTATTGTCCTTGACACATACTATCCCAGCAGCAGAACTAGAAGACTATCAGTGAAGAGCATACGACAGGACAGAGCTGAGTACTCAAGAATTGAGGGTCCCTTGCAGTTGTCACTATGTGGGGCTTTCATTTTGGTGAAACTTCCAAACTGTTAATAAGATAAGGAGCCCAACTGAAAGATGCTGAACATATTAAATTTGCTGAGCAGCAGATACCTGCATTAGTTTGGAAATACAGTCTTTCCCCAAAATGTTTCAGCTGTTCATATATATATTATATATAATATATACACACACACACACCCCTCCATATACATTATATATATATATATGCACTGGGTATGCACAGAGGATTCTGAATGGCTCTAACAGCGGGTGTGATGGTTAATTTTATGTGTAAACTTGACTGGGCCACAAGATGCCCAAATAGCTGGTTAAACACTATTTCTGGCTGTGTCTGTGAGGGTGTTTCCAGAAGAAATTAGCATTTGAATTGGTGGACTGAGTAAAGGAGGTGGCCCTCCCCAGTGTGGGTGGGCATCTGTTGAGAACCTGAATAGAACAAAAGACAGAAGAAGGTTGAGTGAACTCTGCCTGACCCTTTGAATTTGGACATGGTTCTTCTGTCCATGGTGCTCTCGTTCTTGGGCCTTCAGACCTGGAATGGAATCTAAACCATCAACTCTTCAGCTCTCAGGCCTTTGAAACACACCACTGGTTTTTCTGGGTCTCCAGCTTGCAGATGACAAATCATGGACTGTCTCAGCCTCCATAATCTCATGAGCTCTTATATACATATAAAGAGATATTACATGAGCTCTTTATATACATATAAAGAGATATTATATATTATATACAGATTATTATATATAAAGATATATATCATATATAATATATGAAGATATATTATGTAAAAGATATATAGTATATATAATATATAGATATATTATATATAATATGTTATACATAAAGATATATATTTATAAATGGAAAAAGAATATGAACATATATATTATATAAAGATATGTTATATATTATATTATATATTATACATTATATATTATATATAAAGATATATATAATATATAAAATATATATTAAATATAATACATATAAATATATATTAAATATAATACATATAAAGATATATAATATATAATACATATAAAGATATATAATATATAATACATATAAAGATATATATAATACATGTAAAGATGTTATATATAATACATCTAAAGATATATATTATATATTACATATAAAGATATGTTATATATAATACCTAAAAAGATATATATTATATATATAAAGAGATTTATTTTGAGGTATTGGCTCATGAGAGCCAATTATATATGTATTATATATAATCAGTCTTTTCAAAACCCTCTTGTCGAGATACCCCATGGTTCCCCACTGCAATGAGTAATAAATCCAACTTGTTTAACTACAGGTGTTTTCCTGGTGGCCCTTGACTGGAAGGCATTGACAATATATATTAATTATATTTCTCAAAAGCAAAAAGCAATACAAGCTATTTGTATGTTTTTCTTCGTTTTTATAAAGCAAACATTTTTGTAACCACACTGGGTCAAGGAATAGAACTTTATCAGCTATCCCAGAGGCCCTCCACATGTCCCATTTCAATTATCACCCACTCCCTTTCCCAAAAAGTAACCACTCCCCAAACTCTTGTAGTAATCATTTCCCTGTTCTTTACAGTTTCATCACTAAGTGTGTATCCCTGGACACTATAGTTTATTGTTGTTCATTTCTTAAAATTTGGGTTCAAGCAATTTGATGTCTTTTTATAGTTTCTTTTCATCTACAAGTTTTCCCTCCATCCCTTTCTTTTCCTTATAGATTTTCTGTTGAAGAACCCAGGCCTTTTGACCCACAGAGTCTTCCAAAGTCTGAATTTTACTGACTGCACATTCATGTTGCAATTCACGTCCCTACATCCTCTGTATTTATTGCATATTGGCTGCTGGTTCCAGAGGCTTGGTCAGCCTCTGATGCAATCCCTTTGACAACACTATAGGTGCTGTTGTGTTCTTTCATCAGGAGTCACATGATGTCTGATTTTCTCTCCTTTTATGATGTCAGCAGTTGTTAGCCACAATGTTTAGATCTATTAATTTATTGGTGACTACAAAATAATGACACTAATTCTATAATTTCTTTTTCACATAATAATTGATTTTTTTTTTCGAGACGGAGTTTCCATCTTTGTTGTCCAGGTTGGAGTGCAGTGGCGTGATCTCGGCTCACTGCAACCTCTGCCTCCCGGGTTCAAGTGATTCTCCTGTCTCAGCTTCCTGAGTAGCTGGCATTACAGGCGCCCGCCACCACGCCTGGCTAATTTTTGTATTTTTAGTAGAGACGGTTTCACCATGTTGGCCAGGCTGGTCTCGAACTCCTGTCCTCAGGTGATCTCGGCCTCCCAAAGTGCTGGGATTACAGGCATGAGCCACTGTGCCCAGCTGGAATATTTTTAAGAGATACTTCTTTCTAATCTATTTGGTTCTTTTTAGGTATAGTTCATATAGGACAGGTAGAATAAATTCTTGATTTTTTTTAATGAGACAGATTCTTGCTATATTGTCCAGGCTGGAGTGCAGTGGTGTGATCTCAGCTTACTGTAACTGCCACTTCCTGGGTTCAAGCGATTCTCGTGCCTCGGCCTCCTGAGTAGCTGGTATTACAGGCGTGTGCCACCACACCCAGCTAATTTTTGTATTTTTGGTAGAGACGGGGTTTCCCCTTGTTGCCCAGGCTTGTCTCAAACTCCTGGCCTCAAGTGATCCACCCACCTCAACCTCCCAAAATGCTGGGATTACAGGCGTGAGCCACTGCGCCAGGCCTTTTTTCTACCATTTAAGCCATTTTGAACTGCATAAGTCACTGGTTTTTAGTATATTCACAAAGCTGTTCAACCATCACCACTATCTAATTCTAGAATATTTCCATCACCCCTAAGTAAACTCTGCATCTCCCAATTCCCCCTGCCCCACATTCCCTGGCAACCTCTCATCTACTTTCTGTCCCTATAAATTTACCTATTCTGAACTTTTCATACACATGGAGTCATACAATACACGGCCTTTTGTGTCTGGCTTCTTTCACGTAGCATGCTTTCATGGCTTGTTTATGTATATAGCATAAATGCAAGTTATAGTTTAAGTAGAAAATATAAATCACTACAAGAATGATTGAGCACCAAATTTCTCATCCCCCCCCGGCCGCCGCTGCACAAAGCAGGTTGCCGCAGCTGACTTCAGCTTGGTTGTTCCTTGCAGTAGCCTGAAGCTCCTGATGAGCAGGAGCCACGGTGCATGAACAGCAACTGCTGGCCACTACGCAATGCTTCAGGAAGAAAGCTGGTCTGGGGTGGGGTAGGGAGGTCACATCCCAAGGTGTGTCTCCCTTCAGCTCCTGGCTATGTGGGTTCAGCCTCTGCCATACTTGGCATCACCACCACTCTGCCATCTCAGATGGACAGGGGCTTTCAGCATTGAGATGTGGGTTCTAATGTGATTGTAGAACCCACGCCAGGGCATGAAGAGTGAGCAGCAGATTACAACTGCTGAGCTGAGAACCCCTCTCCCCACAAAACTGTGACCAGAGCCTACCCACTTGGACTTCAGCATCTAATGCTATCAGTCCCAAATGAAAGACTGTCTCTCATCCTTCAAGGAAGGCTTGGCTCAGATAGTCTCAAGACCTGGAGCCGGGCGTGGTGGCTCACGCCTGTAATCCCAGCACTTTGGGAGGCCGAGGTGGGCAGATCACGAGGTCAGGAGATCGAGACCATCCTGGCTAACATGGTGAAACCCCCATCTCTACTAAAAATACAAAAAAATTAGCCGGGTGTGGTGGCAGGCGCCTGTAGTCCCGGCTACTTGGGAGGCTGAGGCAGGAGAATGGTGTGAACGGCGGAGGCAGAGCTTGCAGTGAGCCGAGATCGCGCCACTGCACTCCAGCCTGGGCGACACAGTGAGACTCCGTCTCAAAAAAAAAAAGACCTGGAAATCTCGCGGTGCCCACTCCCCGACCCAGCCTCTGGACCCCACCTCCCGTATGCATCTGTCTGGTAGAGTTGTGACCACAATGAATTGAATGATGTGTTTATGTGTCAGTTCCCTCAACCATTTTGGGAGGTTCTTGAAAGCAGGGACTGTACTATATTCACTTGATACCCTTATTGCCTAATTCGGAGAATACGCTTCATCAATTTGTGATAAGTTAGAGAGGGCGTAAGTCAGCACAGTGATTAGGAGTCTTGTCTCATGCCTGTAATCCCAGCACTTTGGGAGGCTGAGGCAGGTGGATCACTTGAGCTCAGGAGTTTGAGACCAGCCTGGGCAACATGGTGAAACCCCATCTCTACAAAAAAAAAAAAAAAAAAAAAAGCTGTGGTGGCGTGTGCCTGCGGCCCCAACTACTCAGAGGCTGAGGTGGGAGAATCGTGTGAGCCCACGAGGTGGAGGTTACAGTGAAACAAAATGGTACCAGTGCACTCCAGCCTGGATGACCTGGGGACCCTGTCTCAAAAAATAGAGTCTTGTCCCTCAAACAGACTGCTTAAGTGCAGCGGCGACACCTCTTCACTGCTACCTCCTCTTCTTCCTCCGTACAGTAAAACCCAACACAGAATGGGGTTCAGGGTGAGTATTTAGACGAGTGATGAATCATTTATGATTCAAAAAATCTCCACCTATAGGATTTCTGAACAATATCTTTATTTAGCTCAGGTAGTTGTTCTTACACATTTTTGGATACCTGGGTTAGAATTTTCCCTATTACATTAAATCAATGGTTCTTAAGCTCTTATGCAAGCATGCAAGCTCAATGCAGGCTAGAATAGAAGGATTGTTGTGTACAAACATTAAAAATAGACATTTTATTACAAGAGTGTAGAGAAGGGAGACCAATAGAAGGTAATTGAAATACCACCCCCTCACTCCAGCCCTAGTCCTGGTGCCTGGATATGTGCACTCCCTGTGCGCTCTGCTCCCCGCAGACACAAGTCCCCAGCCCCTCCGGGACAGCAATAAGGGTCTTACAAGGCCAGAAGGCAGCCCTGTTTGTTCCTGCCTGCAGGAAGGGCAGAGGAATGTGATGTTCCCAGGAACTGTGTCCTAGACCCATAGGGTCAGATTGCTCAGCCTAGTTCAAGCAGTGAGACTACCTCTGTGCCAGTATCCTGGACTGTCTCTTCCCTTCACTCTTGGCAGCTCCCAATTGTCAAAGATTGGACAGGGTCCTGGTTTGGCTAGTTCTAACTTGCTGAAGCCAGTCAGCACCCCCACAGAGCCAGCTAGCTACTGGGCCCAGGGGCTTCCAGAGAGTTCTTCAGAGCTTCTCAGAGGCCTAAGGACCTCCTAACCCTAGCAGGCCTCCTGGCTCAAGCACAACTTGGGAAGGCTCCATCAGCATCTATGTGGCCCTGTTTTACCTGTTGTCTCTGGAGGGTGTGCAGAGGCAAGTCCAGGGTAGGGGCAGGCAGGATCCCTTAGGCTTGCCCACAGCCCAGATAGCAAAACTGCAGCCAGATCAGTGTCTATGAGTTTCAGGATGAACCTTAGACCACATAGGCCAGCCCGCTGGTCTGGCTGCCCAACCAGACCAGGTAGACAGAGTCTAGGCCTCAGGGCTCTCAAGCACCTAAGAGCGCAGCTGCATTTGGAAGTGCTCACAGCAGGCATGCTTCATGGTTAGCCCATAGATAGGGGTCATGTCCACCTTCACGCCCAGTGGCACGCTGAATTCCACCCGTTGCAGCAGGATGGCCAGGAAGAGAAAGACCTCCCAGCGGGCAATGGTCTCACCGATACACTTCCGCTTGCCCATGCCAAAGATAATCACCTTCTCACTTAACACCTTGTCGATAGCACCATCAGGGGTGAGAAACCGTTCAGGTAGGAACTCAGATGGGTTGACCCATAGCTTCCTGTAACCAGAGGGAGACAGCTGAAGTGGCAGTTCAGGGCTCAGAAGTGTCAAGTGAGTGGAGCTCCAGCCCCAAAGGATAGAGGACAGGCAAGCAGCCCATGGACAGGAGGATCAATGCAATGATTGTATTAATCATATATAAGAGCTTAAGAGGGTGGACCCAGCCTTTCCTCTGCATCTCTGAACTTACTGGTCGTGGTTGATCTGCCACTGGTTTACAAAGACACAACGCCCCTTGGGGATGTAAAAGCCTTTCAAACTTGTGTCTCTTGTTGTGCTAGGGAGAAAGGAAGCTCAGTCAGGCTCAGGGCAACAGGCAAATCTCCCTGTCTCCCATGCCGTGTCCCTCCCACTAACCCTAATCAGGTATGTGGCCCGGAGTAAGACCAGTAACAGACAGCAGTGGCTCCATGGGGCCTTACCTGTGGGGGATGGTGAAGGGGACGAAGGAAGAGTGTCGGAAGGTCTCCAGGATGAAGGCCTCCATATAGGGCAGATGGGATCTGTCAGAGAGCCGGGGCCGCCGTGACCTGCCAATCACTGTGTCTGCAGAACACAGGGACAAGATGGATGCAGGGGCTGCCTAGACCTGGCCAGGCCCCTGGCACTGACCCCTTTGAAGGGAGCCACTACCTACCTAGCTCCTCTTGGATCTTTCTCTGTACCCTAGGGTTCATCACCAAATACATGAGGCTCCAGGAGATAGCAGTTGTGACTGTGTCAAACCCTGGACAGGGTAGAACAGAAGAAGTTAGGCAGGCAGCAGGTCAGGGCACTTGAGCACAGGAAGGACACAATGGGGTAACCATACCAGCTCCAAAGAGGTCCAAGACGATGTTAATGATCTTCTCATCTGACAGCTGGACATTGGCGTTCTCATCCAGCTGCTTCTCCTGACAGTGCTCAATCAGGCTGTCTGTGATGTCCCGGATGTGGCCCTTAGGTAGGGAAAGTCCACAGGTGAGCAAGATCTCAAACCCAGAGCTACCTCTCCATCCAGGTCTGGTCCTTCACTGTTCCTAGCACATTTGTTCTGGAGGTGATGCCCCCTGAGGCTGTTGTCCCAGCTTCTCTCTGCCTCTGCAAGGCTGTCTCCTACTACCTTAGAATGCTGCTAGCCCCAACTCATGGGACATCTGACACACAGCGTCTTGTACTGTTATCACCTGGATGTGCTCTTTATCTTCTTTCTATTATGAGGCCAGGAGATGAACTCTTTAACCCTCAGCAACTGCCCCAGGGTCCTGCATGTAATGACTCTTCAGTGGCTATTGCTGTCTGTGGAAGCATGGAAGGGTTAGTCAAGATAAAGTTCTATTTCCCTGCCAAGGAAGAAGAGTATTCCACAACTGGCTTCAAGATCCCAGGTTGAAGCCTTCCTGAGAACTTGCCAAGCCCCATGCAGTTCCTCTTACCTTTGACCTCCCAGGCCCTGACGCCATCTGCTTCCCACCACCCACCTGCCTTTCCCCAGACTGTACCTTCTCAAAGGTTTTGTAGTGCTCCTTGACCATCTTCTGCATGAAGCTGTAGAACTTCTCATTCAGGTCCTTGAAGGCATTCAGGGAAGGGTTGGGTAGGTAGCGAAGAATAGGGATGAAGTCAGCTGGGTTTCCAGAGCCAACCACCTCCCCGAAATTATTATTCAGGTTGACTAGGCTAAGCAGTTCTTGGTGGTTGTGGTCATAGCGCCGGCCAAAGCAAATGGCACAGATGACATTGGTCACTGATACCACCACATACCTGTAGGGGTTAAAGTGCCCAGGCCCTGCCATCAGCTCCTGCAACGTGCTTATCAGGACCTCAGCCTCCTTGCTCACATGCTCTTCCAGGTAGCAGGAGGTTGAGGAGGCTGGGTCAGAGGCAATGGAGAAACTTTTCAGGCCATTCTGGGCCAGGCGCCGGCGGGCAGCCCACACTGGTCCAGAGTCTGGGCTGAAGGACATGCTCTGACCATTACTGATGAGGGTGAAGGTGTAGAGGTCGGGCCGGCCCTTGAAATCATCGCCCTGCCGCACCAGGGCCTGCCGGATGGTGTCCAGGCCGCTCAGCACCACCACGGGTGTGGAGCCAATGCGGATCTGCAGCACGTCCCCATACTGCTGGCTCATCCTTGACAGTGCCAGGTGCGGGTTCTTTCCCAGGGTCAGCATGTGCCCAATCAGAGGCCAGCCCCATGGCCCTGGTGGATTCTTCAGGCCTTTGGGGACCCGAGGTCTTGAGGCCCTGATTACCCAGAATACCAGACAGAAGATGACAGAGGCCAGAAGAAACTCCGTGGCCGACATGGAGATTGGGAAAAGCATGATCAGTGTAGGGATCTTGGAGGTGGCTGCTGAGAGAAGGTGCAGGAAGAAAAAAAGTCAAGCCGTCAGATTGGGGGATGAGAAAAGCCAATATCTAGAGTGTCAGGGAAAGGGGAAACCTTTCCACCAGAACTGCTTACTGGGCATGAAGAAGAGGATGAGGTGGGGAGAAGTTGTTGACCTACCACTGTGGGCTAAGAATTTCACAGTCCTTCTTCATTCAGCCCTGGCCACAAATCTATGAAGTAGCCTGCAGTGAGGCTCAGAGAAGGTAAGTAACTTGCCCAAGGTCACACAGCCAGAAAGTGTTGGATGCAGACTCCCAAGCCAAGTTGCCTAATTCCAGAATGCTTTCTCTTAACTGCTGTACCAATCTAAACTGACATCTTCCAATGTCAATCTGTGATTTCCACATAGTACCAGTACTGTCATTTACTTCACATTTTCCTAAAATCAACTTTAAATCTATCTACATATCATCATAAACAATATCTATGTGAAAGTACAAGTTTGATTTTTCCCCTAACACATTAAAATAAACACATAATCAATGTGTATCACCCCGAGTCCTACCCACCACACTTAGGAAAATCATGTTCTCAGGGGAATTAGGGATCATCTGATCCTTTAGCCTCATTTAACATTTGGGGGAAGCAGCGCTGACTTGTCCAAAGTCCCCCAGCAATCAGTGACAGAGCTAGGACTCAGACTCCTTAGGGACACTTCTCTGGAAATTTCCAGCTGCTGTCACATGTACCTCCTTTTGAAGAGTGGTCAGATCAATGAAGGAATTTTCCCAGAACCCTCAGTTCTCTGCTGCTCAATCCCAGGATGCAGGAAATCCCACCAGACCCCAGGACAGAGTGAGGAAGAGATAGGG
The DNA here is from genome assembly GCF_028858775.2 of Pan troglodytes. Lineage (NCBI taxonomy): Eukaryota > Metazoa > Chordata > Mammalia > Primates > Hominidae > Pan > Pan troglodytes. The sequence goes on from NC_072414.2 coordinate 66,690,064, forward strand.
GACAGGATGGCCACTTCCCAAACCACATTGCTTTCAGCCCCAGCTCTCTGAGTTCAACTGATCCACAGTTTAAAGGCAGCTGGAGACCAGCTAGATTGAGCTCTTTAGTCAGAGAAATCCAGGCCAGGGTTTTTTTTGGGCTCAATTCTCAATGAATGAACAGTTTGGACCTCCCCCTTTTGCAGGTTACCAGACAGCAGAGAATAAATGGAAGGTTCCCACTAGGCTGTAAGAAAACCCCAGACTGGAATCACGGAAATCAGGAATGGATCTAAACTGAAAGGAAACTGAGGCAATACTTTCTCTGTAAGCTTGACCTAAAAAGGGTGTGTAAATTCATAAACCACTCTCTCCAACATATCAGGCATCTCTGCCTGCTACCCTGGACTAGAGGTCAGTAGACCCAACATTCTAGTCAAAGTGATCTTGGACTGCACATTTTACTTTTCTGGGGTCCAATTTCAACACCTGAGAGAGGGTAAGACAAGATCTCTCAGTTCAGAGTACCCAGCTGGATCCAGAGGGAAGAGAAAACCCAGATCTGCTGTGGGGAACCTGACAGTCTTACCAGTGAGGCTCCCCACAGGAGAACCTCACAAGACAGGGAGATGGATGGTTCCTACCACAAGTATTATAGTGGAGGGAGGCTTCCTGGAGGGGCTAAATATCAAAGCACACTAGATCCCTGAGTCAACAGGGGACAGTGCCAGGCTTTGGTGTGCTATGGTGTCCCCTTCTGCACAGTGGGTATCCCAAGGACCTGCAGCCTTTGTAAGATGGTAGGAGGCCAAGGGAGATGTGACTGGTGAGTTTTTAGGGACTGGTATTTCCAGCTCCCTGCAGTTGGCAATCTGTCACCCTGATTGTCTCCCAGCAAAGGACAAAGAAGATGGTCAATGAGATAGGAAAGACCTGGGACTCCTGCACAGATCTGCCTCTATTGTCCCAGCTGTCTAGGACATCTCAGCACTGACAAGCCACCCTTGGGAGGGTAAAATCTGCCAGGGGTAGCTTCTTAGGCTAGGGCAGGGTACAGCTGGTAAGAACCCAGCCCACCCCCTCCATCCACCCTGTCCACCCAAGGAGAAGCCCCTGTCATCAGAAAGCCTGAGGGAGGGGCTGCACATATTCCAGCCTGCCAGGTGGCCTTGATGGGGAAGCCCCAAGGTAGGCAGGGAGACACTCACTAGGGGATGGAGCTGGAGCCTGGGTCCTGAAGTCCTGAATGAGATGCCATCTGTATCTAGAGGTCTGGTACCAGCTGTGGGACCATGGGCAAGTCCTCCTCTTCCCCTGGCCTCAGTTTCCCCACTAGGGGGCTAGACTGCCTGGTCACTAAAAACACTCTGAGCCTCCCTTTTTGGAGGTGCTAGACAGGTAGCTACCTAAGAAGTCCTGGAGGCACCAAAATGTTCCTTTTATTGGGAGAGAAAGGGCAAGCCAGAAGCCCCCCAGCAACTCACCTGTGGCTGTAAGGAGGTACTGAGCTGAGCTGGGAAGGGTGGACTCTTGGAGCCTGGGATCACAAGGATCAGGGAAGGTTCCAAGGAACTGTCACCTTCAGGGTGAGGGTGAAGGCACTGCCACCTTTATAGGCGGGCTTGTACGTGTGGCCACGCCTCCTTCCCTGGAGCGAGCTGAGATGGAGGGAGAAGCAGCCTGAACCGGGCTGGTCTCTCTGGGATTGGAGAGAAAGGTGGCGGAGGGCGGCGGGGGTGGGGGGTCGGGTGGGCAAGAACCCACTATGGGACACATCTCGGTGCCTGTACATAGAGGGGTGAGGGCTGGGAACACCTGAAAGTCCCAATTCCAAGGCGTCCCAAGGGCAGTGCAGAACCCAGCCGAGGAGGGGGTTTGAGGGAGAAGTCCCAGGACAGCCCGAAGAGAGGGTACGGGAAGCTCCATCCTGGGGCGCGGGGACTCCTCTTCGTCATTTTTGCACCCACTGGAACGCTGGGCGTGCAGATGCCTCCCCAGCGCTACAGCCTACCCGGACTCGGCAGGCGGGGGCGGGGCTGCCCCTTGGTGACCTCCTTCCCGGGGTTACTGAGTCCCGGCTCGCGTGAGAAGCGCTGCGACCCCAGCCCTGAGGTCACGGGGGCCGGAAGGCCAGAGGCGCCGCGGGGCTGGACCTGTCCCCCAGAGCCCGGGCGACTAGCTGAGGTTCGCGCCTCTTGATTGAAGGATCGGAATGGATGGCGAAGGGGCAGGCTCGCTGAGCGCTCACTAGCGGCTCCTCGCAGCCTCTAGGATCGCCTTAGTGCTGATTGCAACGCGCGATCCCTCCAGCCAGGACCCACCGGCCCTTGAGGGTCCCTCTTGGCTCCCGGGGTGGCTAGTGCTTTGATTGGCAGAGCACAGAAATCCGGCGGCGGGGGGCCAAGGAAAGACTCGGGCCCAGGGACCACGGAGGGGGCACCTGGCGCGGAGCCCCCACCCTACCCCCGGCTAGCTTGCGTGCGCCGGCGACATCCCTCTAGGGGGCAGAGGTCAGGCGGCCCGTCCCCGCCCCACCTGGCCCGGAGGCGCGGTGCCCAGGCGTTGCGTGAGAAGGACCGGAGGCCCGCGCAGCCACCCAGCCGCCCCATTCCCCGGCCCGGCGCGGGGGCTCGCAGTCACGCGAGGGGGGAGGGAGTCGGGGCGGGGCTCTTAAAGGGCCAGCCTCGCGCGCGGCGTGGGGTTGGGGTGGAGGGAGAGGAACTGTCGAAGGGTGGCGGGTGCGCGATTGAATAAGGGGATGCGGTGCAAAGGGTCTAGGTCTGCGTGTGGCTTCTGCCTGCGAGGAGAGGCAGCCTGCGTGTGTCCGCATTTTCGGTCCACGCCTGTGGCACGACACGAAGCCCCAGTGCCACTTGGCATGGCCTAGCTGCCTGCCTCCGACGCTGTCCCGCCCTCCGGAGCCTTCCTGTTACAGGGTTTCCAGGAAAAAAAAGTTGTATTTGCGTGCCTAGCTCAACCTGGCCCCAGCTAACATCATTACCCGCCATCCTCGACGTGCTCCCCAACCCGGTGGCACCACCATCGGTCGCTGGTCCAGGCCAGAAAATAATCCCCTCACCTCCCATTCCGGTCATATGCGGCCTCGTGCATTGCACAAATATTTACCAAGCAACTACTATGTGCCAGGAGCTGTTCGGAGGCGCTGGCGATTGACAGAGAAGGGAACACAGCTGACAGCACTCCTAATCTCGTGGAGTTTACATTCTGATGGAAGGAGACAAGTAATATGCCCAAATCTAGAGAATGTGAGAGGGTAAAAAGTGCGGTTGAAAAAAATTAAACAGAAAAGGCGTAGGGATTATGTGAGGGCAGATTGCAATTCAAAACAAGGTGGTCAGGGAAGGCCTTGCTGAGAGAGGCAGAAGTGTGGAGTCAAGAATCAATGTGCATAGATATCTGGATAAAAAGTGTACCTGGGCAGGTGCGGTGGCTCACGCCTGTAATCCCAGGACTTTGGAAGGCCGAGTCGGGAGGATCGCCTGAGGTCAGGAGTTCAAGACCAGCCTGGCCAATATGGCAAAACCCCATCTCTACCAAAAATACAAAAATTAGCCGGGCGCGGTGTCGCTCACCTGTAATCCCAGATACTAGGGTGGTGAGGGGGGTTTGGGGGGAGTGGAGTCAGGCAGGAGAATTGCTTGAACCTGGGAGGCAGATGTTGCAGTGAGCTGAGATCACGCCACTGCACTCCAGCCTGGGTGACAGAGCGAGACTCCATCTCAAATAAAAGACTGCAACTGAGAGAGGGAATAAGCAAAATCAAAGCCTCCCGCCACCCCCCACCACAGTGGTTCTTGAAGGACCGAGCAGTACCAGGGATGTGCAGAGGTCATGTGACTGGGGAGTTCTCCTGGCATGTAGTCCAGGGGGATGGGATGCCCATGAGGCACAGCGCCCTGCCGCATGTGCAGGGAGCACCCCATTGAGAGACATGAGACTTCCTCTGTGCGAGATAGAGACATGGCTGGGGTGTAAGAGAAGCAAGGTCACTCGGGCTACTGTGCTAAGAATAGGAGGCACATTTCTCTGCTTGGCATCTGCTTTGGCATCTGTCCAGCTCCACTGCCACAACTCATCCAGGGCCCATCATTGCTCCCTGGAGCACTTAGCCTCCACCTAGGTTCCCATTTGCCTTTTGCTCCGTCCAATTACTTCTCCATCCTGTGGCACCCAGAGTGGTCCTGTCAAAAATGCAAAATCTCATTCCATCACCACCTTGCTTAAATTTCTTTGGTAGCTCCCACCACTCTGAAAGCAGGAATAAGAATCTTTAGCAGAACCTACCAGGCCTGCCTGCTTCTAGTTCTAGTGTCCCCTACCTTGAGTCTCAGATAAAACATCACTTCCTCTGGGATGCCTTCCTGGGTTCTCCCCCCAGAAAATTATGTTTCTCCTGGTCGCTGTTTCCAGCACTTCTCCACGGTAATTCATAGGACACTGGATACTTGCTATAGCCCCGACCCAACCTGCCACTTCTTTCCGTATGCTCTAACAAGGAAAACCAACCTGCAGGAAATTGATCTGATAAGCCAAGTCCAGGCAAGATATTAATAACTGGTAAAGGAATTAGACACAGCTATACTATACACAGGCCAAATGGCAAGAGAGATGTTGAATCCAAAGCGCTCATGCTATAATGGTGGAATTTAGGCAACAGAACAGGCAGGAGACAAGGGAGGTATTTCTGGGCTTTCTCAGCACCCTTCCAATTATTCTACCCTCTGCATCTTTGATTCAGTCTGAGGAGCTTCATGGTACCCAAGAGAGGTCTGTCCTTCAATCCTAGTTGGAGCTAGAGCCACAGAGAACGAGCCTGTGTGGAAGCCATGGCAAGGAAGTGGAAAGCAAGGCACTCCTAGATCCTCCAACATGCTCTGCAGCACAACCTCTTCTTCAGCTTCCCAGGGTCCCCACTAATGCCCCAGCGCTGCAGAATCATGGCAGCCTGGTTACCAGGGCTGGAAGACCAACTAGTGCTAGGGCTCCCAACCAGGGACCCTTCTCTTGATAGAAAGTGCGTTGCTTTGCTTGCATTATCTAAGAGGCTCTTGACTCCTCAAAAATTCATTAGCTAATAAAACCAATTCGTCTCTCACTTCTTAGGTGGAGAGATGGGTGCCAGAAAAGAAAAGGCCCAAGTACGCATGGCAAATCAAAGCAGAGCCTAGAACTCCAGCTTCTTGCTTCTAGGCCAGGGCCCTTCTCACCATAACTTATCATCCCAGACTATGAGTGAAGCCCCAGGGGGCCAAAGGTAGACAGACTCAGCCCCTGGGCCAGGGTCCCTCACCTCTCCACACCCCTGGACTGGTGCACTGGGGTTACAAGAGATGTTGCGCTTCTCATCACCAAGCCGTAACTTGGCTAACAGTTCACAATAACAGGAAGGGGGCCCACACTGAGCACTGGGCAGAGAAGGAGGGAGTCAGGCAGGAGGTTAGAGGACCTTGGCCTGGAGCTGAACACTCAATCCTGGGTCAAAGTTTGCATGCCTTTGCGTGAGAAGCTCTTTGGCTAGGATTCCCTAGTGATCAATACCAGGAGCAGGGGCAGAAGTGCTGGGGAGGGGAAAGGGCTCTGGGCTGGAGAGATGGAGACAGCTGAGAGGCCTTAGCCCAGCAAAATCATCAGCCTAGGGCTTTCAGTGAGCCCTGCTGAAGGCTGTGGGCAAAGAGGACTGGAAGACAAGCAAGATCCACAGCAAACCCCTGCCCCATGGTAGAGATGGGAGTCATACCCTAGACAAGTCCTGTGATGAGTCTGGAGATGCTGCAGGAGCTGTGAGGAGGCTGGGGCGGGAGGGGTGTTAAAGGGATGCCCCCCGGAGAGTGGAGAACTAGAGAAGGCCCCTGGAGTCTAAGGAGCATAGGAAGGGCATTCCTAGCATGGGGAAGAGACACAATGTGAACAACAGATGGTAGTGGGAGGTCGGGGTGAGGCAGTTTGGGTGGATGTGGAGAACTGGGACTTATCTCTCAATGTGTCCTCTCCCCACCCAGTCATCCCCTTCTCCTCCTGAGATCTGAGCCTGAGCATCTTCCCTTCCTCTCCTGCCTGTGCCCAGAGAGCCAGATAGATTGAGTTTGCAGGATACAGGGCTCAGATGGGGCAGCTCTTGGCTCCCTGGCTCTTGGCTGCTATAGTTAGGATGACAGTATTTTCCCAGGACAGTCTAAGCCTGTTGTCATGGAAGAATTGTTAAAAGTGCCCTCTTTCACTCTCAAAAGATCCTGGCTTAGATGATAATAAGTTACATAGTCACCCCAGTGATGGTGGGCATGGGTGGGTTTTGGGGGCCCGGCATCTGTTCTCCCTTCTTTTGGCAATACCACATCAATTGTCCTTTCGGGATCACCTCACCCCTACTCTCAGCCAATAGGGTTACTGTAGCTGACCCACCCCAGGCCAAGCCAATGAGAACCCTATGGGAGTTTCCCAACACCCCCTGCCTTCTGTTGCTCGCCAGAGTGCAGTGGTGTGATCTTGGCTCACTGCAAACTCCACCTCCTGGGTTCAAGCAATTCTCCTGACTCAGCCTCCCAAGTAGCTGGGATTACAGGCGCCTGCTACCACACCCAGCTTTTTTTTTTTTTTTTTTTTTTTTTTTTTTTTTTTGGTATTTTTAGTAGAGACGGGGTTTCACCAAGTTGGCCAGGCTGGTCTTGAACTCCTGACCTCAGGTGATCCCCCCTGCCTTGGCCTCCCTGGGATTATAGGTGTGAGCCACCACACCTGGCCCCCTATGGGAGTTTTGATGAAATCATTGGAAAAGAGAGGTTCTCCTTCTGTCAGAGGTGGCTACACTGGCTAGAAAGTAAGTCTGAAGCTGCCAGTAGTCATTTTTTAAGGAAGCCGGCCTTAGAATGATACCTACTCAAGGAAAAGCAGATCTGGGAGATGAGGGGAGGGATGGGGGGGGAAATTGAAGACGTTAAGCCTCTAGATCCAGTTATTCCTGAAGTCAATGAAGTTCACCCATAGAAGGTCCCTGTTAAAAAACTAATATCACCATCACCTCTCCCTTCTCTTCCTGTCTCCCTCTTTTTCCTTCTTCTTCACCCCTGCCTCATTCTCTTCCTCCTCTTCCCTCTCCTCCTCCTCCTCTTCTTTCTTTTCTAGTATGAGGTGGGTTTGGGGGACTTACAACTGCAAGAACACAAACCTGCCAGCCAGGAAGGTTTACCTGGCAGAGCTCTCTGAGTGACTAAAGCCTGGTACTTGCAGGCCCCAAGAAGACCTACCCAGGTTGAACAGAGTCCTAAGAGGTTACTTCTATCTAGCAGCTTCCCACTGGTCTGCTTCTGTACCTAAATGGCCAGCATCCGAACCACTTTGGGAGGCAAATTGTATCTCCAGAATACCCCGTGATGGTGTCAAGTTGTTGGCTGGACAGTTCCTGTGAGAGAAGCCATGTGTGTGACATTGTTGATCAGTTGAGTCTGCGCCGTGTCACTGTGCAGTTCCTCCTGCACTCCCAGCAGTCTGGGAGCAGAGCTCACCACCATGGAGGCTGGAGGCTCCTTGGCTCCAAGCAAATAGCCAACAAGGGAAAGGAGGAGAAAACGGAACCCAGAGAGGGTTGCTATGGAAAGGCTATAGACAGGAGCTGTGGCCTTCAGTAGAGGGTCACAGCTAGTGCTCAAAGACCCGCAGGGAAACAGCCTACATGTTCCAACCTCACTCCATTCGTGCTCTCTGTCCTGCTGGTGCCTTCCATGAATGGAACCTAACTGGAAGCCAGGATGCAAAGAGTCCATGAATGCAGCCTGCATAAGTTAGCCCTCTAGGACAGTGGGCAGAGAAGGGTGGAAAGTGAGTCTGGAGAGACAAGTGGAAAGCATCTACCGTTCTACCCCAGGGCCTTTGCACTTGCTCCTCCCTTCACCAGCAAACTTTTTTTTAAAGCTTGCTTGCATTTATCTTTTCCCCCTTCCCCAATTTTTATTTGTTTATTTTTCATACAAATATATGGGGTACAAGTGCAATTTTGTTACATGCATAGATTGCAAAGTGGTCAGGTCAGGACTTTTAAGGTACCCAAAAGCATTGTACAATTACCCATTAAGTAATTTCTCATCATCCACCTCCTTTACCAGAAAACTCTTCTTTCCCAAAATCCTCATGTCTTACTTCCTCAAATATCACTTTCTCAGTATGCCTTCTCCTATAGTTTTGTTTTTGTTTTTTTGAGACAGTCTCACTGTGTTTGCAGTGGCATGATCTCAGCTCACTGCAACCTCTGCCTCCTGGGTTCAAGCAATTCTTCTGCCTCAGCCTCCCGAGTAGCTGGGATTACAGGTGCCCACCACCATGCTCAGCTAATTTTTGTATTTTTAGTAGAGACGGGATTTCACCATGTTGGCCAGCCTTGTCTCGAACTCCTGACCTCAGGTGATCCACCCTCCTCCGCCTCCCAAAGTGCTGGGATTACAGGCGTGAGTCACCACACCCAGACTCTCATATAGTTTGGATGTTTGTCTCCTCCAAATCTCATGTTGAAATGTAATCCCCAATGTTGGAGGTGGGGACTGGTGGGAGGTGATTGGATCATGGGGTCGGATCCTCATAAACGGTTTAGCACCATCCCCTTGGTGATAAGTGAGTTCTCACCCTAAGTTCATGTGAGATCCGATTATTTAAAAGTGTGTGGCACCTCCCCCTACCCTTGTTCCTGCTTTCTCTTGCACCCGCTTTGCCTTCTGGGATGATTGTAAGGTTCCTGAGGCCCGCACCAGAAGCAGATGCTGCATCCATGCTGGTACTGCCTCCAGAACCATGAGCCAATTACACCTCTTTTCTTTATCAATTACCCAGTCTCAGGTATTCCTTACCTTCCTTGGCCATCCCACCTAAAACTGTCACCCTGACTCATAGTTTCTATCCTTCTCTCTACTTAATTTTATAGCACTTAGAGACTCCAAACATACTGTATATTTTGCGTATTTATGTTGCAGATAGGCTATATCCCTCAACTAAAATGTAAGCTCCAACAGAGCAGGCACTTTGATCTCTTGTGATCAATGCTTCACGAATAGCACCTAGCACATAGCAGATGCTAAATAGATAGTTGTTAAATAATTGAATTTAAGCGTGGCAGGCCCCCAAGTGGGAAAATACACGAGATTTGAAGTGGCAGAGGCCTTGTGTGAGAGTCTGGTTCCTGGTAGGCAGGGCACCAAGTCCAAGACAGTCAGCTGAATGGATCCCCTCAGCTCAGATGCTTTTTTAATGCCTTCTAGATGGGCGTTAATCATTTTGCTCCCAGGAGATAGGTGATCAGGTACACTCCTGCCTTAAGAAGTTCATCTTGGTCTGGCCTAGCTTAGCATCCTGCCTTGTGCCAGCTTCACTCTATCCAAGACCAACATCTGGGCTGGGTCTCACTGCCAACCACATGGCCATGATCCTCAGACTTTCCCAACCTCCTCCAATTTTAAAGTCTCCAGGTTCCTCCCAACAGGATGGCTTCTCTCTCCACACCCCAGATACACCACAGTAATCAGGGGAGATCAGGCTCTGCAGCTTCTCTCAGCAGGATTGGGACAAAAATCCTCCACGTTTTGGTGGGTGGGGAAGGGCTATGAAGATCCAGCCTCCGGGATGCTGCCCAGAGAAAGCTGGGGAGCAGGTGGCCCAGAGCTTCTGGACTGACCCTAGATGGAGGGCAGTGGAGATAAAAGGAGATCTTCTTTTTCCTTTCTCTTCTGCCTTTAATAACATCAAATATGATTAATTTAGGTCCATATTATAGATGAGAATTTGACTAATTCTTCTCAGGTTAGCAGTTTATTATTGCACAAATGTTTCCCAAGCCAATAAATTGTGAAATCAGCCTTGCAGGGGAATGTTTGAGCTACTGAAGGGCATGTTCGGCATGATCAGAGGAACACTCTGTTTCCAAGTTAGTAATGCCTCTTTACATATAAACACTGATGTTTGTTGATAATGAACATTCATGTCCTCAATCAAAGCAGAGCCTCTGGGGACACTTCTCTATCAGCCAAGTGCTCCTAGAAGTGTTCTGCCCTGGTTAGAATGTGCACCCCAATTTTCATGTGTTGGAAACATAATCCCAAAATTCATATGTTGATTAAAGGTAGTGAGGGCTTTGGGAAGTAATTAAGATTAGATAAGGTCATCAAGGTGGTACTCCCATGATGAGACTGGAGGCTTTGTAAGAAGAGGAAGAGAGACCTGAGCTGACACCACACTCTTGCCCTCTTACCATGTAATGTCCCCCTCTGTGTTTTGGTGTTTTGGCTTGTTTTGTTTGTTTGTTTGTTTGTTTTTGAGATTGAGCCTCACTCTGTCACTCAGGCTGGAGTGCAATGGTGTGATCTCGGCTTACTACAACCACCACCTCCCAGGTTCAAGTGATTCTCTTGCCTCAGCCTCCCAAATAGCTGGGATTACAGGCATGCGCCACCACACCCGGCTAATTTTTGCATTTATTCAGTAGAGACGGGGATTTCACCATATTGGCCAGGCTGGTCTGGAACTCCTGACCTCAAGTAATCCACCCACCTCAACCTCCCAAAGTGCTGGGATTACAGGTGTGAGCCACCATGCCTGACCTAGTGAGTGGTATCCTGTTATAGCAACCGAGAACAGACTGAGACATACATGGTCCCATGGTCTTTGCCAAGAAGGTAGCCTATTCAGATCCACTGGGGTGTCCAGCCAGTGAGGGCCACTCAGCCAACTTACGAATCGTTTTCCAACTCAACTGCTCCATCACTTGTAGACACCCAATAGCCCTTCCTCCCAATCTTGATTTTTCCTCCTTCTTAGCACTCACCGCTCTTGTTTTGTCTAGGAACCCTCCATCTTCCTTTCTAGAACTATGTGCTTTAGGGGAAGCTGACCCTGGCCCCAGCCTCAGAGAGTGGGTCTTGGCTGATCTGAACCAGTCATTGTTGCCCTGGCTGTCTTGCTGGTGATTTAATTAAACAGAGATCTGTGACATGATTCTGGCCAATGATATGGGAAAAAATCTGCTGGGACAACTTTTAGGGAAGCTTTCTTCACTCTTCAAACGGACACATGAGAATGAAACTAGACCCCTGTCTCTCACCATATACACAAATCAAATCAAAATGGATTAAAGACTTCAATCTAAGACCACAAACTATGAAATTACTAAAAGGAAACATTGGGAAAACTCTCCAGGACTGGACAAAAATTCCTCTTTTCTTTTTTTCTTTTTCTTTTTTTTTTTTTTGTAGAGGCACAGTCTCAACTATGCTACCCAGGCTGGTCTCAAACTTCTGGGCTCAAGCTATCCTCCTGCCTAGGTCTCACAAAGTGCTGGAAATCATAGGCATGAGCCACCTTGCCTGGCCCGGACAAAGATGTCTTGAGTGATATCTTACAAGTACAGGCTGAAGCAAAAATGGACAAATGAGATCTCATCAAGTTTACAGCCTTCTGCACAGCAAAGGAAACAATCAACAAAGTGAAGAGACAATCCACAGAATGGGAGAAAATATTTGCAAACTACCCATCTGACATGGGATTAATAACTGGAATATATAAGGAGCTCAAACAACTCAACAGGAAAAAGTCTAATAATCTGGCTTTTAAATTTAATCTGGCAAAAGATCTGAATAGACATTTCTCAAAAGAAGAAATACAAATGGCAAGCAAGTATATGAAAAGGTGCTTAACATCATTGATCAGAGAAATGCAAATCAAAACTACAATGAGATATCCTCTCACCAGTTAAGATGGCTTTTGTCCAAAAGACAGGCAATGACAAATGCTGGAGAGGATGTGGAGGAAAGGGGACCTTCGTACACTGTTGAAAATGTAAATCAGTGTAAACACTACAAAGAACAGTTTGGAGGTTCCTCAATAAACTAAAAATAGAGCTACCATACGATCCAGCAATCCCACTGTTAAGTATACACCCAAAGAAAGGAAATCAGTATGTCAAAGAGATATTTGCACTCCCATGTTGACTGCGGCATTGTTCACAAAAGTTAAGATTTGGAAGCAACCTAAGTGTCCACCAACAGATGAACAGGTAAAGAAAATATAGTGCATATACACAATGGAGTGCTATTCAGCTGTAAAAAGAATGAGATCCGGCCGGGCGCAGTGGCTCACGCCTGTAATCCCAGCACTTTGGAAGGCGTAGGACGGCGGATCATGAGGTCAGGAGATAGAGACCATCCTGGCTAACACGGTGAAATCCCGTCTCTACTAAAAATACAGAATATTAGCCGGGCATGGTGGCGGGCACCTGTAGTCCCAGCTACTCAGGAGGCTGAGGCAGAAGAATGGCGTGAACCCGGGAGGCGGAGCTTGCAGTGAGCCGAGACCACATCACTGCACTCCAGCCTGGGCGACAGAGTGAGACTCCGTCTCAAAAAAAAAAAAAGAAAAAAACCAATGAGATCCTGTCATTTGCAGCAACACGGATGGAACTGGAGGTCATTATGTTGAGTCAAATAAGCCAGGCACAGGGAGACAAACTTCACATGTTCTCACTTATTTGAGAGCTGAAAATTAAAACAGTTGAACTCATGGAGATAGGAGAATGATGGTTACTAGAGGCTGGGAAGGGTAGTGGGAGCAGGGAGGGAGTAGGGATGATTAATGGGTACAAAATATAGTTAGAAAGAATGAATAAGATCTAGTATTTGATGGCACAACAAGATGGCTACGGTCAATGTATTAGTCCGTTTTCACTGTTGATAAAGACATAGCCGAGACTAGGCAATTTACAAAAGAAAGAGGTTTAATGGACTTACAGTTCCGCGTGGGTGGGGAGGCCTCACAATCATGGCAGAAGATGAAAGGCACATCTCACATGGTGGCAGACAAGAGAAGACAGCTTGTGCAGGGAAACTCCCCTTTTTAAAACCACCAGATCTCATGAGACTTATTCACTATCACGAGAACAGCACAGGAAACACCTGCCCCCATGATTCAATTACCTCCCACTGGGTCCCTCCCACAGCATGTGGGAATTCAAGATGAGATTTAAGTGGGGACACAGCCAAACCATATTAGTCAATGAAAATTTATTGTACATTATTAAATAACTAAAAGAATAGATGTCTGTAACACAAAGGAAGGATAAATGTTTGAGATGATGGATACCTCATTTAACCTGATGTGGTTATTACACATTGTATGCCTGTATCCAAATATTTAATGTGCCCCATAAACATATACACCTACTATGTACCCACAAAAATTAAAAATTAAAATTAGGCTGGACACGGTGGCTTACGCCTGTAATCCCAGCACTTTGGGAGGCCAAGGTGGGGTTATCACTTGAGGTCAGGAGGTCAAGACCAGCCTGGCCAACATAGTGAAACCTTGTCTCTACTAAAAAGACAAAAGTTAACCAGGAGTGGTGGCATGCACCTGTAATCCCAGCTACTTGGGAAGCTGAGACATGAGAGTCACTTGAACCCAGGAGGCAGAGGTTACAGTGAGCCAAGATCGTACTACTGCACTCTAGCCTGGGTGACAGTGAGACTTCATCTTCAAAAAATAATAATAATAATAGGCCGGGTGCTATTGCTCACGCCTGTAATCCCAGCACTTTGGGAGGCTGAGGCGGGCAGATCACGAGGTCAGGAGATCAAGACCATCCTGGCTAACACAGTGAAACCCTGTCTCTACTAAAAATACAAAAAATTAGCCGGGCATGGTGGCAGGCACCTGTAGTCCCAGCTACTTGGGAGGCTGAGGCAGGAGAATGGCATGAACCCAGGAGGCAGAGCTTGCAGTGAGCCAAGATCGCGCCACTGCACTCCAGCCTGGGCGACAGAGTGAGACTCCATCTCAAAAATAATAATAATAATAATAAAATAAATTAAATTAAATAATTGCAAGGTGTGGGGAGTTTTTCTGAAAGGGGGGTATGTGGCAAGAGATACACTCTAGTCTCTCTGGCCTTTGTCAGGTGTGGATGATGTGATGGCCAGAGCTACCGCAGCCATCTTGTGACCACGAGGGAGCCAGCATGGGGGGAAGCTGCATTCAAAGATTAGCAGTGCAAAAATGCAGAAAGATCCTGCATTTTTCAGGATCCTGGTAATAAACAGAGGATCCACTCAAACTGGATTATTAGAAGAATTCAATAAGGGGGCTATTTACAAAAGTGCAGGCAGAGCATAGAGAAACTAACCCAGGATAGTGTAGTACCATTGGACTAGTAACAGAGGGGAGCCCTCACCACCTTGGGCCTGAAGGAGCAAGGGGCAGGAACCCAGAGAGACACTATAAGGAGAGGAGAGCTGCCTAGCAGGTGTCTTCACAGACAGGGTCTGGAGGGGAACAACCCCAAACTCATTCTTCTCCTACCCGCCCATCTTATGCCAGTGCCTTCCATTGGCTGAACCCAACAAGAAGCCAGTGGGCGGGGAGCCCATGGACAATATGCAGAGGTCATCCTCCCAGAACACAGAGCCTCGCAGAGTGATCTAGAAGACAAAGGATTTTCAGCACTACCTGGGCCTGCAATTATCTTTTTCATCTGTTTGCCTGCATATTGGCAGTCTCCTCCCTGAAGGCAGGAACTGCCTTGCTGCTGTAAGTTTCCTCCTAGAACAGCGGATGGCTGCACAACTTACGCTCAAAGAATATGGTTGAGCACCCACTATGCAGCAGGCACTGTACTAGAAATCAAATGAAGCCGGGTGTGGTGGCTCACGACTATGATCCCAGCAATTTGGGAGGCTTAGGCAGGAGGATTGCTTGAGCCCAGGAGTTTAAGACTAGCCTGGGTAACATGATGAGACCCTGGATCTACAAGAATTTTTTAAAATTAGCCAGGCATGGTGGTGTGTGCCTGTGGTCCCAGCTATGCAAGAGACTGAAGGGGAGGATTGCTTGAGCCCGGGAGGTCGAGGCTGCAGTGAGCCATGATGGTGCCACTATACGCCAGCCTGGGCAACAGAGCAAGACTCTCCAAAAAAAAAAAAAAAAATCAAATGAATAAAACATAGCGTGCCTCAGTTGTTCACAAGCTGGAGAGGGAGAGTAAAACCAAAGCAATATGGCATCTTGGTGTCATACCAGGAGAGAGACATGCCCAAGGAAGGAGGCTCTGACCAGAGTAGGGCCTGGAGGAGGTGGGCCTGGTACCAAGTGTTGAAGGACTTGTTTTAATGGAGAGGTGAGGATGCTTTGTCATTAATGCATCATAATATTGCAGTATGAGTAAGTATCTCTAACCCAAAAGCAATGCATTTCCTTGAGGGTGTTTGTTGAATGGGAAAGAAGTGGTTGGAAGGAAGGTTGGGTGTTCCAAACAGAGGGAACATCATGTGTGCATGCAGAAAGACAGAAAACTAGAGAAATCGTCCCCACTGGCTGGTGGGAAAATTGTGTGAGGAGGAAGGGATGGGAAATGAGGTGAGAGAAGAGTAGGAACTGGCTCACATGTTGAGCTGAGGAGTTCAAGCTTTGTTCTGAATGCCTGAAGAAATTGCTAAGGGATTTTGATTAGAGATCTGACATGCTCAGATTTGCAACTTCAGAGACTTCACTTGAGTGGCAGCGTGGAGTGTGTGGATTGGAAGGATGAGGGAGCAGGAAGCCTTAGAGCTTTGTGTGGCTACTTAAATTTAAAATTAGGCCAGACGCAGTGGCTCACACCTGTAATCCCAACACTTTGGAAGGCCAAGATGGGCTTGTTGCTTGAGCCCAAGAGTTCGAGACCAGCCTGGGCAACATGGTGAAACTCCATCTCTACAAAAAAATACAAAAAATTAGCTGGATGTGGTGGCATGCATCTGTAGTCCCAGCTATTTGGGAGGCTGAGATGGGAGAATCACCTGAGCCCAGGAGGTCAAGGTTGCAGTGAGCCAAGGCTGTGCCACTGTACTCCAGCCTGAGCAACAGAGTGAGACCCTTTTTTAAAAACAAAACGAAAAAACTAGTATTCACCTCACAGGGTGGCTATAAAGCTAAAACAGGGATGGTTCATGTTAACCATGTAGCACAGAGCTTGGGGCATAGTAGGTGCTCAATAAATCTTAATGCATTATTCCTTGCAATTTCCATAAAACCAATGCAGGAAATGCCCCCAAGCAGAGTCTTCCTAAAGTTCTTGGGCAGGTGAGCATTCTTACTTGTGAACACTAATTGATTCAATAAATGTTTTTCTGAATAGGTGTTCCTCAGTAACTGTGGGGAATTGGTTCCAGGACCTCCCCACTAGCCATGGATACCAAAATCTATGGATGCCAAAGTCCCTGATATACAATGGCATAAAATTTGCATACAATCTTTGCATAGTATTTGCATATAATCTATACTTTAAATCATCTCTAGATTACTTGTAGTATCTAATACAACATAAGTGCTATATACAGAGTTGTTGGCCGGGCGCAGTGGCTCATGCCTGTAATCCCAGCACTTTGGGACGCCAAGGCAGGCAGATCACCTGAGGTCGGGAGTTCAAGACCAGCCTGAGCAACATGGAGAAAACCCATCTTTACTAAAAATACAAAATTAGCCGGGCATGGTGGCGCATGCCTGTAATCCCAGCTACTAGGGAGGCTGAGGTAGGAGAATTGCTTGAACCCGGGAGGCGGAGGTTGCAGTGAGCCAAGACTGTGCCATTGCACTCCAGCCTTGGAAACAAGAGCGAGACTCCATCTCAAAAAAAAAAAAAAAAAGATTTGTTAGTTATACTGTATTATTTGGGGAATAATGGCAAGAAAAGTAAGTTTGTACATGTTCAGTACCAATGCAACCATCCATCTTTTTTCCGAATATTTTCGATCTGTGGTTGGTTGAATCCATGGAACCTACAGATACGAGGGCCAACTGTGTGGCTGTGTGCCAGCCCCTGCGTTGGAGACTAGAGATAGGAAGAAAGGCAGAAGCTGCCTTGACCTTCAAGGAGCTCAAAGTCCAGAGGGGCAACGGTGTTACGGATGCTGCTAAGGAGGGCAGTATGGAGGCTGTGGGAACTCAACTGCGGGGGAGCTGAGACTCAGACAGTGTGGTGACAGCTAAGCAGGGTATAAAACGATGAGCCAAAGTGGCTGGGGAATGCAGGGTGGGGAGAAGGTTTCAAGCAAAGGGATCAGCTTTGGAGAAAGACAGTAAAGGTGGGGGCAAGGGTGACATGGGGGGCAACAGAGCCAGAGAGTGAACAGAAACTGCTGCTGAAGCCTTTGGGTGCTAAGCAAAGGAGTTGGTTTTATCCTGAAATCTCTGGGGAATATTGAAGCACTTTTAAAAGGGAAGTAGTCAACATACCTCCAGAGTGGCTCAAATGAAAAAGATCAAAAATATCCAGTGGTGACCAGGCATGGTGGCTCATGCCTATAATCCCAGCACTTTGGGAGGCTGAAGTAGGTGGATCATCTGAGGTCAGGAGTTCAAGACCAGCCTGGCCAACATGGTGAAACTCTGTCCCTCCTAAAGATACAAAAATTAGCTGGGCATGGTGGTGGGTGCCTGTAATCCCAGCTACTCAGAAGGCTGAGGCAGGAGAATCATTTGAACTTGGGAGGTGGAGGCTGCAGTGAGCAGAGATTGTGCCACTGCACTCCAGCCTGGGTGACAGAGCGAGACTCCATCAGAAAGAAAGAAAGAGAGAGAGAGAGGAAAGAAAGAAAGAAAGAACGAAAGAAAGAAAGGAAGAAAGAAAGAAAGAAGAAAGGAAGGAAGGAAGGAAGGAAGGAAGGAGAGAGGGAGGGAGGGAGGGAAGGAAGGAAGGAAGGAAGGAAGGAAGGAAGGAAGGAAGGAAGGAAGGAAGGAAGGAAGAAAATATCCAGTGGTGGTGAGGATGAGAAGCAGCTGGAGCCTCATACACACCGGGTGGGGGTATAAACTGGTTCAACTGCTTAGGAAAGTTGGAGGTTTTTGTTTGTTTGTTTGTTTGTGAGACAGGGTCTCACTCTGTCACCCAGGTTGGAGTGCAGTGGCACTATCTCGGCTCACTGCAACCTCCTCCACCTCCCGAATTCAAACGATTCTTGTGTGTCAGCCTCTCGAGTAGCTGGGACTACAGGTGCACACCACCACACCCAGCTAATTTTTGTATTTTTAGTAGAGACAGGGTTTTGCCATGTTTGCCTGGCTGGTCTCAAACTCCTGAGCTCAAGCGATCTGCCTGCCTTGGCCTCCCAAAGTGCTGGGATTACAGGTGTGAACCATTGCGCCCAGCCAGGAAAGTTATTTGGTAGAATCTATTACTGCTGGACATTCACCTATCCTATGAACTAGCAATTCCAGCCTGAGCAGCAAACATGCATTCAAAAGCAGGTTCGAGAATGCTCCTGGACGGGCACGGTGGCTCACACCGGTAATCCCAGCACTTTGGGAGGCCAAGGAGGACAGATCACCTGAGTTGGGAGTTTGAGACCAGCCTGACCAACATGGAGAAACCCCGTCTCTACTAAAAATACAAAATTAGCTGGGCATGGTAGCCTGTAATCTCAGCTACTCAGGAGGCTTAGGCAAGAGAATCGCTTGAACCGGGAAGGCAGATGTGGTGAGCCGAGATCACGCCATCGCACTCCAGCCTGGGCAACGAGAGCTAAACTCTGTCTCAAAAGAAAAAAAAAAGATGCTCCTGACAGCAGGGCTCATCTTAGCCCAACAGAGGAAGCAACCGAAGTATCAATCAACAGTTGAATGAATGAATAAGGTGTTGGGTATTCATATTATAATGGAATACCGTGCAGCAATGAGAATGAACTATAACTACGCCCAACATCATGAATGAGTCTCATAAAAAAAGAATGTTAAGTAACAGAAACCAGAAACCAGACACAAGATTATATACCGCCCACTGAAATGTATACTTAAAATGGTTAAAATGGTAAATTAAAATTTTTTTTAAAATAGAGATGGGGTCTCACTATGTTGCCCAGGCTGGTCTTGAACTCCTGGGCTTGAGCGATCCTCCCACCTCAGCCTCCCAAGTGCTAGGGTTACAGGTGTGAGCCACCATGCCTGGCCCTATAGTGTTAAATGTTATGTTATGTATATTATTTCACCACAACCAAAAAAGTGTAGGTGGGGGACCATAGAACTGTACAACACAAAGTGCATCTTAATTTAAACTATGGTCTTCGGTTAATAATAATGTATCAGAGGCTGGGCGTGGTGGCTCACACCTGTAATCTCAACACTTTGGGAGGCCGAGGTGGGCAGATCACCTGAGGTCAGGAGTTTGAGACCAACCTGGCCAACACAGTGAAACCCCGTCTATACTAAAAATACAAAAATTAGCCAAGCATGGTGGTGTGTGCCTGTAATCCCAGCTACTCAGGAGGCTGAGGCACCAGAATCGCTTGAATCTGGGAGGAAGAGGTTGCAGTGAGCTGAGATTGTGCCACCGCACTTCAGCCTGGGCGACAGAACAAGACTTTGTCTCTCTTTATTTTATTTTATTATTTTTTTTGAGACGAGTCTTGCTCTGTGGCGCAGGCTGGAGTGCAGTGGCGCGATCTTGGCTCACTGCAACCACCGCCTCTGGGGTTCAAAGGATTCTCCTGCCTCAGCCTCCTGAGTAGCTGGGACTACAGGCATGCGCCACCATGGTCGGCTAATTTTTTTGTATTTTTAGTAGAGATGGGGTTTTATCATGTTGGCCAGGCTGGTCCAGAACTCCTGACCTCAAGTGATCCGCCCACCTCAGCCTCCCAAAGTGCTGAGATTACAGATGTGAGCCTCCACACCAGGCCTGAGACTCTGTCTCAAAACAACAACAACAACCAGAATGCATCAATATTCATCCATGAATTGTAACAAATATATTACACCACTGCAAGATGTTAATAATAGGGGAAACTGCAGAGTGGGGGTGGTAAATGGCCACTTTTACCTCCCTCATCATACTTTCCACTCAATTTTTCTGTAAACCAAAGACTGCTCTAAAAAAATCTATTAGCTTTTTAAAATTCCTTGGCTCCCCTCCAAAAAGTGTACATATGACATGATCTCATTTATGTAAAATACAACAAGCAAAACAAATCCATGCAATAGATGTTGGGGTCATGGGTACCCTTGAGAAAGGAACACAACGGGACTTCTTGGGTGCCTATGATGTCTCTTGATTAGAGGTGGTTATATGTGTGTTTGTTAAGTTTGCAAAAATTCATCAAGCTACACATGATCGAGCTATACACGACATATGCACTTTTCCATTTATTTATTTATTTATTTTTGAGACAGAATCTTGCTCTGTCACCCAGGCTGGAGTGCAGTGGTGCGATCTTGGCTCACCGCAACCTCCGCCTCTCGGATTCAAGCAATTGTCATGCCCCAGCTTCCCGAGTAGCTGGAATTACAGGTGTGCGCCATCACGGCCAGCTAATTTTTTTTTTTTGTATTTTTAGTAGAGATGAGGTTTCACTATGTTGGCCAGGCTGGTCTTGAACTCCTGGCCTCACTCAAGTGATCCTCCCACCTCTGCCTCCCGAAGTGCTAGAATTACAGGTGTGAGTCACTGGTCCCAGCTGACATATGCACTTTTCTATATTGTATCCTGTAATTTAATTTTTTTAAGTTTTAAGAAAACATTAAAAATAAAAAGATAAATAGTCTGTCATACAGGAGAATTTCAAATAGTTTACGGAGATAATCCCCCCTCAAGGAGAAGGAGCGTAACCCCCCACTCCTTCGGTGTGGGCTGTGCATAGTGACTTCCTTCCAAAAGGTACAGTATGGAAAGGTGGGAAAGGAGTAACTTTACAGTGAAGAGACCTGACACGCACTACCTTAGCCAGGTGATCAAGGTCAACATCTGCACCTGTAAGTACATTGATAGGATGTAACCCTGATATGATGTGACGAGAATGGCACCTAACCTCCAAGGTCTTCCCACCAACAAACCATAACCCCAGGCTTACCATGAGAAGAAAAACATCAGGCACATTCCAATAGTGGGCATCCTACAAAATGTCCAACCAGTACTCCTGAAAATTGTCAAGGTCATCAAAAACAAGGATATCCTGAGAAACTGTCACAGCCAAGAGGAGTCCAAAGAGACATGATGACTAAATGTCATGTGATATCCAATGGGTCCTGGAACAGGAAAAGGACATTAGGTAAAACGCAAGGAAATCTAAGTAAACCATGAACTTTAGTTAATTAGAGAGACAGACAGACAGAGAGAAAGAAAGAGTCCATTTTCTATAAAACTGAGCCTAACCTCAAACCTTGACCTTTTTCATTGAGTCATCTGAACCCAATGGAGATATAGACAGGAAACAACTTTCCTCTTCTCCCATTCATGGCCTTCAAACATGCTCTGTTCCTCTATTGGATTCCCCATCCATCTGCCTTGGCATCTTCACAGGTTGATCCCACAGTTTTCTCATTTTCAGGAACAAAAGCCCACTCCAGTCTAAATCAAAACTTCCCTCTCACATCCATGCCGGGCACAGTGGCTCACACCTATAATCCCAGCACTTTGGGAGGCCAAGGCAGAAGGATTGCTTGGGCCCAGAAGTTCAAGACCAACCTGGGCAACATGGCAAGACCTCCTCTCTACAAAAAAAATGTTTAAAAATAAAAAAATTAGCCAGGCATGGTGCACACACCTGTGATTGTGGTCCCAGCTACTCAGGAGGCTGAGGCAAGAGGATTGTTTGAGCTCAGGAGGTCGAGGCTGCAGTGAGCCATGATTGTGGCACAGAACCCCAACCTGGGTGACAGAGCAAGACTCTGTATCTAAAAAAAAAAAAAAAAAAAAGATAGCAAACTTCCTTTTCACATCCAATTTAAGGCTTGTCCTCCTCCTCCTCTTAGATCTGACTGAGATCTGGGTCCATATTAAAGACTCCTTTAGTACAACAAACACCATATATCCTCACGTAAGTCCATGAATATCTGACATTTCTCATATCTACTTTCTCTCGATTTATTGATAGATAGGTATACATTGTTTTAATTTTATGGGTACATAGTAGCTGTATATATGTATGGGGTACATGAAATGTTTTGATACAGGCATGCAATGTGAAATAAGCATTCATGGAGAATGGAGTATCCATCCCCTCAAGCAAGGATAAACCTTTGAGTTACAAACAATCCAATTATACTCTTTAAAGGTGTACATTTTTTTTTTTTTTGAGACGGAGTCTCACTCTGTCACCCAGGCTGGAGTGGAGTGGCACAATCTTGGCTCACTGCAGCCTCCACCTCCCAAGTTCAAGCAATTCTCCTGCCTCAGCCTCCTGAGTAGCTGGGATCACAGGCACATGCCACCATGCCTGGCTAATTTTTGTATTTTTAGTAGAGACGGAGTTTCACCAGTTTGGCCAGGCTGGTCTTGAACACCTGATCTCAGGTGATCCGCCCATCTCGGCCTCTCAAAGTGCTGGGATTACAGGTGTGAGCCGTCGTGCCTGGCCTAGAGGTGTACATTTTTTAACGGAACCATTCAAAAGGAGGTTGCGGGGATCATGACACTTCCATGCTACAGCATTAATCTCCTAAGAATAAGGATACACTCCCACATACCATGACACTCTGTTCACACCTAAAAAAATTTACATGTATTCCAGAATATCATCTAATCTCCAGTCCATGCTTACATGTCCCCAATTGTCCCCAAAACATCTTTTATAGATTTTTTTAAATTTTGTTTAAATGCCATATCCAATTGATATGGCAATCAAATGCAAATCCATATTGCATTTGGTTATGTCTCTTAGTCTTTTTGCATAAGGGGGGCCTCTCTTTAGAATGCAAAATCTTTATCATCTCTTCTTTTCCACTTGGGGACTTGGGCTGAAAATCAGGAGTGGCTGGAACACGCCCATTTACTGTTTGGTTTTGCAGGTTGTTGGAGGGTACTACAGAAGAACATCCCTCTGGAGAGGGGCCGTGAGCCTGGTTGGCCTAGACTGAGTGCCCTGGCAGAGCTCTTCCTCATGTGTGCAGTGGGAAAGAACCCCAGATCAGTCCAAAGGCCTAACCCCCACTCCCAGACCCTACCCTACTCTTCAGAGAAATAGGCTCCCTACCCTGAACCCTAAAGAAAGCTGTACCTTCATCCCCAGGGACCCAGCACCCCTTCTGGCCTATCCCCAAAGAGTCACCCTGGGTCTTAGGTAGTAGGTGGAGCTGAGGGATCATGGCCCAAGGCCAAGAGTTGATCCTTCCAACTTTGTTCAGTGATCCAGCTTTCATATCAGGTGATCAGGACAACCAGGCCAATCTGATAGGGGGCGGTGTTTATAAAAAGGCCACTCACCTAGAGCCAGTAGCTCCACACCAGCCACTACAACCCTGCCAATCTCAAGCACCTGCCTCTACAGGTACCTTTCTTGGGACCAGTTTACAATCTCTGGGATCCCCAACTATAGAACCTGGAAGCTAGTGGGGACAGAAAGACAGGGAGCCTGGGCTAGGTGTAGGGGGCCTGAGTTCCGGGCTTTGCTACCCAGCTCTTGACTTCTGTTTCCCGATTTTAAATGAGCAGTTTGGACTAAGCCATTTTTAAGGAGAGAGATGGGGAGGGCTTCCCCCTTAGCACAAGGGCAGCCCTGGCCCTGGCTGAAGCCCAACCCCAACCTCCAAGACTGTGAGAGGATGGGGACTCATCCCTGGAGGAGGTGCCCTTCCTGGTATTGATAAAGAATGCCCTGGGGAGGGGGCATCACAGGCTATTTGAACCAGCCCTGGGACCTTGGCCACCTCAGTGTCACTGGGTAGGGGGAACTCCTGGTCCCCTGGGTATATGGAAGGTATCAGCAGAAAGCCAGCACTGGCAGGGACTCTTTGGTACAATACCCAGCATGCATGCTGTGCCAGGGGCTGACAAGGGTGCTGTCCTTGGCTTCCCCATTTTGGAGTGGTCACTCGCCTCTACTCCAGCCCCAGAAGTGGAAACTGAGATGATGTGTGGAGGAGAGAGCCAGGGTTCATGTTGGGAATCTTGAGGCTCCTTTCCAGCTCTCAGATTCTGTGATGCTCAAAGGGTGAGCTCTGCGGGCACAGGACACATGGTAGATGGAGCTTAGTCTTTCTGGTATCCAGCTGGGAGCCAAGCACAGAACACGCATCAGTGTTTATCAAATGACTGAGGAAATGAATGAATGAATGTCTCCATCTCAACCCTCAGCCTGGTCCCTCCTTTTTTCCCTGCAGTTGGTACAGATGGCATTGTCCCAGTCTGTTCCCTTCTCGGCCACAGAGCTTCTCCTGGCCTCTGCCATCTTCTGCCTGGTATTCTGGGTGCTCAAGGGTTTGAGGCCTCGGGTCCCCAAAGGCCTGAAAAGTCCACCAGAGCCATGGGGCTGGCCCTTGCTCGGGCATGTGCTGACCCTGGGGAAGAACCCGCACCTGGCACTGTCAAGGATGAGCCAGCGCTACGGGGACGTGCTGCAGATCCGCATTGGCTCCACGCCCGTGCTGGTGCTGAGCCGCCTGGACACCATCCGGCAGGCCCTGGTGCGGCAGGGCGACGATTTCAAGGGCCGGCCTGACCTCTACACCTCCACCCTCATCACTGATGGCCAGAGCATGACCTTCAGCACAGACTCTGGACCGGTGTGGGCTGCCCGCCGGCGCCTGGCCCAGAACGCCCTCAACACCTTCTCCATCGCCTCTGACCCAGCTTCCTCATCCTCCTGCTACCTGGAGGAGCATGTGAGCAAGGAGGCTGAGGCCCTGATCAGCAGGTTGCAGGAGCTGATGGCAGGGCCTGGGCACTTCGACCCTTACAATCAGGTGGTGATGTCAGTGGCCAACGTCATCGGTGCCATGTGCTTCGGACAGCACTTCCCTGAGAGTAGTGATGAGATGCTCAGCCTCGTGAAGAACACTCATGAGTTCGTGGAGACTGCCTCCTCCGGGAACCCCCTGGACTTCTTCCCCATCCTTCGCTACCTGCCTAACCCTGCCCTGCAGAGGTTCAAGGCCTTCAACCAGAGGTTCCTGCGGTTCCTGCAGAAAACAGTCCAGGAGCACTATCAGGACTTTGACAAGGTGAGCCCGGGGTGCAGGTGGCAAGGGGCACCTTGCAGGGCCTGGGTGCAGCCCCTCCCTCCCAGCTCCAGCATGCCCACACAGCTGCTGTGTTGCCAAGGCCTAGGAAGGCTCTGGACACCTCAGACCAGCTGTGTGACCTGGAGCCGACTCTTCCCCTTCTCTGGGCCTCAGTTTCCTCATCCTTGAAGTCCCCTTCTCAGGGCTCCTCAAAGCCCCCAAGAAAAAAGCCCTGGAAATGGGGCCCTAGCCGAGTCCTGCAATGTGGGGGGCCTATGAGTGAGAAAGCTTTCATTCTGCAGAAACCTAAACCCCAACAGAGGCTAATCCCCAGCTCTGGTGTCACGTTGCTTCCCTGTGTTCACACTAACCTTTTCCTTCTTTGAAATTGGACCCCTGGTGTTATTGGGAGGAAGGGTCAATGGGGCATAAAATGACACTTTAAGCCATACCCAGGGCTGCTACCAGCTCCTGCTGCAAGCTGCAACCCCCTGCCTAGAGACCAAGTTGGGGGGATACGGGGGTACCCAGCCACCAGGGACAGGCCAGGGCAGTGGAGCAACGTTCAGCCTTTGACCTTGGAAGTGCCAGAGGTGCCCCTAAGCTTGTGCCCCCTCAGAACAGTGTCCGGGACATCACGGGTGCCCTGTTCAAGCACAGCAAGAAGGGGCCTAGAGCCAGCGGCGGCGACCTCATCCCACAGGAGAAGATTGTCAACCTTGTCAATGACATCTTTGGAGCAGGTAGGAGCCAGAACCTTGCCCCTCCATCCAACAATGCCTGCTGTTCACCCACAGCCTTGCCCAGCCCCTCAGTCCATCAAATAACCCACCAACCCTACATCAGATGGTACAACATACTGAGATCTGGCTTGGGATCAGAGTTTGAGCCTGGGCTATGCCACCAATTCCCAGTGGAGACACAGCAAAGTCCTTCTCCTCCCCTAGGCTTCAGTTTCCCCATCTGAACAATAAGGTGTTCTCTGGCCTGTAAGTCTAGGCCCCTATAATTCCAGCAGCTAATTCTGAAACCTGTATCTCAAGTTTATGTTGAAGAGACCCAGCCTCTGTCTTCAGGAAACTCACAGGCTAGGGCCAGAGAAAGCTAATGCTGGATACATACATAGCAGATACTTGGGAAATGATGGTTTCCTTGTTTCTGTCTTCCTTCTTTCCTCACCTTACACTACACGGTTCAGGATTTGACACAGTCACAACAGCCATCTCCTGGAGCCTCATGTACCTTGTGACCAAGCCTGAGATACAGAGGAAGATCCAGAAGGAGCTGGGTACATGGGGGCCCCCAACCCTATAGCCAGGAGAAGCCTTGAGACCCAGGTTGTTTGTTCAGTCTACAAACACCTGTTATGTGCCTACTGTGTGCAAGCCCTGGGCACACAGTAGTGCCTGCCCTTGCCTAGAAGATGTGGGAGGTTAGTGGGGTCGCAGACTTGTGAATAGACAGTCTTACATAGAGTGACATGGGGTATAAGAGGGGATAATTCATGGGGCAGTTAGGGCAGCCCCTGAGCTCTGCTTGTCCTCTGTGTTCTACAGACACTGTGATTGGCAGGGAGCGGCGGCCCCGGCTCTCTGACAGACCCCAGCTGCCCTACTTGGAGGCCTTCATCCTGGAGACCTTCCGACACTCCTCCTTCTTGCCCTTCACCATCCCCCACAGGTGAGGCCTGCCGGTTCTGCCCTCCCACCTCTAAAGTCCTTGCCATGTTTTCTCTTCCTGGCTTCTCAGCCCTGGCCCTGGCTCAGCATCTCCTTCCCGACCTCGTTCCCCACAGATCCCGGCCTCAGTCTGCCCCCATCCAGTCCAAACATAATCTAACCCCCAGCTCTCAGGAGAAAGTTCCACTTGTGATCTCAGCGCTCATTCCCCTCTGTTCATATTCCCTCCCTCCCAGTGCCCTCTGTGCCAGTCAGGTCGGCCTCACCCTCACAAGCATGACCCTATTGGCCTCCAATTTTGCTAACGCCGAACATTCTGCCTGGAATACCTTCTAGCCTCTTCTCTGACCACCAGAATCCTACCCTTGCTCAAAGTCAATGCCGACACGAGCTTCCCCTCCCCAGAAGCCTTTTGACTCATCCAGCTGGCACAGCTTCATTCCTGATGTCTTATAGGACTTACAGCCATCAGCCCTTGATCATGCCCTGGAATTTTAACAATGTCAAGAGAGTTAGTGAGCATTTACTTCTACCCAAACGTTGTTCTAGTTATTCCTGCAGTAAGAGGCCTGAATCCCCAGCCAGGCTAGAAATTCCCCGGGGCTGCCCCAGGCTGCCTGCTGCTTTTTTTTTTTTTTTTTTTCATAGAAAATAGAAAAACATTTATCTGAAATTGCCTGCTTCTTGGCTCCAGAGAACAGCCAAGTGCGCAGCCAGGCACAAAGAGAAGTTTAGTAAATACTTGCTGAAGTTAAAGAACAGGACGCAAGGAAGAGGGAGGATGTTTCTACCTCTTCCCTGTTCCTCCCCTCCCCTCCCAGTGTAGGGATGGAGATGGCGGTGGGCAGGCTGTCGGGATGGGGTGGAGGTAGGAGCAACACATGCCCCAGCTTTCCAGCCCTGAGCCTCACAGCGCCCTCTTCCCTCCTCAGCACAACAAGGGACACAACGCTGAATGGCTTCTACATCCCCAAGAAATGCTGTGTCTTCATAAACCAGTGGCAGGTCAACCATGACCCGTGAGTACATACCCCTCACGAAAAAATGTGTGCAGATTCAGCAGTCAGGAAGGCTGTTTGTCCCTGCTAGGAACTGTTTATATAATGAAAGGAGGGGACCTCAATTGCTATAGTCTGCTCTAAGTGACGATATTTACAAAAGTTTCACAAACTTTAGTGCACAGGAATCAACTAGGATGGCCAGGCGCGGTGGCTCAAGCCTATAATCCCAGCAGTTTGGGAGGCCAAGGCAGGCAGATCACTTGAGGTCAGGAGTTTGAGACCAGCCTGGGCAACATGGTGAAACCCTATCTCTACTAAAAATACAAAACAAAAATTAGCCGGACATGGTGGTGCGCCTATAATCCCAGCTACTCCAGAGGCTGAGGCAGGAGAATTGCTTGAACTCTGGAGGTAGAGGCTGCAGTGAGCCGAGATCGCTCTACTGCACTCCAGCCTGGGTGACAGAGTGAGACTCTGCCTCAAAAAAAAAAAAAAAAAAAAAAAAAAAAATCAACCAAGACGTTTGTTACAGGTGATGGTTCCCCCAGGATTCTACTGTGGTATCTAAGATGGGGTACCTCAGGCGATTCTGATGTGAATGGCTCAGAGACCTCTCTTTGGAAAGCCCCACTTTAGTGTATAGGTAGGGGGACCATATAATTTACCATCCACACTGGGACATTTGAGTGTGAAAATGCTATCAATGTTTATGCTAGTCATCACTACTCCAAAACAATAAACATAAGCCAGGACATACTGTTGAGGCCCCTTAGGAGGCATATTTTGAGTAGGATGAAGAAACGTATGTCTTTCTTTCTTCCTTTCACTTTAATTTTTAAATAGAGACAAGGTCTTCCTATGTGGTCCAGGCTGGTTTTGAACTCCTGGGTTCAAGGGATCTTCCTGCCTCAGCCTCCCAAAGTGCTAGGGTTACAGGTGTAAGCCACCAAACCCAGCCTGTTTTTCTTCTTTTAATTTCTTTTAGATAAAGCATTATTTAAAGTAAATTAATATTAAAAGGCACTATCTTTAAGGCTGGTCATTTTAGAGAGAGCTTTGTAAAAGAAATAAGCATCAGGCCAGGTGTGGTGACTCATGCCTGTAACCCCAGCACTTTGGGAGTCCGAGGAAGGTGGATCGCTTGAGCTCATGAGTCTGAGACCAGTGAAACCCCGTCTCTGCAAAAAAAAAAAAAAAAAAAAATTAGCCGGATATGGTGCCTGTAGTCCCAGCTACACGGGAGGCTCAGGTGGGTGGTTGGCTTGAGCTGGGGAGGCAGAGAGAGTGCAGTGAGCTGAGATCGCACCACTGTACTCCAGCCTGGGTGATAGGAGCCGGAGGGTGTCTCAAAAAAAAAAAAAAAAGAAAGAAAAGAAAAAGAAATAAGCATCAAAGTTCAGTTTGGTTCCTTCCCACCTACCCTTCATTGCTTTCAAAGTGCCCTCACACTTGTGTTCTCAACAGAAGTCTCCCTCCCCCAGGCACCTCCTCCCAGGGCCTCTCCAGCCCTGAGGTCCCATCTCCTCTGTTCCTCTTGCAGAGAGCTGTGGGAGGACCCCTCTGAGTTCCGGCCTGAGCGGTTCCTCACCGCCGATGGCACTGCCATTAACAAGCCCTTGAGTGAGAAGATGATGCTGTTTGGCATGGGCAAGCGCCGGTGTATCGGGGAAGTCCTGGCCAAGTGGGAGGTCTTCCTCTTCCTGGCCATCCTGCTACAGCAACTGGAGTTCAGCGTGCCACCGGGCGTGAAAGTCGACCTGACCCCCATCTACGGGCTGACCATGAAGCACGCCCGCTGTGAACACGTCCAGGCGCGGCTGCGCTTCTCCATCAACTGAAGAGGATACCACCATTCTGAGGCCAGGGAGCGAGTGGGTGCCAGCCACGGGGACTCAGCCCTTGTTTCTCTTCCTTTCTTTTTTTAAAAAATAGCAGCTTTAGCCAAGTGCAGGGCCTGTAATCCCAGCATTTTAGGAGGCCAAGGTTGGAGGATCATTTGAGCCCAGGAGTTGGAAAGCAGCCTGGCCAACATAGTGGGACCCTGTCTCTACAAAAAAAAAAATTTGCCAAGAGCCTGAGTGACAGAGCAAGACCCCATCTCAAAAAAAAAAAAAAAAAAACCAATATATATACATATATATATAGCAGCTTTATGGAGATATAATTCTTATGCCATATAATTCCCCTTCTTTTTTTTTTTTTTTTGTCTGAGACAGAATCTCAGTCTGTCACCCAGGTTGGAGTGCAGTGGTGTGATCTCAGCTCACTGCAACCTCCACCTCGCAGGTTCAAGCAATCCTCCCACTTCAGCCTCCCAAGCACCTGGGATTACAAGCATGAGTCACTACGCCTGGCTGATTTTTGTAGTTTTAGTGGAGATGGGGTTTCACCATGTTGGCCAGGCTTGTCTCGAACTCCTGACCCCAAGTTATCCACCTGCCTTGGCTTCCCAAAGTCCTGGGATTACAGGTGTGAGCCACCACATCCAGCCTAACTTACATTCTTAAAGTGTCGAATGACTTCTAGTGTAGAATTGTGCAACCATCACCAGAATTAATTTTATTATTCTTATTATTTTTGAGACAGAGTCTTACTCTGTTGCCAGGCTGGAGTGCAGTGGCGCGATCTCAGCTCACTACAACCTCCACCTCCCATGTTCAAGCGATTCTCCTGCCTCAGCCTCCCGAGTAGCTGGGACTATAGGCATGCGCCACCATGGCCAGCTAATTTTTGTATTTTTAGTAGAGACGAGGTTTCACTATGTTGGCCAGGATGGTCTCCATCTCTTGACCTCGTGATCCACCCGCCTCAGCCTCCCAAAGTGCTGGGATTAGCAGGTATGAACCACAGTGCCCAGCCTTTTTGTTTTTTTGTTTTTTTTTTTTTTTGAGACAGAGTCTTCCTCTGTCTCCTAAGCTGGAGTGCAGTGGCATCATCTCACCTCACTGCAACCTCTGCCTCCCAGGTTCAAGTGATTCTCCAGCCTCAGCCTCCCAAGTAGCTGAGACTACAGGCACACACCACCACGCCTGGCTAATTTTTGTATTTTTAGTAGAGACGGGTTTCACCATGTTGGCTAGACTAGTCTCAAACTCCTGACCTCAAGTGATCTGCCCGCCTCGACCTCTCTCAAAGTGCTGGCATTACAGGTGTGAGCCACGGCGCCCGGCCCACAATTAATTTTAGAACATTTTCATCACCCCTAAAAGAAACCCTGCACCCATTAGCAGTCCCTCCACATTTCCCCCTAGCCTGCCTCCCCTGCCTCACCAGCCCTGGCAACTACTAATCTACTTTCTGTGTCTATGGATTTGCCTTCTCTAAACATTTCATATAAATGGAATTACACAATGAGTGGTCTTTTGTGACTGGCTTCTTTCACTTAGCACAATGTTTTCAAGGCTTATGTGTGTTGTGGTGTGCGTCAGTAAGCTCTTGGTGCTTGAGTCCTGAGACCGGGTCTAGGTCTGTGCTCTCTTAAGTCGTTGATAGGCACCTCCTTCACTCCTCTCCTCTCCTTTCATCTTGTTTGACCCAAGTTTTTTTAACAATTGAAGGGAACAAGGAGAAAGGGATCCAGTCTCAGGGGCCAAACCCAATTGGGTGGATGGGGATCCCTCCTGTCCCATTCTCAAAAGGCAGAACACGTGACTTCTCACAAGGCCTTGATTTCTTCATTCACAGCCCGGGAGGGGATAAGCTTCCCAGAAGTGCTTGGGTTATTTGAAAAAGGCCCAGGTCTCATCAAAGGACACTATCAAGAAATTGAAAGGAGGCCAAGCGCAGAGGCTCACGCCTGTAATCCCAGCACTTTGGAACGCCAAGGCAGGCGGATCACTTGAGGTCAGGAGTTTGAGACCAGCCTGGACAACACAGTGACACCTCATCTCTACTAAATATACAAAAACTAGCTGAATGTAGTGGCTAGCCTCAGCTGCTCAGGAGACTGTAATCTCAGCTGATCAGGAGGCTGGAATCCCAGCTACTCAGGAGGCTGAGGCATGAGAATCACTTGAACTCAGGAGGCAGGGGTTGCAGTGAGCTGAGATCCTGCTGTTGCACTCCAGCCTGGGCTACAGAGTGAGACTCTGTCTCAAAAAAAAAAAAAAAAAAAAAAAAAAATTGAAAAGACAACCCACAGAATGAGAGAAAATATTTGCAAAACATATAGCTGTTGAAGCATTTATATATAGAATATATAAAGAACTCCTGGCCGGGCACGATGCCTCACCCCTGTAATTCCAGCACTTTGGGAGGCCAAGGCAGGTGGATCATCTGAGGTCAGGAGTTTGAGACCAGCCTGGCCAACATGGTGAAATCCTGTCACTACTAAAAATACAAAAATTAGCCAGGCATGGTGGCGGGCGACTGTAATCCCAGCTACTCAGGAGGCTGAGGCTGGAAAATCACTTGAACCCAGGGACAGAGTTTGCAGTCTCACTCTGTCGCCCAGGCTGGAGTGCAGTGGCACCATCTTGGCTTACTGCAGCCTCAACCTCCCAGGCTCAATCGATCCTCCCACCTTGGGACAACATATGCAGGTCACCATGCCTGGCTGATTTTTCTAATTTTTGTAGAGATGGGGTTTTACCATGTTGCCCAAACTGGTCTCGAACTCCTGATCTCAAGTGATCCACCTGCTTCAGCCTCCCGAAGTGCTGGAATTACAGGCATGAGCCACTGCGCCAAGCCAAAAAAATTTTTAAGAGTAAAACCTGGCCAGGCACAGTGGCTCACGCCTATAATCCTGGCCCTTTGGGAGGCCAAGGCGGGTGGATCACTTGAGGTCAGGAGTTCGAGACCAGCCTGGCCAACATGGTGAAACCTCATCTCTACTAAAAATACAAAAATTATTCGGGAGTGGTGGCACACACCTGTAATCCCAGCTACTTGGGAGGCTGAGGCAGGAGAATCAAATGAACCCAGGAGACGGAGGTTGCAGTGAGCTGAGATTGCGCCACTCCACTCCAGCCTGGGCAACAGAGGGAGACTCTGTCTCAAAAAAAAAAAAAAAGGTCGGGGGCGGTGGCTCACACCTGTAATCCCAGCACTTTGAGAGACCGAGGTGGGTGGATCACAAGGTCAGGAGTTCAAGACCAGCTTGGCCAATATGGTGAAACCCCATCTCTACTAAAAATACAAAAAATTAGCCAGGCGTGGTGGCAGGCACCTGTAATCCCAGCTACTCGGGAAGCTGAGGCAGAGAATTGCTTGAACCTGGGAGGCGGAGGTTGCAGTGAGCCGAGATCACGCCACTGCACTCTAGCCTGGCAACAGAGCGAGACTCCAGCTTAGGAAAAAAAACCCATCTCTACTAAAACCACAAAAATTAGCCAGGCATGGTGGCAGGTGCCTGTATTCCCAGCTATTCTGGAGGCTGAGGCAGGAGAATCACTTGAACACCGGAGGCAGAGTTTGCAGTGAGCCGAGATCGCGCCATTGCACTCCAGCCTGGGCGACAAGAGCGAAACTTTGTCCCAAAACAAAAAACAAAACAAAACAAAAAAAACCTCCCGGCAAGCCGCAAGCAGGCATTGCCATACTTTGCCAATCTAAGAATCAGCAGGGCCCAGCTCCCTGAGGTAATTTCAGGACCGATCTGAGGTGGCTCCATGGTCACCATACGGCCACTGCCCCATCTGGCTCACTGTGGTCTGGAGATGACTTGAGCTTCTCACGCACACCTGGCCAATCTTTAACTGGTTGGCCTAGAGCTCCCCTCTGGCCAGAGCCAAGGTAGGAGGAATTGGAGACTTCGCCCCGCTGCTTGCCATTCCTGCCTCCCACAGCAGGCAGGAGGCAGGTGGGACCAGCCTGTTCTATCTTTTCCTGGTAGGCCCTGGACACGCATCATCTCAGGCTATTCTCACAACAACCACAGGAGATGGGTACTGTTATACCAACTTTAGAGATGAGAAGCCTGAGGCTCAGGAAGCATGAGGAGGGCATGTGTGGTGGAGAGATTCAGGACTGCACCATTTGCCCTATACCACCTCCAGGGTCCCTTCCCTACCTGTGTCTCTCCCTGAGTCAGGATTGTGGGACTGGAACAGGAAGCTTGGAAACACAACATGATCAAGGAACGGCATGGAGAGTTAGAAAGAGCTCTTGGCCAGAGGGCTAGGAGACCTGCACTCAGCTTCCAAGTGTGGGTGACCTTGGGCAAGTCCCACCCCTCACAGGCCTCGACCCCATCTTCAGCCTTCTGTGAGGTCTTCTCCAGCACCATTAGCCTGGAGTTCAGGCCACTAGCAATGACCCCTGCTCTGCCAGCCTCTTGCTTAATAAGGCTGTGGGCAAATCCAGTGAGGGCCTGGCAAATTTCGAAGTGCAGTGTACCCGGTGAGGGGTGATTTTTGGCAAAGATGGTGGAATGAAAGATGGTAGAATGGTGGGAAAAACCTTGAGCTGGGAATCCCACCTCTGCCTGGTAGGGAAAATTAAGAGACTTCTCTAGGCCTCCCCACCTGTTCAGTTCAGATCCCCAACTCCCTTTATGTCAAGCATCTACCACCAACCAGATACCAGATCTTTCGTTTATATCTTAGTACAGGTCTTTCTTGTTTGTTTGTTTTTTGTTGTTTTAAAGAGATGAGGGTCTCCCTCTGTCGCTCAGGCTGGAGTACACTGGCAAATCATAGCTCACTGCGGCCTCAAACTCCTGGAGTTCAAGCAATATCCTCCTGCCTCAGTCTCTCAGTCTCCTGCCACCGTGCCGAGCTAGTTCAGCTTCTTTTTTTTTTTTTTTTTTTTTTTTTTTTTTTTTGAGATGGAGTCTTGCTCTGTGGCCCAGGCTGGAGTGCAGTGGTGCAATCTTGGCTCACTGCAAGCTCCATCTCCTGGGTTCATGCCATTCTCCTGCCTCAGCCTCCTCAGTAGCTGGGATTACAGGCACCCACCACCATGCCCGCCAATTTTTTTGTATTTTTTAGTAGAGACGGGGTTTCACCGTATTAGCCGGGATGGTCTCGATCTCCTGACCTCGTGAAAGTGCTGGGATTACAGGCATGAGCCACCGCGCCCAGCCTAGTTCAGCTTCTTGAGAGAGGGGTTTGATTGGCTCAGCTCATCTTTTTCAGCCAGGCTACACAGGTCAGAGACCACAGTCAGTCAGTGGTTGGGTCCCCTTGGAGCAGTGTTTACCCTGGTAAATAGCCACAGGCAACAGAGTGAGGGTCACAGCGTCTAAGCTACCTCAGCAAGGGACCCCTGCACACAAGTCCTGGAAGAAACAATGGCACAGCGGAAAGCTAGCAGAACACACAAAAGCCTCCATTTGTCACTTCTCTGCCCTGCCCACCTCTCTTCACACCCACACTACAAAGAAAATCATCCTTGCTCTCATCCTTCCCCATGACTCCCAGGTTGAGGCCTCTTAACAACAAATTAGAGACAGCTTTATCACAGACCCCATTGTAAACCAGCTCCCGCTGCTCTAACTGAGGCTGGAACACTGGGTCAGGTGGTCTTGCCTGGCTCTTTTTACCCTAAGGGTGACCTCCCTCCCAGGATTCCACTCAGTCCCTATGCAAATGAACTCAGTCACTGGGGTCTCCCTCACCCAGATCTGCCCAGATAAATCTCAGCCTCTCTCTCTTTTTTTTTTTTTTTTTTAGGTGGAGTCTTGCTCTGTCGCCCAGGCTGGAGTGCAGTGGTGCGATCTCGGCTCACTGAAACCTCCGCCTCCTGGATTCAAGAAATTCTCCTGCCTCAGCCTCCCAAGTAGCTGGGACAACAGGCATGCACCACCATGCCCAGCCAATTTTTTTTTTTTTTTGAGATGGAGTCGCGCTCTGTCGCCCAGGCTGGAGTGCAGTGGTGCGATCTCAGCTCACTGCAAGCTCTGCCTCCTGGGTTCACGCCATTCTCCTGCCTCAGCCTCCCGAGTAGCTGGGACTACAGGCACCCGCCACCACACCTGGCTAATTTTTTGTATTTTTAGTAGAGACAGGATTTCACCGTGTTAGCCAGGATGGTCTCGATCTCCTGACCTTGTGATCCGCCTGCCTCGGCCTCCCAAAGTGCTGGGATTACAGGCGTGAGCCACCGTGCCCGGCCAATTTTTGTATTTTTATTAGAGTATGGGATTTTACCATGTTGTCCAGGCTGGTCTCGAACTCCTGATCTCAGGTGATCCACCCACCTCAGTCTCCCCAAGTGCTGCAATTATAGGCATGAGCCACCATGCCCAGCCAAATCTCAGTCTTAAAGTAACTTGCCCCCCAAGGAAGGATTTTCCAGTTGACAAAGGAATCTGAGGAGGGTGCAGACTGTCTGAAAGAATGGTAGTGAGTATACCATCTGGGTGGGGGAACCAAGCAGAGGCTGACTAGACCAGGGTTTATGCAGTTCAGCGTCAGTCCATGAGCTTGCCCTATACCTTATCCCTATCACTGGCTCCTGTCCCTGAGAGGGGACTGCCACCAGAGGTAGCCATACCCTGAGCCAAGCTCCTCATTCTTTAGTGATCCCCCTCAAAATTAGTTCTGAGACCCTGCATTCTGTCCACCCCTCTGCCATGACATAACACCAGGTTCACTACAGTCCTCTGGAGTACAGCTGCGATGGAGCCTCTCAGGCAGTGCAATGGGGCGGAGGGGGGCACTTTTGGGCAAGGAGCCTGCCCGATGCCCATCACCCTGCACTAATAAGGGAAGCAGACTCTGCTCTGCATTGAGGGACCTGCACTCTCCCTGTGGGCCCTGCAGCCCAGCGGGTTTTTCTGGGTTTAAGATAACATAGTGGCATAGGTGATACTCAATAGGTTCCCCCAGGCCTTCACCTCTGTATTTACCCCTCCACCCCAGGCCAGTATTAAGATAATTACAGGGCTTGGGAAAGGGAAAAGGGATGAGACCAGAGGCTGGCTCACAGATCCAGAAGAAAATCCCAGCTCACCCACTAACCTTGGGCCTGTGACATAAACTTTCTGAGTCTAGACTTTCTCATCTCGCAACTGGGGATGATAATCTTACCTTACAGGTTGGGTGGGAGGTTTAATGAGATAATGTGTGTAAAGTGCCAAATTACAGGTCAGGGTACAACATACACACACACACACACACACACACCAGAAATCCTGAGAAAGGTGGACTCAGGGCAAGATGGACCCCCGACACACGTGTGGCATGTGCAGCTGTGCACACACCAGGCCCACATGTGAGCCAGCATTTCCCCAAACCCTGCGCTCTCTCACTGGGGTCTTGCCAGGGCCTGGGCTCAGCCCACTTCCTTCCACTGCTCCCCCCACCCAGAAGCTGGGGAGGGCTGGGGGTGGTAGCGTGCCAGGGAACAATGGGCCCCCAACCCCTTCCCGCCCATTGCGTGAGAAGGAGCTGCCGGAAGGAAACTCACCTCCCAGTGGGACAGGCCGCCGCCCCCCTGACGTCTGCCCCAGGGAAGTCTGGAGACCCCCATGCTGCTCAAGGGGCGGGCCTCTGTGCACTCCAGGCCTGCCACCCTTGGGACATCCTGTTTTCACCACCTGGACTGGCTTCCCCCGCCCCCTCTTTCAGAGAAGATGGTCCCAGACCCTCTCTCTGGGGCTGGGCTGGGTTCCCCCCAAGAGTCTAGGGCCCTGTTCTCATTCATCTCTGTGTCCCCCGTGTGTAGCCTGTTCCGGAGTCGTCTCGAGGAATGCTGGCCAACTGCATGAGAGGCTGAGGGAAAGGAGCCAGACTAGGGGTGATCAGGGACCCAGCAGCTGAGCCAGAAAACATGAGAGAGAGAAGGGCCCAGCTCAGAGTGGCCAAAACGCCTATGCTGCAGATAGGGGTGTGGTCCCAGAAATGCCTCTGGAGAGCACAGGGCATGCTGTTGAGGGCTGGGGGATGCTCTCCCCCCAAATTTTTGGAACACTCAGCTCAGTTTCATTTGTGTAGTGACACTTCCCTTACAGGCCCGCATTCCTCTCTCTCTCTCATGCACAATCACACTCATTCCAGGGGTCTCAGCAGCTCCACCATCAGATGGGGGCTCTTAAAGGCAGGGGTCAGGGAGGAGGCCAGGAGCAGATGAGGAGCTGTTCTTGCACCGTGCCTATCCACACTTAGCAGGATAGCTCAGAGGGTCCCCACCAGGCTGGCTGCTGACCAGAAACTCTGGACATCAATTTCCCCAGCTAGAAAATATGAAGAGTTGGGGGGCCTGGATGAAACTGACCCTGCCCTGGGCCTTGCTGACCTGGGGTGGCCCAGCTGAAAGTGCCAGTGGGCCGGCAGGGGCTGGGAGCAGGCGTGGGCACGCATTTTGAACCCTAGTCTCGGGTGTGTCGATAAGGCAACAACAGACGTGAGTGCCAGCTCTCAGCGGGTGCATGCGCATGGGTAGATGTGGCCTGGAGTGGTCAGGTGGATGCCTGTGCGTGAGTTCTCCAGGTGTCAGTTCAGGTGGCTCAGCACGCCAGCCAGGTATGTGCGTGTTTGTAGCCAGGCGTGTGTTTACAGGTGTGCCTCTATCTCCTGTGCCCTCAGGGCAAAGGGAGCCGCTGGCTCGCGTGTCTGAGAGTCCTTCTTGCCGTGAGAATCATGGAATCTCAAAGTCCCCAGATTAGTGCTTCCTCCAAGGTGGGGGCTGGAGTGGGGAGGTGGCTGGCTGGGTAATCAGGCAGGTTTGGGAAGCATGCTTCTGCTCCTGCTGGCGGGCCATGGTTACATCTGAGGGCTGGGAGACCTGGACTGGTAACTCTACCTCCTTGGACAGCAGTAGTGGGGGGTGGGAAGCTGAGGCCCTGCCCAGAGTTTTGGGGGTCCACAGTGATAAAACAAGTAGCTGAGCACAGTTGGGCAAATTTCAGCAACCATCGCACACCAGACAGGCTGCGCTCTGGGTCAGTGCCTCCACCACAAACTCGGCTCACTGCAAGCTCTGCCTCCCAGGTTCACGCCATTCTCCTGCCTCAGCCTCCCGAGTAGCTGGGACTACAGGCGCCCGCCACCACGCCCGGCTAATATTTTTGTATTTTTAGTAGAGATGGGGTTTCACCGCATTAGCCAGGATGGTCTCGATCTCCTGACCTCGTGTTCTGCCCGCCTTGGCCTCCCAAAGTGCTGGGATTACAGGCGTGAGCCACCGCACCTGGCAATTTTTTGTATTTTTTAGTAGAGACGGGGTTTCACCGTGTTTGCCAGGATGGTCTTGATCTCCTGACCTGGTGATCCGCCCACTTGTTTATCTGCTGACCTTCCCTCCACTATTGTCCTGTGACCCTGCCAAATCCCCCTCTGCGAGAAACACCCAAGAATGATCAATAAAAAAGAAAAAAAAAAAAAAAAAAGAAAAGTAAAGCTTTAAACATTATGCTAAGTGAAATAAGCCAGTTACAAAAACAAAAATACCGTATGGTTCCACTTTTGTGAAATACCTAGAATAGTCAAAACCCTACAGATAGACAGAACAGTGGTTGCCTGGGGCTGGGGAGAAGGGGGAATGGGGAGTTAGTGTTTAATGGGTAGGGTTTCAGGTTTACAAGATGGAAAGGGCTCTGGAGATGGACAGTGGTGATGGCTGCACAACATTATGAGTGCATTTAATACCACTAAACTGTGTACTTAAAAATGGTTAAGATGGAGGCTGGGCACGTTGGCTCACTTCTGTAATTCCAGCACTTTGGGAGGCTGAGGTGGGTGGATCACTTCAGGTCAGGAGTTCAGGACCAGCCTGGCCAACATGGTGAAAACCCCATCTCTACTAAAAATACAAAAATTAGCCGGGCATGGTGGCGGGTGCCTGTAACCCCAGCTACTCGGGAGGCTGAGGTGGGAGGATTGCTTGAGCCTGGGAGGTAGAGGTTGCAGTGAGTTGAGATGGCTCCACTGCACTCCAGCCTGGGCAACAGAACGAGAGCCCATTAAAAAAAAAAAAAAAAAAAAAAAGGTTGGCTGGGCACAGTGGCTCACACCTGTAATCTCAGCACTTTGGGGGGCTGAGGCAGGAGGATCATCTGAGGTCAAGAGTTCAAGACCAGCCTGGCCAACATGGTGAAACTCTGTCTCTATTAAAACTACAAAAATTAGCTGGGCATTGGGAGGCAGAGGTTGCAGTAAGCCCAGATCATGCCACTGCGCTCCAGCCTGGGCAACAGAGTGAGACTCCATCTCAAAAAAAAAAAAAAAAAATAGCCAGGCATGCCGGGCACGGTGGCTCACGCCTGTAATCCCAGCACTTTGGGAGGCTGAGGCGGGTGGATCACCTGAGGTCAGGAGTTCGAGACCAGCCTCAACATGGAGAAACCCCGTCTCTACTAAAAGCACAAAATTTGCCAGGCATAGTGGTGAATGCCTGTAATCTCAGCTACTCGGGAGGCTGAGGCAGGAGAATTGTTTGAACCCAGGAGGCGGAGGCTGCAGTGAGCCAAGATTGTGCCATTGCACTCCAGCCCAGGTGAAGGAGCGAGACTCCATCTGAAAAAAGAAAAGAAAAGAAAAGAGGAGGCTGGGCGCGGTGGGTCACGCCTGTAATCCCAGCACTTTGGGAGGCCGAGGCGGGCGGATCACAAGGTCAGGAGTTCGAGACCAGCCTGGCCAATATGGTGAAACTCTGCCTCTACTAAAAATACAAAAATTATCCGGGAGTGGTGGCAGATGCCTGTAGTCCCAGCTACTCGGGAAGCTGAGGCAGGAGAATCGCTTGAACCCGGGAGGCGGAGGTTATAGTGAGCCAAGATCGAGATCGGACCACTGCACTCCAGCCTGGGAGATAGAGCGATACTTTGCTTCAAAAAATAAAAAATCAAAAAAAAAAAAAAAAAAAAAAGAGGAAAAAGAGTTCTAGGCAGAGGGACCAACCTGTGCAAAGGTCCTGAGGCAGGAAAGGGGTTACTGTGTGCTTGAAGGCAAATTATCACCCCTCTTAGGAAAGGCATAGCCTCACCTGTGAAATAACCCAAATTTAGAGATGGAGAGACAGAGGTTCAGAGAGGGAAGATGGCTCCTTCAGGAAAGCAGAAGAGCCAGAACTGAAACCTAGATCTTTTTGGCTCTATGAACTCAGAGGTATTTCAGGTATGCATTTGGGGACCTTTTGCAAGATTGTAAAGACCAGGACGGGAAGGAAAGGGCCACCCTCCGGGGGCTTTTCTTTTCCTGGGAAGAAGGTCTTCTTTCCAGGAAGGTGGTGTACGGGCAAGGCTGAAAACCCAGCCTTCATTCTGCCAGGCCAGTCCCCTCCTAGTCCCTGCTGCCCCAGGGCTGCAGAATCCTATCCTGGCTCCTGCCAGGCTCCCCTGCAACTGGGCAAACAGGCAGTGGGTGGGACTCGGTACAATTTTCTCCTTGCCCTCCTGGGGTCTGCTAGGCTCTGGCTGAGCTCTCTGGCCTCTGCCCTGCACCCCCAACTTGGAGCCCAAAGGGGGTCATGAGTCTTTCTGCCCTGTGTCCCCAGGGATGCACCCGATGAGTTTGAGAAGGGGCTGCCTTCTCACCCAGAGAGAGGTGAGGCCATCCCCTCACCCAGAGAGGGACTCCAGGCCCCACTCCAAGGGAGAGTCAGAACTTCCCGGTGCCTACAGGTGCACTGTGCTAAACCAGTGTGAGCATCCTGCGCTGATAATGCTACATGCATAAGCTGCGGATGCACAGGGGCTCAGACTCAGGGGACTGTGGGGAGTCCTGGCAGCCACATATGGATCGGGCTCACCCCTGTAGCACCCCATCTAGAAAAGCCCATCCAGAGCCAGAAGGGGCTTCTGGGGATGGTTCCTGGAAGGGCTGGGTTCTGCTGTTCTCTGAGTGACCAATCCACCCATTCTTTCCAGAAATGGTCCTATCCCATCTCCTTCCCCTCCAGCCGCTCTCGGTTCCCTGCCCTCATCCACCCAGGATGTCACTGGGCCTGCTGCGAGTGGCTGCCTGGGGAAAAGGCCAGGAGCTCTGCAATGAGCCTGTAATCCCAGCACTTTGGGAGACTGAAGTGGGTAGATACACACTACACACAAGCCAGCACCAGGGTCCTCCCACCCAGGGGATGACAGAGGAGCTCCAGCTCACCACCGTGCCTCAAGTCCCCTGCTTAACTGTCCTATGTGAGCTCAGGGCCACCCTCTGGGTGCTTTTCTTTTATTTATTTATTTATTTATTTAATTATACTTTAAGTTTTAGGGTACATGTGCACAATGTGCGGGGCTCCCTTCCTCCCAGCAGCCATGCTGTCACGTGTTCCTTGCCCCGGAGAGGCAGGAATCTGTCCTGAAATGTCAAGCTGGAACGCTTCCTGGACACTTGCTACAACCGTGGTCTTCAAATTCTACTAAATTTTTCCAGTGGCAGGATTCACTGTTGAAAGGAAAGCTTCCCACCTTGCCTGTTCCTCCTAACCCCAAAAAAGTCGGGCTTGTGATCTATGGGGAGAAGAATAGCCCCCGCCCCACACCCATCTGATGCCCAATTCTTCCCAATCCATCGGCCCCCAGCCCTGTCCTCATGTCAGGATCTGCCCCCGTCACTCTCCCCAGCCAAGAACTGGAGCCGAAAATGCAGTGTAGGGTGCCCCCTCGTGGGCAGTTAGAGAAACACATATTTCTCATAGCTGCTAGCCTTTACCCACTGTCTTGGGGACCCCACCCCAAATAAAAAGGCAACCTAAGGAATAAGCGACTTTGTTTTGCAAATACAACTTCAAGACAAGTCTCAAGTCAGTCCTATGCAGAAATTCTAGAGAAGCCACTAAGAGTGGCCAGAGGACAGCCCCCCACTTCCTCTCATTCCCCAGCCTGGTCCTCATAGACCCACCTGGAGTAGAAATTCCTCGTGCAGGCCAGGCGTGGTGGCTCACACCTATAATCCCAGCACTTTGGGAGGCTGAGGCGAGCTGATCACATGAGGTCAGGAGTTCGAGA